>NC_136263.1:42092319-42400652 GCF_964187855.1 Myxine glutinosa | reverse complement strand
GTGGTTTTTCAACACTAACACAAGTGCGAAAAGTGATTTTTCCACACTAATACAAGTGCAAAAGTGGTTTCCTGCACCAACACAAGTGCGAAAAGCGGTTTTTCAACACTAACACAAGTGCAAAAAGTGGTTTTTCAACACTATCACAAGTGCAAAAAGTGGTTTTTCCACACAAATACAAGTGCAAAAGTGGTTTCCTGCACCAACACAAGTGCGAAAAGTGGTTTTTCAACACTAACACAAGCGCGAAAAGTGGTTTATCAACACTATCACAAGTGCAAAAAGTGTTTTTTCCACACTAATACAAGTGCAAAAGTGGTTTCCTGCACCAACACAAGTGCGAAAAGTGGTTTTTCAACACTAACACAAGTGCGAAAAGTGGTTTTTCAACACTAACACAAGTGTGAAAAGTGTTTTTTCCACACTAATACAAGTGCAAAAGTGGTTTCCTGCACCAACACAAGTGCGAAAAGTGGTTTTTCAACACTAACACAAGTGCGAAAAGTGGTATTTCAACACTAACACAAGTGCGAAAAGTGGTTTTAAAACACTAACTCAAGTGTGAAAAGTGGTTTTTCCACACCAATACAAGTGCAAAAGTGGTTTCCTGCACCAACACAAGTGCGAAAAGTGGTTTTTCAACACTAACACAAGTGCGAAAAGTGGTTTTTCAACACTAACACAAGTGCGAAAAGTGGTTTTTCCACACTAATACAAGTGCAAAAGTGGTTTCCTGCACCAACACAAGTGCGAAAAGTGGTTTTTCAACACTAACACAAGTGCAAAAAGTGGTTTTTCAACACTATGACAAGTGCTAAAAGTGTTTTTTCCACACTAATACAAGTGCAAAAGTGGTTTCCTGCACCAACACAAGTGCGAAAAGTGGTTTTTCAACACTAACACAAGTGCGAAAAGTGGTTTTTCAACACTAACACAAATGCGAAAAGTAGTTTTTCAACACTAACACAAGTGCGAAAAGTGGGTTTTCAACACTATCACAAGTGCAAAAAGTGGTTTTTCCACACTAATACAAGTGCAAAAGTGGTTTCCTGCACCAACACAAGTGTGAAAAGTGGTTTTTCAACACGAACACAAGTGCGAAAAGTAGTTTTTCAACACTATCACAAGTGCAAAAAGTGTTTTTTCCACACTAATACAAGTGCAAAAGTGGTTTCCTGCACCAACACAAGTGCGAAAAGTGGTTTTTCAACACTAACACAAGTGCGAAAAGTGGTTTTTCAACACTAACACAAGTGCGAAAAGTGTTTTTTCCACACTGATACAAGTGCAAAAGTGGTTTCCTGCACCAACACAAGTGCGAAAAGTGGTTTTTCAACACTAACACAAGTGCGAAAAGTGGTTTTTTAACACTAACACAAGTGCGAAAAGTGGTTTTTCAACACTAACACAAGTGCGAAAAGTGGTTTTTCCACACTAATACAAGTGCAAAAGTGGTTTCCTGCACCAACACAAGTGCGAAAAGTGGTTTTTCAACACTAACACAAGTGCGAAATGTGGTTTTTCAACACTATCACAAGTGCAAAAAGTGTTTTTTCCACACTACTACAAGTGCAAAAGTGGTTTCCTGCACCAACACACGTGCGAAAAGTGGTATTTCAACACTAACACAAGTGCGAAAAGTGGTTTTTCAACACTAACACAAGTGCGAAAAGTGGTTTTGCCACACTAATACAAGTGCAAAAGTGGTTTCCTGCACCAACACAAGTGCGAAAAGTGGTTTTTCAACACTAACACAAGTGCGAAAAGTTGTTTTTCAACACTAACACAAGTGCAAAAAGTGGTTTTTCCACACTAATACAAGTGCAAAAGTGGTTTCCTGCACCAACACAAGTGCGAAAAGTGGTTTTTCAACACTATCACAAGTGCAAAAAGTGTTTTTGCCACACTAATACAAGTGCAAAAGTGGTTTCCTGCACCAACACAAGTGCGAAAAGTGTTCTTTCAACACTAAGACAAGTGCGAAAAGTGGTTTTTCAACACTAACACAAGTGCGAAAAGTGTTTTTTCCACACTAATACAAGTGCAAAAGTGGTTTCCTGCACCAACACAAGTGCGAAAAGTGGTTTTTCAACACTATCACAAGTGCGAAAAGTGGTATTTCAACACTAACACAAGTGCGAAAAGTGGTTTTTCAACACTAACACAAGTGCGAAAAGTGATTTTTCCACACTAATACAAGTGCAAAAGTGGTTTCCTGCACCAACACAAGTGCGAAAAGCGGTTTTTCAACACTAACACAAGTGCAAAAAGTGGTTTTTCAACACTATCACAAGTGCAAAAAGTGGTTTTTCCACACAAATACAAGTGCAAAAGTGGTTTCCTGCACCAACACAAGTGCGAAAAGTTGTTTTTCAACACTAACACAAGCGCGAAAAGTGGTTTTTCAACACTATCACAAGTGCAAAAAGTGTTTTTTCCACACTAATACAAGTGCAAAAGTGGTTTCCTGCACCAACACAAGTGCGAAAAGTGGTTTTCCAACACTAACACAAGTGCGAAAAGTGTTTTTTCCACACTAATACAAGTGCAAAAGTGGTTTCCTGCACCAACACAAGTGCGAAAAGTGGTTTTTCAACACTAACACAAGTGCGAAAAGTGGTTTTTCAAAACTAACACAAGTGCGAAAAGTGGTTTTTCCACACTAATACAAGTGCAAAAGTGGTTTCCTGCACCAACACAAGTGCGAAAAGTGGTTTTTCAACACTAACACAAGTGCGAAAAGTGGTTTTTCATCACTAACACAAATGCGAAAAGTAGTTTTTCAACACTAACACAAGTGCGAAAAGTGGGTTTTCAACACTATCACAAGTGCAAAAAGTGGTTTTTCCACACTAATACAAGTGCAAAAGTGGTTTCCTGCACCAACACAAGTGCGAAAAGTGGTTTTTCAACACTAACACAAGTGCAAAAAGTGGTTTTTCAACACTATGACAAGTGCAAAAAGTGTTTTTTCCACACTAATACAAGTGCAAAAGTGGTTTCCTGCACCAACACAAGTGCGAAAAGTGGTTTTTCAACACTAACACAAGTGCGAAAAGTGGTTTTTCAACACTAACACAAATGCGAAAAGTAGTTTTTCAACACTAACACAAGTGTGAAAAGTGGGTTTTCAACACTATCACAAGTGCAAAAAGTGGTTTTTCCACACTAATACAAGTGGAAAAGTGGTTTCCTGCACCAACACAAGTGCGAAAAGTGGTTTTTCAACACGAACACAAGTGCGAAAAGTAGTTTTTCAACACTATCACAAGTGCAAAAAGTGTTTTTTCCACACTAATACAAGTGCAAAATTGGTTTCCTGCACCAACACAAGTGCGAAAAGTGGTTTTTCAACACTAACACAAGTGCGAAAAGTGGTTTTTCAACACTAACACAAGTGCGAAAAGTGTTTTTTCCACACTGATACAAGTGCAAAAGTGGTTTCCTGCACCAACACAAGTGCGAAAAGTGGTTTTTCAACACTATCACAAGTGTGAAAAGTGGTATTTCAACACTAACACAAGTGCGAAAAGTGGTTTTTCAACACTAACACAAGTGCGAAAAGTGATTTTTCCACACTAATACAAGTGCAAAAGTGGTTTCCTGCACCAACACAAGTGCGAAAAGCGGTTTTTCAACACTAACACAAGTGCAAAAAGTGGTTTTTCAACACTATCACAAGTGCAAAAAGTGGTTTTTCCACACAAATACAAGTGCAAAAGTGGTTTCCTGCACCAACACAAGTGCGAAAAGTGGTTTTTCAACACTAACACAAGCGCAAAAAGTGGTTTATCAACACTATCACAAGTGCAAAAAGTGTTTTTTCCACACTAATACAAGTGCAAAAGTGGTTTCCTGCACCAACACAAGTGCGAAAACTGGTTTTTCAACACTAACACAAGTGCGAAAAGTGGTTTTTCAACACTAACACAAGTGTGAAAAGTGTTTTTTCCACACTAATACAAGTGCAAAAGTGGTTTCCTGCACCAACACAAGTGCGAAAAGTGGTTTTTCAACACTAACACAAGTGCGAAAAGTGGTATTTCAACACTAACACAAGTGCGAAAAGTGGTTTTAAAACACTAACTCAAGTGTGAAAAGTGGTTTTTCCACACCAATACAAGTGCAAAAGTGGTTTCCTGCACCAACACAAGTGCGAAAAGTGGTTTTTCAACACTAACACAAGTGCGAAAAGTGGTTTTTCAACACTAACACAAGTGCGAAAAGTGTTTTTTCCACACTAATACAAGTGCAAAAGTGGTTTCCTGCACCAACACAAGTGCGAAAAGTGGTTTTTCAACACTAACACAAGTGCAAAAAGTGGTTTTTCAACACTATGACAAGTGCTAAAAGTGTTTTTTCCACACTAATACAAGTGCAAAAGTGGTTTCCTGCACCAACACAAGTGCGAAAAGTGGTTTTTCAACACTAACACAAGTGCGAAAAGTGGTTTTTCAACACTAACACAAATGCGAAAAGTAGTTTTTCAACACTAACACAAGTGCGAAAAGTGGGTTTTCAACACTATCACAAGTGCAAAAAGTGGTTTTTCCACACTAATACAAGTGCAAAAGTGGTTTCCTGCACCAACACAAGTGTGAAAAGTGGTTTTTCAACACGAACACAAGTGCGAAAAGTAGTTTTTCAACACTATCACAAGTGCAAAAAGTGTTTTTTCCACACTAATACAAGTGCAAAAGTGGTTTCCTGCACCAACACAAGTGCGAAAAGTGGTTTTTCAACACTAACACAAGTGCGAAAAGTGGTTTTTCAACACTAACACAAGTGCGAAAAGTGTTTTTTCCACACTGATACAAGTGCAAAAGTGGTTTCCTGCACCAACACAAGTGCGAAAAGTGGTTTTTCAACACTAACACAAGTGCGAAAAGTGGTTTTTTAACACTAACACAAGTGCGAAAAGTGGTTTTTCAACACTAACACAAGTGCGAAAAGTGGTTTTTCCACACTAATACAAGTGCAAAAGTGGTTTCCTGCACCAACACAAGTGCGAAAAGTGGTTTTTCAACACTAACACAAGTGCGAAATGTGGTTTTTCAACACTATCACAAGTGCAAAAAGTGTTTTTTCCACACTACTACAAGTGCAAAAGTGGTTTCCTGCACCAACACACGTGCGAAAAGTGGTATTTCAACACTAACACAAGTGCGAAAAGTGGTTTTTCAACACTAACACAAGTGCGAAAAGTGGTTTTGCCACACTAATACAAGTGCAAAAGTGGTTTCCTGCACCAACACAAGTGCGAAAAGTGGTTTTTCAACACTAACACAAGTGCGAAAAGTTGTTTTTCAACACTAACACAAGTGCAAAAAGTGGTTTTTCCACACTAATACAAGTGCAAAAGTGGTTTCCTGCACCAACACAAGTGCGAAAAGTGGTTTTTCAACACTATCACAAGTGCAAAAAGTGTTTTTTCCACACTAATACAAGTGCAAAAGTGGTTTCCTGCACCAACACAAGTGCGAAAAGTGTTCTTTCAACACTAAGACAAGTGCGAAAAGTGGTTTTTCAACACTAACACAAGTGCGAAAAGTGTTTTTTCCACACTAATACAAGTGCAAAAGTGGTTTCCTGCACCAACACAAGTGCGAAAAGTGGTTTTTCAACACTATCACAAGTGCGAAAAGTGGTATTTCAACACTAACACAAGTGCGAAAAGTGGTTTTTCAACACTAACACAAGTGCGAAAAGTGATTTTTCCACACTAATACAAGTGCAAAAGTGGTTTCCTGCACCAACACAAGTGCGAAAAGCGGTTTTTCAACACTAACACAAGTGCAAAAAGTGGTTTTTCAACACTATCACAAGTGCAAAAAGTGGTTTTTCCACACAAATACAAGTGCAAAAGTGGTTTCCTGCACCAACACAAGTGCGAAAAGTTGTTTTTCAACACTAACACAAGCGCGAAAAGTGGTTTTTCAACACTATCACAAGTGCAAAAAGTGTTTTTTCCACACTAATACAAGTGCAAAAGTGGTTTCCTGCACCAAAACAAGTGCGAAAAGTGGTTTTCCAACACTAACACAAGTGCGAAAAGTGTTTTTTCCACACTAATACAAGTGCAAAAGTGGTTTCCTGCACCAACACAAGTGCGAAAAGTGGTTTTTCAACACTAACACAAGTGCGAAAAGTGGTTTTTCAAAACTAACACAAGTGCGAAAAGTGGTTTTTCCACACTAATACAAGTGCAAAAGTGGTTTCCTGCACCAACACAAGTGCGAAAAGTGGTTTTTCAACACTAACACAAGTGCAAAAGTGGTTTCCTGCACCAACACAAGTGCGAAAAGTGGTTTTTCAACACTAACACAAGTGCGAAAAGTGGTTTTTCAACACTAACACAAATGCGAAAAGTAGTTTTTCAACACTAACACAAGTGCGAAAAGTGGGTTTTCAACACTATCACAAGTGCAAAAAGTGGTTTTTCCACACTAATACAAGTGCAAAAGTGGTTTCCTGCACCAACACAAGTGTGAAAAGTGGTTTTTCAACACTAACACAAGTGCGAAAAGTGGTATTTCAACACTAACACAAGTGCGAAAAGTGGTTTTAAAACACTAACACAAGTGTGAAAAGTGGTTTTTCCACACCAATACAAGTGCAAAAGTGGTTTCCTGCACCAACACAAGTGCGAAAAGTGGTTTTTCAACACTAACACAAGTGCGAAAAGTGGTTTTTCAACACTAACACAAGTGCGAAAAGTGGTTTTTCCACACTAATACAAGTGCAAAAGTGGTTTCCTGCACCAACACAAGTGCGAAAAGTGGTTTTTCAACACTAACACAAGTGCAAAAAGTGGTTTTTCAACACTATGACAAGTGCTAAAAGTGTTTTTTCCACACTAATACAAGTGCAAAAGTGGTTTCCTGCACCAACACAAGTGCGAAAAGTGGTTTTTCAACACTAACACAAGTGCGAAAAGTGGTTTTTCAACACTAACACAAATGCGAAAAGTAGTTTTTCAACACTAACACAAGTGCGAAAAGTGGGTTTTCAACACTATCACAAGTGCAAAAAGTGGTTTTTCCACACTAATACAAGTGCAAAAGTGGTTTCCTGCACCAACACAAGTGTGAAAAGTGGTTTTTCAACACGAACACAAGTGCGAAAAGTAGTTTTTCAACACTATCACAAGTGCAAAAAGTGTTTTTTCCACACTAATACAAGTGCAAAAGTGGTTTCCTGCACCAACACAAGTGCGAAAAGTGGTTTTTCAACACTAACACAAGTGCGAAAAGTGGTTTTTCAACACTAACACAAGTGCGAAAAGTGTTTTTTCCACACTGATACAAGTGCAAAAGTGGTTTCCTGCACCAACACAAGTGCGAAAAGTGGTTTTTCAACACTAACACAAGTGCGAAAAGTGGTTTTTTAACACTAACACAAGTGCGAAAAGTGGTTTTTCAACACTAACACAAGTGCGAAAATTGGTTTTTCCACACTAATACAAGTGCAAAAGTGGTTTCCTGCACCAACACAAGTGCGAAAAGTGGTTTTTCAACACTAACACAAGTGCGAAATGTGGTTTTTCAACACTATCACAAGTGCAAAAAGTGTTTTTTCCACACTACTACAAGTGCAAAAGTGGTTTCCTGCACCAACACACGTGCGAAAAGTGGTATTTCAACACTAACACAAGTGCGAAAAGTGGTTTTTCAACACTAACACAAGTGCGAAAAGTGGTTTTGCCACACTAATACAAGTGCAAAAGTGGTTTCCTGCACCAACACAAGTGCGAAAAGTGGTTTTTCAACACTAACACAAGTGCGAAAAGTTGTTTTTCAACACTAACACAAGTGCAAAAAGTGGTTTTTCCACACTAATACAAGTGCAAAAGTGGTTTCCTGCACCAACACAAGTGCGAAAAGTGGTTTTTCAACACTATCACAAGTGCAAAAAGTGTTTTTTCCACACTAATACAAGTGCAAAAGTGGTTTCCTGCACCAACACAAGTGCGAAAAGTGTTCTTTCAACACTAAGACAAGTGCGAAAAGTGGTTTTTCAACACTAACACAAGTGCGAAAAGTGTTTTTTCCACACTAATACAAGTGCAAAAGTGGTTTCCTGCACCAACACAAGTGCGAAAAGTGGTTTTTCAACACTATCACAAGTGCGAAAAGTGGTATTTCAACACTAACACAAGTGCGAAAAGTGGTTTTTCAACACTAACACAAGTGCGAAAAGTGATTTTTCCACACTAATACAAGTGCAAAAGTGGTTTCCTGCACCAACACAAGTGCGAAAAGCGGTTTTTCAACACTAACACAAGTGCGAAAAGTAGTTTTTCAACACTAACACAAGTGCGAAAAGTGGGTTTTCAACACTATCACAAGTGCAAAAAGTGGTTTTTCCACACTAATACAAGTGCAAAAGTGGTTTCCTGCACCAACACAAGTGCGAAAAGTGGTTTTTCAACACTAACACAAGTGCAAAAAGTGGTTTTTCAACACTATGACAAGTGCAAAAAGTGTTTTTTCCACACTAATACAAGTGCAAAAGTGGTTTCCTGCACCAACACAAGTGCGAAAAGTGGTTTTTCAACACTAACACAAGTGCGAAAAGTGGTTTTTCAACACTAACACAAATGCGAAAAGTAGTTTTTCAACACTAACACAAGTGTGAAAAGTGGGTTTTCAACACTATCACAAGTGCAAAAAGTGGTTTTTCCACACTAATACAAGTGGAAAAGTGGTTTCCTGCACCAACACAAGTGCGAAAAGTGGTTTTTCAACACGAACACAAGTGCGAAAAGTAGTTTTTCAACACTATCACAAGTGCAAAAAGTGTTTTTTCCACACTAATACAAGTGCAAAATTGGTTTCCTGCACCAACACAAGTGCGAAAAGTGGTTTTTCAACACTAACACAAGTGCGAAAAGTGGTTTTTCAACACTAACACAAGTGCGAAAAGTGTTTTTTCCACACTGATACAAGTGCAAAAGTGGTTTCCTGCACCAACACAAGTGCGAAAAGTGGTTTTTCAACACTATCACAAGTGTGAAAAGTGGTATTTCAACACTAACACAAGTGCGAAAAGTGGTTTTTCAACACTAACACAAGTGCGAAAAGTGATTTTTCCACACTAATACAAGTGCAAAAGTGGTTTCCTGCACCAACACAAGTGCGAAAAGCGGTTTTTCAACACTAACACAAGTGCAAAAAGTGGTTTTTCAACACTATCACAAGTGCAAAAAGTGGTTTTTCCACACAAATACAAGTGCAAAAGTGGTTTCCTGCACCAACACAAGTGCGAAAAGTGGTTTTTCAACACTAACACAAGCGCGAAAAGTGGTTTATCAACACTATCACAAGTGCAAAAAGTGTTTTTTCCACACTAATACAAGTGCAAAAGTGGTTTCCTGCACCAACACAAGTGCGAAAAGTGGTTTTTCAACACTAACACAAGTGCGAAAAGTGGTTTTTCAACACTAACACAAGTGTGAAAAGTGTTTTTTCCACACTAATACAAGTGCAAAAGTGGTTTCCTGCACCAACACAAGTGCGAAAAGTGGTTTTTCAACACTAACACAAGTGCGAAAAGTGGTATTTCAACACTAACACAAGTGCGAAAAGTGGTTTTAAAACACTAACTCAAGTGTGAAAAGTGGTTTTTCCACACCAATACAAGTGCAAAAGTGGTTTCCTGCACCAACACAAGTGCGAAAAGTGGTTTTTCAACACTAACACAAGTGCGAAAAGTGGTTTTTCAACACTAACACAAGTGCGAAAAGTGGTTTTTCCACACTAATACAAGTGCAAAAGTGGTTTCCTGCACCAACACAAGTGCGAAAAGTGGTTTTTCAACACTAACACAAGTGCAAAAAGTGGTTTTTCAACACTATGACAAGTGCTAAAAGTGTTTTTTCCACACTAATACAAGTGCAAAAGTGGTTTCCTGCACCAACACAAGTGCGAAAAGTGGTTTTTCAACACTAACACAAGTGCGAAAAGTGGTTTTTCAACACTAACACAAATGCGAAAAGTAGTTTTTCAACACTAACACAAGTGCGAAAAGTGGGTTTTCAACACTATCACAAGTGCAAAAAGTGGTTTTTCCACACTAATACAAGTGCAAAAGTGGTTTCCTGCACCAACACAAGTGTGAAAAGTGGTTTTTCAACACGAACACAAGTGCGAAAAGTAGTTTTTCAACACTATCACAAGTGCAAAAAGTGTTTTTTCCACACTAATACAAGTGCAAAAGTGGTTTCCTGCACCAACACAAGTGCGAAAAGTGGTTTTTCAACACTAACACAAGTGCGAAAAGTGGTTTTTCAACACTAACACAAGTGCGAAAAGTGTTTTTTCCACACTGATACAAGTGCAAAAGTGGTTTCCTGCACCAACACAAGTGCGAAAAGTGGTTTTTCAACACTAACACAAGTGCGAAAAGTGGTTTTTTAACACTAACACAAGTGCGAAAAGTGGTTTTTCAACACTAACACAAGTGCGAAAAGTGGTTTTTCCACACTAATACAAGTGCAAAAGTGGTTTCCTGCACCAACACAAGTGCGAAAAGTGGTTTTTCAACACTAACACAAGTGCGAAATGTGGTTTTTCAACACTATCACAAGTGCAAAAAGTGTTTTTTCCACACTACTACAAGTGCAAAAGTGGTTTCCTGCACCAACACACGTGCGAAAAGTGGTATTTCAACACTAACACAAGTGCGAAAAGTGGTTTTTCAACACTAACACAAGTGCGAAAAGTGGTTTTGCCACACTAATACAAGTGCAAAAGTGGTTTCCTGCACCAACACAAGTGCGAAAAGTGGTTTTTCAACACTAACACAAGTGCGAAAAGTTGTTTTTCAACACTAACACAAGTGCAAAAAGTGGTTTTTCCACACTAATACAAGTGCAAAAGTGGTTTCCTGCACCAACACAAGTGCGAAAAGTGGTTTTTCAACACTATCACAAGTGCAAAAAGTGTTTTTTCCACACTAATACAAGTGCAAAAGTGGTTTCCTGCACCAACACAAGTGCGAAAAGTGTTCTTTCAACACTAAGACAAGTGCGAAAAGTGGTTTTTCAACACTAACACAAGTGCGAAAAGTGTTTTTTCCACACTAATACAAGTGCAAAAGTGGTTTCCTGCACCAACACAAGTGCGAAAAGTGGTTTTTCAACACTATCACAAGTGCGAAAAGTGGTATTTCAACACTAACACAAGTGCGAAAAGTGGTTTTTCAACACTAACACAAGTGCGAAAAGTGATTTTTCCACACTAATACAAGTGCAAAAGTGGTTTCCTGCACCAACACAAGTGCGAAAAGCGGTTTTTCAACACTAACACAAGTGCAAAAAGTGGTTTTTCAACACTATCACAAGTGCAAAAAGTGGTTTTTCCACACAAATACAAGTGCAAAAGTGGTTTCCTGCACCAACACAAGTGCGAAAAGTTGTTTTTCAACACTAACACAAGCGCGAAAAGTGGTTTTTCAACACTATCACAAGTGCAAAAAGTGTTTTTTCCACACTAATACAAGTGCAAAAGTGGTTTCCTGCACCAACACAAGTGCGAAAAGTGGTTTTCCAACACTAACACAAGTGCGAAAAGTGTTTTTTCCACACTAATACAAGTGCAAAAGTGGTTTCCTGCACCAACACAAGTGCGAAAAGTGGTTTTTCAACACTAACACAAGTGCGAAAAGTGGTTTTTCAAAACTAACACAAGTGCGAAAAGTGGTTTTTCCACACTAATACAAGTGCAAAAGTGGTTTCCTGCACCAACACAAGTGCGAAAAGTGGTTTTTCAACACTAACACAAGTGCGAAAAGTGGTTTTTCATCACTAACACAAATGCGAAAAGTAGTTTTTCAACACTAACACAAGTGCGAAAAGTGGGTTTTCAACACTATCACAAGTGCAAAAAGTGGTTTTTCCACACTAATACAAGTGCAAAAGTGGTTTCCTGCACCAACACAAGTGCGAAAAGTGGTTTTTCAACACTAACACAAGTGCAAAAAGTGGTTTTTCAACACTATGACAAGTGCAAAAAGTGTTTTTTCCACACTAATACAAGTGCAAAAGTGGTTTCCTGCACCAACACAAGTGCGAAAAGTGGTTTTTCAACACTAACACAAGTGCGAAAAGTGGTTTTTCAACACTAACACAAATGCGAAAAGTAGTTTTTCAACACTAACACAAGTGTGAAAAGTGGGTTTTCAACACTATCACAAGTGCAAAAAGTGGTTTTTCCACACTAATACAAGTGGAAAAGTGGTTTCCTGCACCAACACAAGTGCGAAAAGTGGTTTTTCAACACGAACACAAGTGCGAAAAGTAGTTTTTCAACACTATCACAAGTGCAAAAAGTGTTTTTTCCACACTAATACAAGTGCAAAATTGGTTTCCTGCACCAACACAAGTGCGAAAAGTGGTTTTTCAACACTAACACAAGTGCGAAAAGTGGTTTTTCAACACTAACACAAGTGCGAAAAGTGTTTTTTCCACACTGATACAAGTGCAAAAGTGGTTTCCTGCACCAACACAAGTGCGAAAAGTGGTTTTTCAACACTATCACAAGTGTGAAAAGTGGTATTTCAACACTAACACAAGTGCGAAAAGTGGTTTTTCAACACTAACACAAGTGCGAAAAGTGATTTTTCCACACTAATACAAGTGCAAAAGTGGTTTCCTGCACCAACACAAGTGCGAAAAGCGGTTTTTCAACACTAACACAAGTGCAAAAAGTGGTTTTTCAACACTATCACAAGTGCAAAAAGTGGTTTTTCCACACAAATACAAGTGCAAAAGTGGTTTCCTGCACCAACACAAGTGCGAAAAGTGGTTTTTCAACACTAACACAAGCGCGAAAAGTGGTTTATCAACACTATCACAAGTGCAAAAAGTGTTTTTTCCACACTAATACAAGTGCAAAAGTGGTTTCCTGCACCAACACAAGTGCGAAAACTGGTTTTTCAACACTAACACAAGTGCGAAAAGTGGTTTTTCAACACTAACACAAGTGTGAAAAGTGTTTTTTCCACACTAATACAAGTGCAAAAGTGGTTTCCTGCACCAACACAAGTGCGAAAAGTGGTTTTTCAACACTAACACAAGTGCGAAAAGTGGTATTTCAACACTAACACAAGTGCGAAAAGTGGTTTTAAAACACTAACTCAAGTGTGAAAAGTGGTTTTTCCACACCAATACAAGTGCAAAAGTGGTTTCCTGCACCAACACAAGTGCGAAAAGTGGTTTTTCAACACTAACACAAGTGCGAAAAGTGGTTTTTCAACACTAACACAAGTGCGAAAAGTGGTTTTTCCACACTAATACAAGTGCAAAAGTGGTTTCCTGCACCAACACAAGTGCGAAAAGTGGTTTTTCAACACTAACACAAGTG
Source organism: Myxine glutinosa (assembly GCF_964187855.1). Taxonomy (NCBI): domain Eukaryota; kingdom Metazoa; phylum Chordata; class Myxini; order Myxiniformes; family Myxinidae; genus Myxine; species Myxine glutinosa. The sequence goes on along the minus strand of NC_136263.1, from coordinate 42,387,288 downwards.
CAAAAAGTGGTTTTTCAACACTATGACAAGTGCTAAAAGTGTTTTTTCCACACTAATACAAGTGCAAAAGTGGTTTCCTGCACCAACACAAGTGCGAAAAGTGGTTTTTCAACACTAACACAAGTGCGAAAAGTGGTTTTTCAACACTAACACAAATGCGAAAAGTAGTTTTTCAACACTAACACAAGTGCGAAAAGTGGGTTTTCAACACTATCACAAGTGCAAAAAGTGGTTTTTCCACACTAATACAAGTGCAAAAGTGGTTTCCTGCACCAACACAAGTGTGAAAAGTGGTTTTTCAACACGAACACAAGTGCGAAAAGTAGTTTTTCAACACTATCACAAGTGCAAAAAGTGTTTTTTCCACACTAATACAAGTGCAAAAGTGGTTTCCTGCACCAACACAAGTGCGAAAAGTGGTTTTTCAACACTAACACAAGTGCGAAAAGTGGTTTTTCAACACTAACACAAGTGCGAAAAGTGTTTTTTCCACACTGATACAAGTGCAAAAGTGGTTTCCTGCACCAACACAAGTGCGAAAAGTGGTTTTTCAACACTAACACAAGTGCGAAAAGTGGTTTTTTAACACTAACACAAGTGCAAAAAGTGGTTTTTCAACACTAACACAAGTGCGAAAAGTGGTTTTTCCACACTAATACAAGTGCAAAAGTGGTTTCCTGCACCAACACAAGTGCGAAAAGTGGTTTTTCAACACTAACACAAGTGCGAAATGTGGTTTTTCAACACTATCACAAGTGCAAAAAGTGTTTTTTCCACACTACTACAAGTGCAAAAGTGGTTTCCTGCACCAACACACGTGCGAAAAGTGGTATTTCAACACTAACACAAGTGCGAAAAGTGGTTTTTCAACACTAACACAAGTGCGAAAAGTGGTTTTGCCACACTAATACAAGTGCAAAAGTGGTTTCCTGCACCAACACAAGTGCGAAAAGTGGTTTTTCAACACTAACACAAGTGCGAAAAGTTGTTTTTCAACACTAACACAAGTGCAAAAAGTGGTTTTTCCACACTAATACAAGTGCAAAAGTGGTTTCCTGCACCAACACAAGTGCGAAAAGTGGTTTTTCAACACTATCACAAGTGCAAAAAGTGTTTTTTCCACACTAATACAAGTGCAAAAGTGGTTTCCTGCACCAACACAAGTGCGAAAAGTGTTCTTTCAACACTAAGACAAGTGCGAAAAGTGGTTTTTCAACACTAACACAAGTGCGAAAAGTGTTTTTTCCACACTAATACAAGTGCAAAAGTGGTTTCCTGCACCAACACAAGTGCGAAAAGTGGTTTTTCAACACTATCACAAGTGCGAAAAGTGGTATTTCAACACTAACACAAGTGCGAAAAGTGGTTTTTCAACACTAACACAAGTGCGAAAAGTGATTTTTCCACACTAATACAAGTGCAAAAGTGGTTTCCTGCACCAACACAAGTGCGAAAAGCGGTTTTTCAACACTAACACAAGTGCAAAAAGTGGTTTTTCAACACTATCACAAGTGCAAAAAGTGGTTTTTCCACACAAATACAAGTGCAAAAGTGGTTTCCTGCACCAACACAAGTGCGAAAAGTTGTTTTTCAACACTAACACAAGCGCGAAAAGTGGTTTTTCAACACTATCACAAGTGCAAAAAGTGTTTTTTCCACACTAATACAAGTGCAAAAGTGGTTTCCTGCACCAAAACAAGTGCGAAAAGTGGTTTTCCAACACTAACACAAGTGCGAAAAGTGTTTTTTCCACACTAATACAAGTGCAAAAGTGGTTTCCTGCACCAACACAAGTGCGAAAAGTGGTTTTTCAACACTAACACAAGTGCGAAAAGTGGTTTTTCAAAACTAACACAAGTGCGAAAAGTGGTTTTTCCACACTAATACAAGTGCAAAAGTGGTTTCCTGCACCAACACAAGTGCGAAAAGTGGTTTTTCAACACTAACACAAGTGCAAAAAGTGGTTTTTCAACACTATGACAAGTGCAAAAAGTGTTTTTTCCACACTAATACAAGTGCAAAAGTGGTTTCCTGCACCAACACAAGTGCGAAAAGTGGTTTTTCAACACTAACACAAGTGCGAAAAGTGGTTTTTCATCACTAACACAAATGCGAAAAGTAGTTTTTCAACACTAACACAAGTGCGAAAAGTGGGTTTTCAACACTATCACAAGTGCAAAAAGTGGTTTTTCCACACTAATACAAGTGCAAAAGTGGTTTCCTGCACCAACACAAGTGCGAAAAGTGGTTTTTCAACACTAACACAAGTGCAAAAAGTGGTTTTTCAACACTATGACAAGTGCAAAAAGTGGTTTCCTGCACCAACACAAGTGCGAAAAGTGGTTTTTCAACACTAACACAAGTGCAAAAAGTGGTTTTTCAACACTATGACAAGTGCAAAAAGTGTTTTTTCCACACTAATACAAGTGCAAAAGTGGTTTCCTGCACCAACACAAGTGCGAAAAGTGGTTTTTCAACACTAACACAAGTGCGAAAAGTGGTTTTTCAACACTAACACAAGTGCGAAAAGTGTTTTTTCCACACTGATACAAGTGCAAAAGTGGTTTCCTGCACCAACACAAGTGCGAAAAGTGGTTTTTCAACACTAACACAAGTGCGAAAAGTGGTTTTTTAACACTAACACAAGTGCGAAAAGTGGTTTTTCATCATTAACACAAGTGCGAAAAGTGGTTTTTCCACACTAATACAAGTGCAAAAGTGGTTTCCTGCACCAACACAAGTGCGAAAAGTGGTTTTTCAACACTAACACAAGTGCGAAATGTGGTTTTTCAACACTATCACAAGTGCAAAAAGTGTTTTTTCCACACTACTACAAGTGCAAAAGTGGTTTCCTGCACCAACACACGTGCGAAAAGTGGTATTTCAACACTAACACAAGTGCGAAAAGTGGTTTTTCAACACTAACACAAGTGCGAAAAGTGGTTTTGCCACACTAATACAAGTGCAAAAGTGGTTTCCTGCACCAACACAAGTGCGAAAAGTGGTTTTTCAACACTAACACAAGTGCGAAAAGTTGTTTTTCAACACTAACACAAGTGCAAAAAGTGGTTTTTCCACACTAATACAAGTGCAAAAGTGGTTTCCTGCACCAACACAAGTGCGAAAAGTGGTTTTTCAACACTATCACAAGTGCAAAAAGTGTTTTTTCCACACTAATACAAGTGCAAAAGTGGTTTCCTGCACCAACACAAGTGCGAAAAGTGTTCTTTCAACACTAAGACAAGTGCGAAAAGTGGTTTTTCAACACTAACACAAGTGCGAAAAGTGTTTTTTCCACACTAATACAAGTGCAAAAGTGGTTTCCTGCACCAACACAAGTGCGAAAAGTGGTTTTTCAACACTAACACAAGTGCGAAAAGTTGTTTTTCAACACTAACACAAGTGCAAAAAGTGGTTTTTCCACACTAATACAAGTGCAAAAGTGGTTTCCTGCACCAACACAAGTGCGAAAAGTGGTTTTTCAACACTATCACAAGTGCAAAAAGTGTTTTTTCCACACTAATACAAGTGCAAAAGTGGTTTCCTGCACCAACACAAGTGCGAAAAGTGTTCTTTCAACACTAAGACAAGTGCGAAAAGTGGTTTTTCAACACTAACACAAGTGCGAAAAGTGTTTTTTCCACACTAATACAAGTGCAAAAGTGGTTTCCTGCACCAACACAAGTGCGAAAAGTGGTTTTTCAACACTATCACAAGTGCGAAAAGTGGTATTTCAACACTAACACAAGTGCGAAAAGTGGTTTTTCAACACTAACACAAGTGCGAAAAGTGATTTTTCCACACTAATACAAGTGCAAAAGTGGTTTCCTGCACCAACACAAGTGCGAAAAGCGGTTTTTCAACACTAACACAAGTGCAAAAAGTGGTTTTTCAACACTATCACAAGTGCAAAAAGTGGTTTTTCCACACAAATACAAGTGCAAAAGTGGTTTCCTGCACCAACACAAGTGCGAAAAGTTGTTTTTCAACACTAACACAAGCGCGAAAAGTGGTTTTTCAACACTATCACAAGTGCAAAAAGTGTTTTTTCCACACTAATACAAGTGCAAAAGTGGTTTCCTGCACCAAAACAAGTGCGAAAAGTGGTTTTCCAACACTAACACAAGTGCGAAAAGTGTTTTTTCCACACTAATACAAGTGCAAAAGTGGTTTCCTGCACCAACACAAGTGCGAAAAGTGGTTTTTCAACACTAACACAAGTGCGAAAAGTGGTTTTTCAAAACTAACACAAGTGCGAAAAGTGGTTTTTCCACACTAATACAAGTGCAAAAGTGGTTTCCTGCACCAACACAAGTGCGAAAAGTGGTTTTTCAACACTAACACAAGTGCAAAAAGTGGTTTTTCAACACTATGACAAGTGCAAAAAGTGTTTTTTCCACACTAATACAAGTGCAAAAGTGGTTTCCTGCACCAACACAAGTGCGAAAAGTGGTTTTTCAACACTAACACAAGTGCGAAAAGTGGTTTTTCATCACTAACACAAATGCGAAAAGTAGTTTTTCAACACTAACACAAGTGCGAAAAGTGGGTTTTCAACACTATCACAAGTGCAAAAAGTGGTTTTTCCACACTAATACAAGTGCAAAAGTGGTTTCCTGCACCAACACAAGTGCGAAAAGTGGTTTTTCAACACTAACACAAGTGCAAAAAGTGGTTTTTCAACACTATGACAAGTGCAAAAAGTGGTTTCCTGCACCAACACAAGTGCGAAAAGTGGTTTTTCAACACTAACACAAGTGCAAAAAGTGGTTTTTCAACACTATGACAAGTGCAAAAAGTGTTTTTTCCACACTAATACAAGTGCAAAAGTGGTTTCCTGCACCAACACAAGTGCGAAAAGTGGTTTTTCAACACTAACACAAGTGCGAAAAGTGGTTTTTCAACACTAACACAAGTGCGAAAAGTGTTTTTTCCACACTGATACAAGTGCAAAAGTGGTTTCCTGCACCAACACAAGTGCGAAAAGTGGTTTTTCAACACTAACACAAGTGCGAAAAGTGGTTTTTTAACACTAACACAAGTGCGAAAAGTGGTTTTTCATCATTAACACAAGTGCGAAAAGTGGTTTTTCCACACTAATACAAGTGCAAAAGTGGTTTCCTGCACCAACACAAGTGCGAAAAGTGGTTTTTCAACACTAACACAAGTGCGAAATGTGGTTTTTCAACACTATCACAAGTGCAAAAAGTGTTTTTTCCACACTACTACAAGTGCAAAAGTGGTTTCCTGCACCAACACACGTGCGAAAAGTGGTATTTCAACACTAACACAAGTGCGAAAAGTGGTTTTTCAACACTAACACAAGTGCGAAAAGTGGTTTTGCCACACTAATACAAGTGCAAAAGTGGTTTCCTGCACCAACACAAGTGCGAAAAGTGGTTTTTCAACACTAACACAAGTGCGAAAAGTTGTTTTTCAACACTAACACAAGTGCAAAAAGTGGTTTTTCCACACTAATACAAGTGCAAAAGTGGTTTCCTGCACCAACACAAGTGCGAAAAGTGGTTTTTCAACACTATCACAAGTGCAAAAAGTGTTTTTTCCACACTAATACAAGTGCAAAAGTGGTTTCCTGCACCAACACAAGTGCGAAAAGTGTTCTTTCAACACTAAGACAAGTGCGAAAAGTGGTTTTTCAACACTAACACAAGTGCGAAAAGTGTTTTTTCCACACTAATACAAGTGCAAAAGTGGTTTCCTGCACCAACACAAGTGCGAAAAGTGGTTTTTCAACACTATCACAAGTGCGAAAAGTGGTATTTCAACACTAACACAAGTGCGAAAAGTGGTTTTTCAACACTAACACAAGTGCGAAAAGTGATTTTTCCACACTAATACAAGTGCAAAAGTGGTTTCCTGCACCAACACAAGTGCGAAAAGCGGTTTTTCAACACTAACACAAGTGCAAAAAGTGGTTTTTCAACACTATCACAAGTGCAAAAAGTGGTTTTTCCACACAAATACAAGTGCAAAAGTGGTTTCCTGCACCAACACAAGTGCGAAAAGTGGTTTTTCAACACTAACACAAGCGCGAAAAGTGGTTTTTCAACACTATCACAAGTGCAAAAAGTGTTTTTTCCACACTAATACAAGTGCAAAAGTGGTTTCCTGCACCAACACAAGTGCGAAAAGTGGTTTTTCAACACTAACACAAGTGCGAAAAGTGGTTTTTCAACACTAACACAAGTGTGAAAAGTGTTTTTTCCACACTAATACAAGTGCAAAAGTGGTTTCCTGCACCAACACAAGTGCGAAAAGTGGTTTTTCAACACTAACACAAGTGCGAAAAGTGGTATTTCAACACTAACACAAGTGCGAAAAGTGGTTTTAAAACACTAACACAAGTGCGAAAAGTGGTTTTTCCACACCAATACAAGTGCAAAAGTGGTTTCCTGCACCAACACAAGTGCGAAAAGTGGTTTTTCAACACTAACATAAGTGCGAAAAGTGGGTTTTCAACACTATCACAAGTGCAAAAAGTGGTTTTTCCACACTAATACAAGTGCAAAAGTGGTTTCCTGCACCAACACAAGTGCGAAAAGTGGTTTTTCAACACTAACACAAGTGCGAAAAGTGTTTTTTCCACACTAATACAAGTGCAAAAGTGGTTTCCTGCACCAACACAAGTGCGAAAAGTGGTTTTTCAACACTAACACAAGTGCGAAAAGTGGTTTTTCAAAACTAACACAAGTGCGAAAAGTGGTTTTTCCACACTAATACAAGTGCAAAAGTGGTTTCCTGCACCAACACAAGTGCGAAAAGTGGTTTTTCAACACTAACACAAGTGCAAAAAGTGGTTTTTCAACACTATGACAAGTGCAAAAAGTGTTTTTTCCACACTAATACAAGTGCAAAAGTGGTTTCCTGCACCAACACAAGTGCGAAAAGTGGTTTTTCAACACTAACACAAGTGCGAAAAGTGGTTTTTCATCACTAACACAAATGCGAAAAGTAGTTTTTCAACACTAACACAAGTGCGAAAAGTGGGTTTTCAACACTATCACAAGTGCAAAAAGTGGTTTTTCCACACTAATACAAGTGCAAAAGTGGTTTCCTGCACCAACACAAGTGCGAAAAGTGGTTTTTCAACACTAACACAAGTGCAAAAAGTGGTTTTTCAACACTATGACAAGTGCAAAAAGTGTTTTTTCCACACTAATACAAGTGCAAAAGTGGTTTCCTGCACCAACACAAGTGCGAAAAGTGGTTTTTCAACACTAACACAAGTGCGAAAAGTGGTTTTTCAACACTAACACAAATGCGAAAAGTAGTTTTTCAACACTAACACAAGTGCGAAAAGTGGGTTTTCAACACTATCACAAGTGCAAAAAGTGGTTTTTCCACACTAATACAAGTGGAAAAGTGGTTTCCTGCACCAACACAAGTGCGAAAAGTGGTTTTTCAACACGAACACAAGTGCGAAAAGTAGTTTTTCAACACTATCACAAGTGCAAAAAGTGTTTTTTCCACACTAATACAAGTGCAAAAGTGGTTTCCTGCACCAACACAAGTGCGAAAAGTGGTTTTTCAACACTAACACAAGTGCGAAAAGTGGTTTTTCAACACTAACACAAGTGCGAAAAGTGTTTTTTCCACACTGATACAAGTGCAAAAGTGGTTTCCTGCACCAACACAAGTGCGAAAAGTGGTTTTTCAACACTAACACAAGTGCGAAAAGTGGTTTTTTAACACTAACACAAGTGCGAAAAGTGGTTTTTCAACACTAACACAAGTGCGAAAAGTGGTTTTTCCACACTAATACAAGTGCAAAAGTGGTTTCCTGCACCAACACAAGTGCGAAAAGTGTTTTTTCAACACTAACACAAGTGCGAAATGTGGTTTTTCAACACTATCACAAGTGCAAAAAGTGTTTTTTCCACACTACTACAACTGCAAAAGTGGTTTCCTGCACCAACACACGTGCGAAAAGTGGTATTTCAACACTAACACAAGTGCGAAAAGTGGTTTTTCAACACTAACACAAGTGCGAAAAGTGGTTTTGCCACACTAATACAAGTGCAAAAGTGGTTTCTTGCACCAACACAAGTGCGAAAAGTGGTTTTTCAACACTAACACAAGTGCGAAAAGTGGTTTTTCAACACTAACACAAGTGCAAAAAGTGGTTTTTCCACACTAATACAAGTGCAAAAGTGGTTTCCTGTACCAACACAAGTGCGAAAAGTGGTTTTTCAACACTATCACAAGTGCAAAAATTGTTTTTTCCACACTAATACAAGTGCAAAAGTGGTTTCCTGCACCAACACAAGTGCGAAAAGTGGTCTTTCAACACTAAGACAAGTGCGAAAAGTGGTTTTTCAACACTAACACAAGTGCGAAAAGTGTTTTTTCCACACTAATACAAGTGCAAAAGTGGTTTCCTGCACCAACACAAGTGCGAAAAGTGGTTTTTCAACACTATCACAAGTGCGAAAAGTGGTATTTCAACACTAACACAAGTGCGAAAAGTGGTTTTTCAACACTAACACAAGTGCGAAAAGTGATTTTTCCACACTAATACAAGTGCAAAAGTGGTTTCCTGCACCAACACAAGTGCGAAAAGCGGTTTTTCAACACTAACACAAGTGCAAAAAGTGGTTTTTCAACACTATCACAAGTGCAAAAAGTGGTTTTTCCACACAAATACAAGTGCAAAAGTGGTTTCCTGCACCAACACAAGTGCGAAAAGTGGATTTTCAACACTAACACAAGTGCGAAAAGTGGTTTTTCAACACTATCATAAGTGCAAAAAGTGTTTTTTCCACACTAATACAAGTGCAAAAGTGGTTTCCTGCACCAACACAAGTGCGAAAAGTGGTTTTTCAACACTAACACAAGTGCGAAAAGTGGTTTTTCAACACTAACACAAGTGTGAAAAGTGTTTTTTCCACCCTAATACAAGTGCAAAAGTGGTTTCCTGCACCAACACAAGTGCGAAAAGTGGTTTTTCAACACTAACACAAGTGCGAAAAGTGGTATTTCAACACTAACACAAGTGCGAAAAGTGGTTTTAAAACACTAACACAAGTGCGAAAAGTGGTTTTGCCACACCAATACAAGTGCAAAAGTGGTTTCCTGCACCAACACAAGTGCGAAAAGTGGTTTTTCAACACTAACATAAGTGCGAAAAGTGGGTTTTCAACACTTTCACAAGTGCAAAAAGTGGTTTTTCCACACTAATACAAGTGCAAAAGTGGTTTCCTGCACCAACACAAGTGCGAAAAGTGGTTTTTCAACACTAACACAAGTGCGAAAAGTGTTTTTTCCACACTAATACAAGTGCAAAAGTGGTTTCCTGCACCAACACAAGTGCGAAAAGTGGTTTTTCAACACTAACACAAGTGCGAAAAGTGGTTTTTCAAAACTAACACAAGTGCGAAAAGTGGTTTTTCCACACTAATACAAGTGCAAAAGTGGTTTCCTGCACCAACACCAGTGCGAAAAGTGGTTTTTCAACACTAACACAAGTGCAAAAAGTGGTATTTCAACACTAACACAAGTGCGAAAAGTGGTTTTTCAACACTAACACAAGTGCGAAAAGTGTTTTTTCCACACTAATACAAGTGCAAAAGTGGTTTCCTGCACCAACACAAGTGCGAAAAGTGGTTTTTCAACACTAACACAAGTGCGAAAAGTGGTTTTTCAACACTAACACAAGTGCGAAAAGTGTTTTTTCCACACTAATACAAGTGCAAAAGTGGTTTCCTGCACCAACACAAGTGCGAAAAGTGGTTTTTCAACACTAACACAAGTGCGAAAAGTGGTTTTTCAACACTAACACAAGTGCGAAAAGTGGTTTTTCCACACTAATACAAGTGCAAAAGTGGTTTCCTGCACCAACACAAGTGCGAAAAGTGGTTTTTCAACACTAACACAAGTGCGAAAAGTGGGTTTTCAACACTATCACAAGTGCAAAAAGTGGTTTTTCCACACAAATACAAGTGCAAAACTGGTTGCCTGCACCAACACAAGTGCGAAAAGTGGTTTTTCAACACTATCACAAGTGCAAAAAGTGTTTTTTCCACACTAATACAAGTGCAAAAGTGGTTTCCTGCACCAACACAAGTGCGAAAAGTGGTTTTTCAACACTAACACAAGTGCGAAAAGTGGTTTTTCAACACTATGACAAGTGCTAAAAGTGTTTTTTCCACACTAATACAAGTGCAAAAGTGGTTTCCTGCACCAACACAAGTGCGAAAAGTGGTTTTTCAACACTAACACAAGTGCGAAAAGTGCTTTTTCAACACTAACACAAATGCGAAAAGTAGTTTTTCAACACTAACACAAGTGCGAAAAGTGGGTTTTCAACACTATCACAAGTGCAAAAAGTGGTTTTTCCACACTAATACAAGTGCAAAAGTGGTTTCCTGCACCAACACAAGTGCGAAAAGTGGTTTTTCAACACGAACACAAGTGCGAAAAGTAGTTTTTCAACACTATCACAAGTGCAAAAAGTGTTTTTTCCACACTAATACAAGTGCAAAAGTGGTTTCCTGCACCAACACAAGTGCGAAAAGTGGTTTTTCAACACTAACACAAGTGCGAAAAGTGGTTTTTCAACACTAACACAAGTGCGAAAAGTGTTTTTTCCACACTGATACAAGTGCAAAAGTGGTTTCCTGCACCAACACAAGTGCGAAAAGTGGTTTTTCAACACTAACACAAGTGCGAAAAGTGGTTTTTTAACACTAACACAAGTGCGAAAAGTGGTTTTTCAACACTAAGACAAGTGCGAAAAGTGGTTTTTCCACACTAATACAAGTGCAAAAGTGGTTTCCTGCACCAACACAAGTGCGAAAAGTGGTTTTTCAACACTAACACAAGTGCGAAATGTGGTTTTTCAACACTATCACAAGTGCAAAAAGTGTTTTTTCCACACTACAACAAGTGCAAAAGTGGTTTCCTGCACCAACACACGTGCGAAAAGTGGTATTTCAACACTAACACAAGTGCGAAAAGTGGTTTTTCAACACTAACACAAGTGCGAAAAGTGGTTTCGCCACACTAATACAAGTGCAAAAGTGGTTTCCTGCACCAACACAAGTGCGAAAAGTGGTTTTTCAACACTAACACAAGTGCGAAAAGTGGTTTTTCAACACTAACACAAGTGCAAAAAGTGGTTTTTCCACACTAATACAAGTGCAAAAGTGGTTTCCTGCACCAACACAAGTGCGAAAAGTGGTTTTTCAACACTATCACAAGTGCAAAAAGTGTTTTTTCCACACTAATACAAGTGCAAAAGTGGTTTCCTGCACCAACACAAGTGCGAAAAGTGTTCTTTCAACACTAAGACAAGTGCGAAAAGTGGTTTTTCAACACTAACACAAGTGCGAAAAGTGGTTTTCCACACTAATACAAGTGCAAAAGTGGTTTCCTGCACCAACACAAGTGCGAAAAGTGGTTTTTCAACACTATCACAAGTGTGAAAAGTGGTATTTCAACACTAACACAAGTGCGAAAAGTGGTTTTTCAACACTAACACAAGTGCGAAAAGTGATTTTTCCACACTAATACAAGTGCAAAAGTGGTTTCCTGCACCAACACAAGTGCGAAAAGCGGTTTTTCAACACTAACACAAGTGCAAAAAGTGGTTTTTCAACACTATCACAAGTGCAAAAAGTGGTTTTCCACACAAATACAAGTGCAAAAGTGGTTTCCTGCACCAACACAAGTGCGAAAAGTGGTTTTTCAACACTAACACAAGCGCGAAAAGTGGTTTATCAACACTATCACAAGTGCAAAAAGTGTTTTTTCCACACTAATACAAGTGCAAAAGTGGTTTCCTGCACCAACACAAGTGCGAAAAGTGGTTTTTCAACACTAACACAAGTGCGAAAAGTGGTTTTTCAACACTAACACAAGTGTGAAAAGTGTTTTTTCCACACTAATACAAGTGCAAAAGTGGTTTCCTGCACCAACACAAGTGCGAAAAGTGGTTTTTCAACACTAACACAAGTGCGAAAAGTGGTATTTCAACACTAACACAAGTGCGAAAAGTGGTTTTAAAACACTAACACAAGTGTGAAAAGTGGTTTTTCCACACCAATACAAGTGCAAAAGTGGTTTCCTGCACCAACACAAGTGCGAAAAGTGGTTTTTCAACACTAACACAAGTGCGAAAAGTGGTTTTTCAACACTAACACAAGTGCGAAAAGTGGTTTTTCCACACTAATACAAGTGCAAAAGTGGTTTCCTGCACCAACACAAGTGCGAAAAGTGGTTTTTCAACACTAACACAAGTGCAAAAAGTGGTTTTTCAACACTATGACAAGTGCTAAAAGTGTTTTTTCCACACTAATACAAGTGCAAAAGTGGTTTCCTGCACCAACACAAGTGCGAAAAGTGGTTTTTCAACACTAACACAAGTGCGAAAAGTGGTTTTTCAACACTAACACAAATGCGAAAAGTAGTTTTTCAACACTAACACAAGTGCGAAAAGTGGGTTTTCAACACTATCACAAGTGCAAAAAGTGGTTTTTCCACACTAATACAAGTGCAAAAGTGGTTTCCTGCACCAACACAAGTGTGAAAAGTGGTTTTTCAACACGAACACAAGTGCGAAAAGTAGTTTTTCAACACTATCACAAGTGCAAAAAGTGTTTTTTCCACACTAATACAAGTGCAAAAGTGGTTTCCTGCACCAACACAAGTGCGAAAAGTGGTTTTTCAACACTAACACAAGTGCGAAAAGTGGTTTTTCAACACTAACACAAGTGCGAAAAGTGTTTTTTCCACACTGATACAAGTGCAAAAGTGGTTTCCTGCACCAACACAAGTGCGAAAAGTGGTTTTTCAACACTAACACAAGTGCGAAAAGTGGTTTTTTAACACTAACACAAGTGCGAAAAGTGGTTTTTCAACACTAACACAAGTGCGAAAAGTGGTTTTTCCACACTAATACAAGTGCAAAAGTGGTTTCCTGCACCAACACAAGTGCGAAAAGTGGTTTTTCAACACTAACACAAGTGCGAAATGTGGTTTTTCAACACTATCACAAGTGCAAAAAGTGTTTTTTCCACACTACTACAAGTGCAAAAGTGGTTTCCTGCACCAACACACGTGCGAAAAGTGGTATTTCAACACTAACACAAGTGCGAAAAGTGGTTTTTCAACACTAACACAAGTGCGAAAAGTAGTTTTGCCACACTAATACAAGTGCAAAAGTGGTTTCCTGCACCAACACAAGTGCGAAAAGTGGTTTTTCAACACTAACACAAGTGCGAAAAGTTGTTTTTCAACACTAACACAAGTGCAAAAAGTGGTTTTTCCACACTAATACAAGTGCAAAAGTGGTTTCCTGCACCAACACAAGTGCGAAAAGTGGTTTTTCAACACTATCACAAGTGCAAAAAGTGTTTTTTCCACACTAATACAAGTGCAAAAGTGGTTTCCTGCACCAACACAAGTGCGAAAAGTGTTCTTTCAACACTAAGACAAGTGCGAAAAGTGGTTTTTCAACACTAACACAAGTGCAAAAAGTGTTTTTTCCACACTAATACAAGTGCAAAAGTGGTTTCCTGCACCAACACAAGTGCGAAAAGTGGTTTTTCAACACTATCACAAGTGCGAAAAGTGGTATTTCAACACTAACACAAGTGCGAAAAGTGGTTTTTCAACACTAACACAAGTGCGAAAAGTGATTTTTCCACACTAATACAAGTGCAAAAGTGGTTTCCTGCACCAACACAAGTGCGAAAAGCGGTTTTTCAACACTAACACAAGTGCAAAAAGTGGTTTTTCAACACTATCACAAGTGCAAAAAGTGGTTTTTCCACACAAATACAAGTGCAAAAGTGGTTTCCTGCACCAACACAAGTGCGAAAAGTTGTTTTTCAACACTAACACAAGCGCGAAAAGTGGTTTTTCAACACTATCACAAGTGCAAAAAGTGTTTTTTCCACACTAATACAAGTGCAAAAGTGGTTTCCTGCACCAACACAAGTGCGAAAAGTGGTTTTTCAACACTAACACAAGTGCGAAAAGTGGTTTTTCAACACTAACACAAGTGTGAAAAGTGTTTTTTCCACACTAATACAAGTGCAAAAGTGGTTTCCTGCACCAACACAAGTGCGAAAAGTGGTTTTTCAACACTAACACAAGTGCGAAAAGTGGTATTTCAACACTAACACAAGTGCGAAAAGTGGTTTTAAAACACTAACACAAGTGCGAAAAGTGGTTTTTCCACACCAATACAAGTGCAAAAGTGGTTTCCTGCACCAACACAAGTGCGAAAAGTGGTTTTTCAACACTAACATAAGTGCGAAAAGTGGGTTTTCAACACTATCACAAGTGCAAAAAGTGGTTTTTCCACACTAATACAAGTGCAAAAGTGGTTTCCTGCACCAACACAAGTGCGAAAAGTGGTTTTTCAACACTAACACAAGTGCGAAAAGTGTTTTTTCCACACTAATACAAGTGCAAAAGTGGTTTCCTGCACCAACACAAGTGCGAAAAGTGGTTTTTCAACACTAACACAAGTGCGAAAAGTGGTTTTTCAAAACTAACACAAGTGCGAAAAGTGGTTTTTCCACACTAATACAAGTGCAAAAGTGGTTTCCTGCACCAACACAAGTGCGAAAAGTGGTTTTTCAACACTAACACAAGTGCAAAAAGTGGTTTTTCAACACTATGACAAGTGCAAAAAGTGTTTTTTCCACACTAATACAAGTGCAAAAGTGGTTTCCTGCACCAACACAAGTGCGAAAAGTGGTTTTTCAACACTAACACAAGTGCGAAAAGTGGTTTTTCATCACTAACACAAATGCGAAAAGTAGTTTTTCAACACTAACACAAGTGCGAAAAGTGGGTTTTCAACACTATCACAAGTGCAAAAAGTGGTTTTTCCACACTAATACAAGTGCAAAAGTGGTTTCCTGCACCAACACAAGTGCGAAAAGTGGTTTTTCAACACTAACACAAGTGCAAAAAGTGGTTTTTCAACACTATGACAAGTGCAAAAAGTGTTTTTTCCACACTAATACAAGTGCAAAAGTGGTTTCCTGCACCAACACAAGTGCGAAAAGTGGTTTTTCAACACTAACGCAAATGCGAAAAGTCGTTTTTCAACACTAACACAAGTGCGAAAAGTGGGTTTTCAACACTATCACAAGTGCAAAAAGTGGTTTTTCCACACTAATACAAGTGGAAAAGTGGTTTCCTGCACCAACACAAGTGCGAAAAGTGGTTTTTCAACACGAACACAAGTGCGAAAAGTAGTTTTTCAACACTAACACAAGTGCGAAAAGTGTTTTTTCCACACTAATACAAGTGCAAAAGTGGTTTCCTGCACCAACACAAGTGCGAAAAGTGGTTTTTCAACACTAACACAAGTGCGAAAAGTGGTTTTTCAACACTAACACAAGTGCGAAAAGTGGTTTTTCCACACTAATACAAGTGCAAAAGTGGTTTCCTGCACCAACACAAGTGCGAAAAGTGGTTTTTCAACACTAACACAAGTGCGAAAAGTGGGTTTTCAACACTATCACAAGTGCAAAAAGTGGTTTTTCCACACAAATACAAGTGCAAAACTGGTTGCCTGCACCAACACAAGTGCGAAAAGTGGTTTTTCAACACTATCACAAGTGCAAAAAGTGTTTTTTCCACACTAATACAAGTGCAAAAGTGGTTTCCTGCACCAACACAAGTGCGAAAAGTGGTTTTTCAACACTAACACAAGTGCGAAAAGTGGTTTTTCAACACTATGACAAGTGCTAAAAGTGTTTTTTCCACACTAATACAAGTGCAAAAGTGGTTTCCTGCACCAACACAAGTGCGAAAAGTGGTTTTTCAACACTAACACAAGTGCGAAAAGTGCTTTTTCAACACTAACACAAATGCGAAAAGTAGTTTTTCAACACTAACACAAGTGCGAAAAGTGGGTTTTCAACACTATCACAAGTGCAAAAAGTGGTTTTTCCACACTAATACAAGTGCAAAAGTGGTTTCCTGCACCAACACAAGTGCGAAAAGTGGTTTTTCAACACGAACACAAGTGCGAAAAGTAGTTTTTCAACACTATCACAAGTGCAAAAAGTGTTTTTTCCACACTAATACAAGTGCAAAAGTGGTTTCCTGCACCAACACAAGTGCGAAAAGTGGTTTTTCAACACTAACACAAGTGCGAAAAGTGGTTTTTCAACACTAACACAAGTGCGAAAAGTGTTTTTTCCACACTGATACAAGTGCAAAAGTGGTTTCCTGCACCAACACAAGTGCGAAAAGTGGTTTTTCAACACTAACACAAGTGCGAAAAGTGGTTTTTTAACACTAACACAAGTGCGAAAAGTGGTTTTTCAACACTAAGACAAGTGCGAAAAGTGGTTTTTCCACACTAATACAAGTGCAAAAGTGGTTTCCTGCACCAACACAAGTGCGAAAAGTGGTTTTTCAACACTAACACAAGTGCGAAATGTGGTTTTTCAACACTATCACAAGTGCAAAAAGTGTTTTTTCCACACTACAACAAGTGCAAAAGTGGTTTCCTGCACCAACACACGTGCGAAAAGTGGTATTTCAACACTAACACAAGTGCGAAAAGTGGTTTTTCAACACTAACACAAGTGCGAAAAGTGGTTTCGCCACACTAATACAAGTGCAAAAGTGGTTTCCTGCACCAACACAAGTGCGAAAAGTGGTTTTTCAACACTAACACAAGTGCGAAAAGTGGTTTTTCAACACTAACACAAGTGCAAAAAGTGGTTTTTCCACACTAATACAAGTGCAAAAGTGGTTTCCTGCACCAACACAAGTGCGAAAAGTGGTTTTTCAACACTATCACAAGTGCAAAAAGTGTTTTTTCCACACTAATACAAGTGCAAAAGTGGTTTCCTGCACCAACACAAGTGCGAAAAGTGTTCTTTCAACACTAAGACAAGTGCGAAAAGTGGTTTTTCAACACTAACACAAGTGCGAAAAGTGGTTTTCCACACTAATACAAGTGCAAAAGTGGTTTCCTGCACCAACACAAGTGCGAAAAGTGGTTTTTCAACACTATCACAAGTGTGAAAAGTGGTATTTCAACACTAACACAAGTGCGAAAAGTGGTTTTTCAACACTAACACAAGTGCGAAAAGTGATTTTTCCACACTAATACAAGTGCAAAAGTGGTTTCCTGCACCAACACAAGTGCGAAAAGCGGTTTTTCAACACTAACACAAGTGCAAAAAGTGGTTTTTCAACACTATCACAAGTGCAAAAAGTGGTTTTCCACACAAATACAAGTGCAAAAGTGGTTTCCTGCACCAACACAAGTGCGAAAAGTGGTTTTTCAACACTAACACAAGCGCGAAAAGTGGTTTATCAACACTATCACAAGTGCAAAAAGTGTTTTTTCCACACTAATACAAGTGCAAAAGTGGTTTCCTGCACCAACACAAGTGCGAAAAGTGGTTTTTCAACACTAACACAAGTGCGAAAAGTGGTTTTTCAACACTAACACAAGTGTGAAAAGTGTTTTTTCCACACTAATACAAGTGCAAAAGTGGTTTCCTGCACCAACACAAGTGCGAAAAGTGGTTTTTCAACACTAACACAAGTGCGAAAAGTGGTATTTCAACACTAACACAAGTGCGAAAAGTGGTTTTAAAACACTAACACAAGTGTGAAAAGTGGTTTTTCCACACCAATACAAGTGCAAAAGTGGTTTCCTGCACCAACACAAGTGCGAAAAGTGGTTTTTCAACACTAACACAAGTGCGAAAAGTGGTTTTTCAACACTAACACAAGTGCGAAAAGTGGTTTTTCCACACTAATACAAGTGCAAAAGTGGTTTCCTGCACCAACACAAGTGCGAAAAGTGGTTTTTCAACACTAACACAAGTGCAAAAAGTGGTTTTTCAACACTATGACAAGTGCTAAAAGTGTTTTTTCCACACTAATACAAGTGCAAAAGTGGTTTCCTGCACCAACACAAGTGCGAAAAGTGGTTTTTCAACACTAACACAAGTGCGAAAAGTGGTTTTTCAACACTAACACAAATGCGAAAAGTAGTTTTTCAACACTAACACAAGTGCGAAAAGTGGGTTTTCAACACTATCACAAGTGCAAAAAGTGGTTTTTCCACACTAATACAAGTGCAAAAGTGGTTTCCTGCACCAACACAAGTGTGAAAAGTGGTTTTTCAACACGAACACAAGTGCGAAAAGTAGTTTTTCAACACTATCACAAGTGCAAAAAGTGTTTTTTCCACACTAATACAAGTGCAAAAGTGGTTTCCTGCACCAACACAAGTGCGAAAAGTGGTTTTTCAACACTAACACAAGTGCGAAAAGTGGTTTTTCAACACTAACACAAGTGCGAAAAGTGTTTTTTCCACACTGATACAAGTGCAAAAGTGGTTTCCTGCACCAACACAAGTGCGAAAAGTGGTTTTTCAACACTAACACAAGTGCGAAAAGTGGTTTTTTAACACTAACACAAGTGCGAAAAGTGGTTTTTCAACACTAACACAAGTGCGAAAAGTGGTTTTTCCACACTAATACAAGTGCAAAAGTGGTTTCCTGCACCAACACAAGTGCGAAAAGTGGTTTTTCAACACTAACACAAGTGCGAAATGTGGTTTTTCAACACTATCACAAGTGCAAAAAGTGTTTTTTCCACACTACTACAAGTGCAAAAGTGGTTTCCTGCACCAACACACGTGCGAAAAGTGGTATTTCAACACTAACACAAGTGCGAAAAGTGGTTTTTCAACACTAACACAAGTGCGAAAAGTAGTTTTGCCACACTAATACAAGTGCAAAAGTGGTTTCCTGCACCAACACAAGTGCGAAAAGTGGTTTTTCAACACTAACACAAGTGCGAAAAGTTGTTTTTCAACACTAACACAAGTGCAAAAAGTGGTTTTTCCACACTAATACAAGTGCAAAAGTGGTTTCCTGCACCAACACAAGTGCGAAAAGTGGTTTTTCAACACTATCACAAGTGCAAAAAGTGTTTTTTCCACACTAATACAAGTGCAAAAGTGGTTTCCTGCACCAACACAAGTGCGAAAAGTGTTCTTTCAACACTAAGACAAGTGCGAAAAGTGGTTTTTCAACACTAACACAAGTGCGAAAAGTGTTTTTTCCACACTAATACAAGTGCAAAAGTGGTTTCCTGCACCAACACAAGTGCGAAAAGTGGTTTTTCAACACTATCACAAGTGCGAAAAGTGGTATTTCAACACTAACACAAGTGCGAAAAGTGGTTTTTCAACACTAACACAAGTGCGAAAAGTGATTTTTCCACACTAATACAAGTGCAAAAGTGGTTTCCTGCACCAACACAAGTGCGAAAAGCGGTTTTTCAACACTAACACAAGTGCAAAAAGTGGTTTTTCAACACTATCACAAGTGCAAAAAGTGGTTTTTCCACACAAATACAAGTGCAAAAGTGGTTTCCTGCACCAACACAAGTGCGAAAAGTTGTTTTTCAACACTAACACAAGCGCGAAAAGTGGTTTTTCAACACTATCACAAGTGCAAAAAGTGTTTTTTCCACACTAATACAAGTGCAAAAGTGGTTTCCTGCACCAACACAAGTGCGAAAAGTGGTTTTTCAACACTAACACAAGTGCGAAAAGTGGTTTTTCAACACTAACACAAGTGTGAAAAGTGTTTTTTCCACACTAATACAAGTGCAAAAGTGGTTTCCTGCACCAACACAAGTGCGAAAAGTGGTTTTTCAACACTAACACAAGTGCGAAAAGTGGTATTTCAACACTAACACAAGTGCGAAAAGTGGTTTTAAAACACTAACACAAGTGCGAAAAGTGGTTTTTCCACACCAATACAAGTGCAAAAGTGGTTTCCTGCACCAACACAAGTGCGAAAAGTGGTTTTTCAACACTAACATAAGTGCGAAAAGTGGGTTTTCAACACTATCACAAGTGCAAAAAGTGGTTTTTCCACACTAATACAAGTGCAAAAGTGGTTTCCTGCACCAACACAAGTGCGAAAAGTGGTTTTTCAACACTAACACAAGTGCGAAAAGTGTTTTTTCCACACTAATACAAGTGCAAAAGTGGTTTCCTGCACCAACACAAGTGCGAAAAGTGGTTTTTCAACACTAACACAAGTGCAAAAAGTGGTTTTTCAACACTATGACAAGTGCAAAAAGTGTTTTTTCCACACTAATACAAGTGCAAAAGTGGTTTCCTGCACCAACACAAGTGCGAAAAGTGGTTTTTCAACACTAACACAAGTGCGAAAAGTGGTTTTTCATCACTAACACAAATGCGAAAAGTAGTTTTTCAACACTAACACAAGTGCGAAAAGTGGGTTTTCAACACTATCACAAGTGCAAAAAGTGGTTTTTCCACACTAATACAAGTGCAAAAGTGGTTTCCTGCACCAACACAAGTGCGAAAAGTGGTTTTTCAACACTAACACAAGTGCAAAAAGTGGTTTTTCAACACTATGACAAGTGCAAAAAGTGTTTTTTCCACACTAATACAAGTGCAAAAGTGGTTTCCTGCACCAACACAAGTGCGAAAAGTGGTTTTTCAACACTAACGCAAATGCGAAAAGTCGTTTTTCAACACTAACACAAGTGCGAAAAGTGGGTTTTCAACACTATCACAAGTGCAAAAAGTGGTTTTTCCACACTAATACAAGTGGAAAAGTGGTTTCCTGCACCAACACAAGTGCGAAAAGTGGTTTTTCAACACGAACACAAGTGCGAAAAGTAGTTTTTCAACACTATCACAAGTGCAAAAAGTGTTTTTTCCACACTAATACAAGTGCAAAAGTGGTTTCCTGCACCAACACAAGTGCGAAAAGTGGTTTTTCAACACTAACACAAGTGCGAAAAGTGGTTTTTCAACACTAAGACAAGTGCGAAAAGTGGTTTCCTGCACCAACACAAGTGCGAAAAGTGGTTTTTCAACACTAACACAAGTGCAAAAAGTGGTTTTTCAACACTATGACAAGTGCAAAAAGTGTTTTTTCCACACTAATACAAGTGCAAAAGTGGTTTCCTGCACCAACACAAGTACGAAAAGTGGTTTTTCAACACTAACACAAATGCGAAAAGTGGTATTTCAACACTAACACAAGTGCGAAAAGTGGTTTTTCAACACTAACACAAGTGCGAAAAGTGATTTTTCCACACTAATACAAGTGCAAAAGTGGTTTCCTGCACCAACACAAGTGCGAAAAGCGGTTTTTCAACACTAACACAAGTGCAAAAAGTGGTTTTTCAACACTATCACAAGTGCAAAAAGTGGTTTTTCCACACAAATACAAGTGCAAAAGTGGTTTCCTGCACCAACACAAGTGCGAAAAGTTGTTTTTCAACACTAACACAAGCGCGAAAAGTGGTTTTTCAACACTATCACAAGTGCAAAAAGTGTTTTTTCCACACTAATACAAGTGCAAAAGTGGTTTCCTGCACCAACACAAGTGCGAAAAGTGGTTTTTCAACACTAACACAAGTGCGAAAAGTGGTTTTTCAACACTAACACAAGTGTGAAAAGTGTTTTTTCCACACTAATACAAGTGCAAAAGTGGTTTCCTGCACCAACACAAGTGCGAAAAGTGGTTTTTCAACACTAACACAAGTGCGAAAAGTGGTATTTCAACACTAACACAAGTGCGAAAAGTGGTTTTAAAACACTAACACAAGTGCGAAAAGTGGTTTTTCCACACCAATACAAGTGCAAAAGTGGTTTCCTGCACCAACACAAGTGCGAAAAGTGGTTTTTCAACACTAACATAAGTGCGAAAAGTGGGTTTTCAACACTATCACAAGTGCAAAAAGTGGTTTTTCCACACTAATACAAGTGCAAAAGTGGTTTCCTGCACCAACACAAGTGCGAAAAGTGGTTTTTCAACACTAACACAAGTGCGAAAAGTGTTTTTTCCACACTAATACAAGTGCAAAAGTGGTTTCCTGCACCAACACAAGTGCGAAAAGTGGTTTTTCAACACTAACACAAGTGCGAAAAGTGGTTTTTCAAAACTAACACAAGTGCGAAAAGTGGTTTTTCCACACTAATACAAGTGCAAAAGTGGTTTCCTGCACCAACACAAGTGCGAAAAGTGGTTTTTCAACACTAACACAAGTGCAAAAAGTGGTTTTTCAACACTATGACAAGTGCAAAAAGTGTTTTTTCCACACTAATACAAGTGCAAAAGTGGTTTCCTGCACCAACACAAGTGCGAAAAGTGGTTTTTCAACACTAACACAAGTGCGAAAAGTGGTTTTTCATCACTAACACAAATGCGAAAAGTAGTTTTTCAACACTAACACAAGTGCGAAAAGTGGGTTTTCAACACTATCACAAGTGCAAAAAGTGGTTTTTCCACACTAATACAAGTGCAAAAGTGGTTTCCTGCACCAACACAAGTGCGAAAAGTGGTTTTTCAACACTAACACAAGTGCAAAAAGTGGTTTTTCAACACTATGACAAGTGCAAAAAGTGTTTTTTCCACACTAATACAAGTGCAAAAGTGGTTTCCTGCACCAACACAAGTGCGAAAAGTGGTTTTTCAACACTAACGCAAATGCGAAAAGTCGTTTTTCAACACTAACACAAGTGCGAAAAGTGGGTTTTCAACACTATCACAAGTGCAAAAAGTGGTTTTTCCACACTAATACAAGTGGAAAAGTGGTTTCCTGCACCAACACAAGTGCGAAAAGTGGTTTTTCAACACGAACACAAGTGCGAAAAGTAGTTTTTCAACACTATCACAAGTGCAAAAAGTGTTTTTTCCACACTAATACAAGTGCAAAAGTGGTTTCCTGCACCAACACAAGTGCGAAAAGTGGTTTTTCAACACTAACACAAGTGCGAAAAGTGGTTTTTCAACACTAAGACAAGTGCGAAAAGTGGTTTCCTGCACCAACACAAGTGCGAAAAGTGGTTTTTCAACACTAACACAAGTGCAAAAAGTGGTTTTTCAACACTATGACAAGTGCAAAAAGTGTTTTTTCCACACTAATACAAGTGCAAAAGTGGTTTCCTGCACCAACACAAGTACGAAAAGTGGTTTTTCAACACTAACACAAATGCGAAAAGTAGTTTTTCAACACTAACACAAGTGCGAAAAGTGGGTTTTCAACACTATCACAAGTGCAAAAAGTGGTTTTTCCACACTAATACAAGTGGAAAAGTGGTTTCCTGCACCAACACAAGTGCGAAAAGTGGTTTTTCAACACGAACACAAGTGCGAAAAGTAGTTTTTCAACACTATCACAAGTGCAAAAAGTGTTTTTTCCACACTAATACAAGTGCAAAAGTGGTTTCCTGCACCAACACAAGTGCGAAAAGTGGTTTTTCAACACTAACACAAGTGCGAAAAGTGGTTTTTCAACACTAACACAAGTGCGAAAAGTGTTTTTTCCACACTGATACAAGTGCAAAAGTGGTTTCCTGCACCAACACAAGTGCGAAAAGTGGTTTTTCAACACTAACACAAGTGCGAAAAGTGGTTTTTTAACACTAACACAAGTGCGAAAAGTGGTTTTTCAACACTAACACAAGTGCGAAAAGTGGTTTTTCCACACTAATACAAGTGCAAAAGTGGTTTCCTGCACCAACACAAGTGCGAAAAGTGTTTTTTCAACACTAACACAAGTGCGAAATGTGGTTTTTCAACACTATCACAAGTGCAAAAAGTGTTTTTTCCACACTACTACAAGTGCAAAAGTGGTTTCCTGCACCAACACACGTGCGAAAAGTGGTATTTCAACACTAACACAAGTGCGAAAAGTGGTTTTTCAACACTAACACAAGTGCGAAAAGTGGTTTTGCCACACTAATACAAGTGCAAAAGTGGTTTCCTGCACCAACACAAGTGCGAAAAGTGGTTTTTCAACACTAACACAAGTGCGAAAAGTGGTTTTTCAACACTAACACAAGTGCAAAAAGTGGTTTTTCCACACTAATACAAGTGCAAAAGTGGTTTCCTGCACCAACACAAGTGCGAAAAGTGGTTTTTCAACACTATCACAAGTGCAAAAAGTGTTTTTTCCACACTAATACAAGTGCAAAAGTGGTTTCCTGCACCAACACAAGTGCGAAAAGTGGTCTTTCAACACTAAGACAAGTGCGAAAAGTGGTTTTTCAACACTAACACAAGTGCGAAAAGTGTTTTTTCCACACTAATACAAGTGCAAAAGTGGTTTCCTGCACCAACACAAGTGCGAAAAGTGGTTTTTCAACACTATCACAAGTGCGAAAAGTGGTATTTCAACACTAACACAAGTGCGAAAAGTGGTTTTTCAACACTAACACAAGTGCGAAAAGTGATTTTTCCACACTAATACAAGTGCAAAAGTGGTTTCCTGCACCAACACAAGTGCGAAAAGCGGTTTTTCAACACTAACACAAGTGCAAAAAGTGGTTTTTCAACACTATCACAAGTGCAAAAAGTGGTTTTTCCACACAAATACAAGTGCAAAAGTGGTTTCCTGCACCAACACAAGTGCGAAAAGTGGTTTTTCAACACTAACACAAGTGCGAAAAGTGGTTTTTCAACACTATCACAAGTGCAAAAAGTGTTTTTTCCACACTAATACAAGTGCAAAAGTGGTTTCCTGCACCAACACAAGTGCGAAAAGTGGTTTTTCAACACTAACACAAGTGCGAAAAGTGGTTTTTCAACACTAACACAA
This sequence comes from Myxine glutinosa, assembly GCF_964187855.1. Lineage (NCBI taxonomy): Eukaryota > Metazoa > Chordata > Myxini > Myxiniformes > Myxinidae > Myxine > Myxine glutinosa. The sequence continues at coordinate 42,362,673 of NC_136263.1, read as the reverse complement.
GTGTGAAAAGTGTTTTTTCCACCCTAATACAAGTGCAAAAGTGGTTTCCTGCACCAACACAAGTGCGAAAAGTGGTTTTTCAACACTAACACAAGTGCGAAAAGTGGTATTTCAACACTAACACAAGTGCGAAAAGTGGTTTTAAAACACTAACACAAGTGCGAAAAGTGGTTTTGCCACACCAATACAAGTGCAAAAGTGGTTTCCTGCACCAACACAAGTGCGAAAAGTGGTTTTTCAACACTAACATAAGTGCGAAAAGTGGGTTTTCAACACTATCACAAGTGCAAAAAGTGGTTTTTCCACACTAATACAAGTGCAAAAGTGGTTTCCTGCACCAACACAAGTGCGAAAAGTGGTTTTTCAACACTAACACAAGTGCGAAAAGTGTTTTTTCCACACTAATACAAGTGCAAAAGTGGTTTCCTGCACCAACACAAGTGCGAAAAGTGGTTTTTCAACACTAACACAAGTGCGAAAAGTGGTTTTTCAAAACTAACACAAGTGCGAAAAGTGGTTTTTCCACACTAATACAAGTGCAAAAGTGGTTTCCTGCACCAACACCAGTGCGAAAAGTGGTTTTTCAACACTAACACAAGTGCAAAAAGTGGTATTTCAACACTAACACAAGTGCGAAAAGTGGTTTTTCAACACTAACACAAGTGCGAAAAGTGTTTTTTCCACACTAACACAAGTGCGAAAAGTGGTTTTTCAACACTAACACAAGTGCGAAAAGTGTTTTTTCCACACTAATACAAGTGCAAAAGTGGTTTCCTGCACCAATACAAGTGCGAAAAGTGGTTTTTCAACACTAACACAAGTGCGAAAAGTGGTTTTTCAACACTATGACAAGTGCGAAAAGTGGTATTTCAACACTAACACAAGTGCGAAAAGTGGTTTTTCCACACTAATACAAGTGCAAAAGTGGTTTCCTTCACCAACACAAGTGCGAAAAGTGGTTTTTCAACACTAACACAAGTGCGAAAAGTGGTTTTTCAACACTATCACAAGTGCAAAAAGTGTTTTTTCCACACTAATACAAGTGCAAAAGTGGTTTCCTTCACCAACACAAGTGCAAAACTGGTTTCCTGCACCAACACAAGTGCGAAAAGTGGTTTTTCAACACTATCACAAGTGCAAAAAGTGTTTTTTCCACACTAATACAAGTGCAAAAGTGGTTTCCTGCACCAACACAAGTGCGAAAAGTGGTTTTTCAACACTAACACAAGTGCGAAAAGTGCTTTTTCAACACTAACACAAGTGTGAAAAGTGTTTTTTCCACACTAAAACAAGTGCAAAAGTGGTTTCCTGCACCAACACAAGTGCGAAAAGTGGTTTTTCAACACTAACACAAGTGCGAAAAGTGGTATTTCAACACTAACACAAGTGCGAAAAGTGGTTTTAAAACACTAACACAAGTGCGAAAAGTGGTTTTTCCACACCAATACAAGTGCAAAAGTGGTTTCCTGCACCAACACAAGTGCGAAAAGTGGTTTTTCAACACTAACACAAGTGCGAAAAGTGGGTTTTCAACACTATCACAAGTGCAAAAAGTGGTTTTTCCACACTAATACAAGTGCAAAAGTGGTTTCCTGCACCAACACAAGTGCGAAAAGTGGTTTTTCAACACTAACACAAGTGCGAAAAGTGGTTTTTCAACACTATCACAAGTGCAAAAAGTGTTTTTTCCACACTAATACAAGTGCAAAAGTGGTTTCCTGCACCAACACAAGTGCGGAACATGGTTTTTCAACACTGGCACAAGTGACAAATGTGCTTTTCAACACTAGCACGAGTGCAGAAAGTGGTTTACAACACGAACACAAGTGTGGAAAGTTGTATTTCAACACTGGCACGAGTGCGATAAGTGGTTTTGCAACACTGGTGCACGTGTGGAAAGTGGTTTTGCAACACTAACACAAGTGGGGAAAGTTGTTTTTCAACACTAACACAAGTGCGGAAAGTGGTTTGCAACACTAACAGGAGTGCGAAATGTGGTTTTTCAACACAAACACAAGTGCGGAAAGTGGTTTACAACACGAACACAAGTGAGGAAAGTGGTTTTGCAAAACTAGTGCATGTGTGGAAAGTGGTTTTCAACACTGGCACAAGTGCGAAAAGTGGTTTACAACTCGAACACAAGTGCGAAAAGTGGTTTTTCAACACTAACACAAGTGCGAAAAGTGGTTTTTCCACACTAATACAAGTGCAAAAGTGGTTTCCTGCACCAACACAAGTGCGAAAAGTGGTTTTTCAACACTAACACAAGTGCAAAAAGTGGTATTTCAACACTAACACAAGGGCGAAAAGTGGTTTTTCAACACTAACACAAGTGCGAAAAGTGTTTTTTCCACACTAATACAAGTGCAAAAGTGGTTTCCTGCACCAACACAAGTGCGAAAAGTGGTTTTTCAACACTAACACAAGTGCGAAAAGTGGTTTTTCAACACTAACACAAGTGCGAAAAGTGTTTTTTCCACACTAATACAAGTGCAAAAGTGGTTTCCTGCACCAATACAAGTGCGAAAAGTGGTTTTTCAACACTAACACAAGTGCGAAAAGTGGTTTTTCAACACTATGACAAGTGCGAAAAGTGGTATTTCAACACTAACACAAGTGCGAAAAGTGGTTTTTCCACACTAATACAAGTGCAAAAGTGGTTTCCTTCACCAACACAAGTGCGAAAAGTGGTTTTTCAACACTAACACAAGTGCGAAAAGTGGTTTTTCAACACTATCACAAGTGCAAAAAGTGTTTTTTCCACACTAATACAAGTGCAAAAGTGGTTTCCTTCACCAACACAAGTGCAAAACTGGTTTCCTGCACCAACACAAGTGCGAAAAGTGGTTTTTCAACACTATCACAAGTGCAAAAAGTGTTTTTTCCACACTAATACAAGTGCAAAAGTGGTTTCCTGCACCAACACAAGTGCGAAAAGTGGTTTTTCAACACTAACACAAGTGCGAAAAGTGGTTTTTCAACACTAACACAAGTGTGAAAAGTGTTTTTTCCACACTAAAACAAGTGCAAAAGTGGTTTCCTGCACCAACACAAGTGCGAAAAGTGGTTTTTCAACACTAACACAAGTGCGAAAAGTGGTATTTCAACACTAACACAAGTGCGAAAAGTGGTTTTAAAACACTAACACAAGTGCGAAAAGTGGTTTTTCCACACCAATACAAGTGCAAAAGTGGTTTCCTGCACCAACACAAGTGCGAAAAGTGGTTTTTCAACACTAACACAAGTGCGAAAAGTGGGTTTTCAACACTATCACAAGTGCAAAAAGTGGTTTTTCCACACTAATACAAGTGCAAAAGTGGTTTCCTGCACCAACACAAGTGCGAAAAGTGGTTTTTCAACACTAACACAAGTGCGAAAAGTGGTTTTTCAACACTATCACAAGTGCAAAAAGTGTTTTTTCCACACTAATACAAGTGCAAAAGTGGTTTCCTGCACCAACACAAGTGCGAAAAGTGGTTTTTCAACTCAAACACAAGTGCGGAACATGGTTTTTCAACACTGGCACAAGTGACAAATGTGCTTTTCAACACTAGCACGAGTGCAGAAAGTGGTTTACAACACGAACACAAGTGTGGAAAGTTGTATTTCAACACTGGCACGAGTGCGATAAGTGGTTTTGCAACACTGGTGCACGTGTGGAAAGTGGTTTTGCAACACTAACACAAGTGGGGAAAGTTGTTTTTCAACACTAACACAAGTGCGGAAAGTGGTTTGCAACACTAACAGGAGTGCGAAATGTGGTTTTTCAACACAAACACAAGTGCGGAAAGTGGTTTACAACACGAACACAAGTGAGGAAAGTGGTTTTGCAAAACTAGTGCATGTGTGGAAAGTGGTTTTCAACACTGGCACAAGTGACAAATGTTCCTTTCAACACTATCACGAGTGCGGAAAGTGGTTTACAACACGAACACAAGTGCGAAAAGTGGTTTTTCAACACTAACACAAGTGCGAAAAGTGGTTTTTCCACACTAATACAAGTGCAAAAGTGGTTTCCTGCACCAACACAAGTGCGAAAAGTGGTTTTTCAACACTAACACAAGTGCAAAAAGTGGTATTTCAACACTAACACAAGTGCGAAAAGTGGTTTTTCAACACTAACACAAGTGCGAAAAGTGTTTTTTCCACACTAATACAAGTGCAAAAGTGGTTTCCTGCACCAACACAAGTGCGAAAAGTGGTTTTTCAACACTAACACAAGTGCGAAAAGTGGTTTTTCAACACTAACACAAGTGCGAAAAGTGTTTTTTCCACACTAATACAAGTGCAAAAGTGGTTTCCTGCACCAACACAAGTGCGAAAAGTGGTTTTTCAACACTAACACAAGTGCGAAAAGTGGTTTTTCAACACTATGACAAGTGCGAAAAGTGGTATTTCAACACTAACACAAGTGCGAAAAGTGGTTTTGCCACACTAATACAAGTGCAAAAGTGGTTTCCTTCACCAACACAAGTGCGAAAAGTGGTTTTTCAACACTAACACAAGTGCGAAAAGTGGTTTTTCAACACTAACACAAGTGCGAAAAGTGGTTTTCCCACACTAATACAAGTGCAAAAGTGGTTTCCTGCACCAACACAAGTGCGAAAAGTGGTTTTTCAACACTAACACAAGTGCGAAAAGTGGTTTTTCAACACTATCACAAGTGCAAAAAGTGTTTTTTCCACACTGATACAAGTGCAAAAGTGGTTTCCTGCACCAACACAAGTGCGAAAAGTGGTTTTTCAACACTAACACAAGTGCGAAAAGTGGTTTTTCAACACTAACACAAGTGCGAAAAGTGGTTTTTCCACACTAATACAAGTGCAAAAGTGGTTTCCTGCACCAACACAAGTGCGAAAAGTGGTTTTTCAACACTAACACAAGTGCAAAAAGTGGTTTTTCAACACTATGACAAGTGCTAAAAGTGTTTTTTCCACACTAATACAAGTGCAAAAGTGGTTTCCTGCACCAACACAAGTGCGAAAAGTGGTTTTTCAACACTAACACAAGTGCGAAAAGTGGTTTTTCAACACTAACACAAATGCGAAAAGTAGTTTTTCAACACTAACACAAGTGCGAAAAGTGGGTTTTCAACACTATCACAAGTGCAAAAAGTGGTTTTTCCACACTAATACAAGTGCAAAAGTGGTTTCCTGCACCAACACAAGTGCGAAAAGTGGTTTTTCAACACGAACACAAGTGCGAAAAGTAGTTTTTCAACACTATCACAAGTGCAAAAAGTGTTTTTTCCACACTAATACAAGTGCAAAAGTGGTTTCCTGCACCAACACAAGTGCGAAAAGTGGTTTTTCAACACTAACACAAGTGCGAATAGTGGTTTTTCAACACTAACACAAGTGCGAAAAGTGTTTTTTCCACACTGATACAAGTGCAAAAGTGGTTTCCTGCACCAACACAAGTGCGAAAAGTGGTTTTTCAACACTAACACAAGTGCGAAAAGTGGTTTTTCAACACTAACACAAGTGTGAAAAGTGTTTTTTCCACACTAATACAAGTGCAAAAGTGGTTTCCTGCACCAACACAAGTGCGAAAAGTGGTTTTTCAACACTAACACAAGTGCGAAAAGTGGTATTTCAACACTAACACAAGTGCGAAAAGTGGTTTTAAAACACTAACACAAGTGCGAAAAGTGGTTTTTCCACACCAATACAAGTGCAAAAGTGGTTTCCTGCACCAACACAAGTGCGAAAAGTGGTTTTTCAACACTAACATAAGTGCGAAAAGTGGGTTTTCAACACTATCACAAGTGCAAAAAGTGGTTTTTCCACACTAATACAAGTGCAAAAGTGGTTTCCTGCACCAACACAAGTGCGAAAAGTGGTTTTTCAACACTAACACAAGTGCGAAAAGTGTTTTTTCCACACTAATACAAGTGCAAAAGTGGTTTCCTGCACCAACACAAGTGCGAAAAGTGGTTTTTCAACACTAACACAAGTGCGAAAAGTGGTTTTTCAAAACTAACACAAGTGCGAAAAGTGGTTTTTCCACACTAATACAAGTGCAAAAGTGGTTTCCTGCACCAACACAAGTGCGAAAAGTGGTTTTTTCAACACTAACACAAGTGCAAAAAGTGGTTTTTCAACATTATGACAAGTGCAAAAAGTGTTTTTTCCACACTAATACAAGTGCAAAAGTGGTTTCCTGCACCAACACAAGTGCGAAAAGTGGTTTTTCAACACTAACACAACTGCGAAAAGTGGTTTTTCATCACTAACACAAATGCGAAAAGTAGTTTTTCAACACTAACACAAGTGCGAAAAGTGGGTTTTCAACACTATCACAAGTGCAAAAAGTGGTTTTTCCACACTAATACAAGTGCAAAAGTGGTTTCCTGCACCAACACAAGTGCGAAAAGTGTTTTTCAACACTAACACAAGTGCAAAAAGTGGTTTTTCAACACTATGACAAGTGCAAAAAGTGTTTTTTTCCACACTAATACAAGTGCAAAAGTGGTTTCCTGCACCAACACAAGTGCGAAAAGTGGTTTTTCAACACTAACGCAAATGCGAAAAGTCGTTTTTCAACACTAACACAAGTGCGAAAAGTGGGTTTTCAACACTATCACAAGTGCAAAAAAGTGTTTTTCCACACTAATACAAGTGGAAAAGTGGTTTCCTGCACCAACACAAGTGCGAAAAGTGGTTTTTCAACACGAACACAAGTGCGAAAAGTAGTTTTTCAACACTATCACAAGTGCAAAAAGTGTTTTTTCCACACTAATACAAGGTGCAAAAGTGGTTTCCTGCACCAACACAAGTGCGAAAAGTGGTTTTTCAACACTAACACAAGTGCGAAAAGTGGTTTTTCAACACTAAGACAAGTGCGAAAAGTGGTTTCCTGCACCAACACAAGTGCGAAAAGTGGTTTTTCAACACTAACACAAGTGCAAAAAGTGGTTTTTCAACACTATGACAAGTGCAAAAAGTGTTTTTTCCACACTAATACAAGTGCAAAAGTGTTTCCTGCACCAACACAAGTACGAAAAGTGCGTTTTCAACACTAACACAAATGCGAAAAGTAGTTTTTCACACTAACACAAGTGCGAAAAGTGGGTTTTCAACACTATCACAAGTGCAAAAAGTGGTTTTTCCACACTAATACAAGTGGAAAAGTGGTTTCCTGCACCAACACAAGTGCGAAAAGTGGTTTTTCAACACGAACACAAGTGCGAAAAGTAGTTTTTCAACACTATCACAAGTGCAAAAAGTGTTTTTTCCACACTAATACAAGTGCAAAAGTGGTTTCCTGCACCAACACAAGTGCGAAAAGTGGTTTTTCAACACTAACACAAGTGCGAAAAGTGGTTTTTCAACACTAACACAAGTGCGAAAAGTGTTTTTTCCACACTGATACAAGTGCAAAAGTGGTTTCCTGCACCAACACAAGTGCGAAAAGTGGTTTTTCAACACTAACACAAGTGCGAAAAGTGGTTTTTTAACACTAACACAAGTGCGAAAAGTGGTTTTTCAACACTAACACAAGTGCGAAAAGTGGTTTTTCCACACTAATACAAGTGCAAAGTGGTTTCCTGCACCAACACAAGTGCGAAAAGTGTTTTTTCAACACTAACACAAGTGCGAAATGTGGTTTTTCAACACTATCACAAGTGCAAAAAGTGTTTTTTCCACACTACTACAAGTGCAAAAGTGGTTTCCTGCACCAACACACGTGCGAAAAGTGGTATTTCAACACTAACACAAGTGCGAAAAGTGGTTTTTCAACACTAACACAAGTGCGAAAAGTGGTTTTGCCACACTAATACAAGTGCAAAAGTGGTTTCCTGCACCAACACAAGTGCGAAAAGTGGTTTTTCAACACTAACACAAGTGCGAAAAGTGGTTTTTCAACACTAACACAAGTGCAAAAAGTGGTTTTTCCACACTAATACAAGTGCAAAAGTGGTTTCCTGCACCAACACAAGTGCGAAAAGTGGTTTTTCAACACTATCACAAGTGCAAAAAGTGTTTTTTCCACACTAATACAAGTGCAAAAGTGGTTTCCTGCACCAACACAAGTGCGAAAAGTGGTCTTTCAACACTAAGACAAGTGCGAAAAGTGGTTTTTCAACACTAACACAAGTGCGAAAAGTGTTTTTTTCCACACTAATACAAGTGCAAAAGTGGTTTCCTGCACCAACACAAGTGCGAAAAGTGTTTTCAACACTATCACAAGTGCGAAAAGTGGTATTTCAACACTAACACAAGTGCGAAAAGTGGTTTTTCAACACTAACACAAGTGCGAAAAGTGATTTTTCCACACCTAATACAAGTGCAAAAGTGGTTTCCTGCACCAACACAAGTGCGAAAAGCGGTTTTTCAACACTAACACAAGTGCAAAAAGTGGTTTTTCAACACTATCACAAGTGCAAAAAGTGGTTTTTCCACACAAATACAAGTGCAAAAGTGGTTTCCTGCACCAACACAAGTGCGAAAAGTGGTTTTCAACACTAACACAAGTGCGAAAAGTGGTTTTTCAACACTATCACAAGTGCAAAAAGTGTTTTTTCCACACTAATACAAGTGCAAAAGTGGTTTCCTGCACCACCCAAGTGCGAAAAGTGTTTTTCAACACTAACACAAGTGCGAAAAGTGGTTTTTCAACACTATCACAACACAAGTGTGAAAAGTGTTTTTTCCACCCTAATACAAGTGCAAAAGTGGTTTCCTGCACCAACACAAGTGCGAAAAGTGGTTTTTCAACACTAACACAAGTGCGAAAAGTGGTATTTCAACACTAACACAAGTGCGAAAAGTGGTTTTAAAACACTAACACAAGTGCGAAAAGTGGTTTTGCCACACCAATACAAGTGCAAAAGTGGTTTCCTGCACCAACACAAGTGCGAAAAGTGGTTTTTCAACACTAACATAAGTGCGAAAAGTGGGTTTTCAACACTATCACAAGTGCAAAAAGTGGTTTTTCCACACTAATACAAGTGCAAAAGTGGTTTCCTGCACCAACACAAGTGCGAAAAGTGGTTTTTCAACACTAACACAAGTGCGAAAAGTGTTTTTTCCACACTAATACAAGTGCAAAAGTGGTTTCCTGCACCAACACAAGTGCGAAAAGTGGTTTTTCAACACTAACACAAGTGCGAAAAGTGGTTTTTCAAAACTAACACAAGTGCGAAAAGTGGTTTTTCCACACTAATACAAGTGCAAAAGTGGTTTCCTGCACCAACACCAGTGCGAAAAGTGGTTTTTCAACACTAACACAAGTGCAAAAAGTGGTATTTCAACACTAACACAAGTGCGAAAAGTGGTTTTTCAACACTAACACAAGTGCGAAAAGTGTTTTTTCCACACTAACACAAGTGCGAAAAGTGGTTTTTCAACACTAACACAAGTGCGAAAAGTGTTTTTTCCACACTAATACAAGTGCAAAAGTGGTTTCCTGCACCAATACAAGTGCGAAAAGTGGTTTTTCAACACTAACACAAGTGCGAAAAGTGGTTTTTCAACACTATGACAAGTGCGAAAAGTGGTATTTCAACACTAACACAAGTGCGAAAAGTGGTTTTTCCACACTAATACAAGTGCAAAAGTGGTTTCCTTCACCAACACAAGTGCGAAAAGTGGTTTTTCAACACTAACACAAGTGCGAAAAGTGGTTTTTCAACACTATCACAAGTGCAAAAAGTGTTTTTTCCACACTAATACAAGTGCAAAAGTGGTTTCCTTCACCAACACAAGTGCAAAACTGGTTTCCTGCACCAACACAAGTGCGAAAAGTGGTTTTTCAACACTATCACAAGTGCAAAAAGTGTTTTTTCCACACTAATACAAGTGCAAAAGTGGTTTCCTGCACCAACACAAGTGCGAAAAGTGGTTTTTCAACACTAACACAAGTGCGAAAAGTGGTTTTTCAACACTAACACAAGTGTGAAAAGTGTTTTTTCCACACTAAAACAAGTGCAAAAGTGGTTTCCTGCACCAACACAAGTGCGAAAAGTGGTTTTTCAACACTAACACAAGTGCGAAAAGTGGTATTTCAACACTAACACAAGTGCGAAAAGTGGTTTTAAAACACTAACACAAGTGCGAAAAGTGGTTTTTCCACACCAATACAAGTGCAAAAGTGGTTTCCTGCACCAACACAAGTGCGAAAAGTGGTTTTTCAACACTAACACAAGTGCGAAAAGTGGGTTTTCAACACTATCACAAGTGCAAAAAGTGGTTTTTCCACACTAATACAAGTGCAAAAGTGGTTTCCTGCACCAACACAAGTGCGAAAAGTGGTTTTTCAACACTAACACAAGTGCGAAAAGTGGTTTTTCAACACTATCACAAGTGCAAAAAGTGTTTTTTCCACACTAATACAAGTGCAAAAGTGGTTTCCTGCACCAACACAAGTGCGAAAAGTGGTTTTTCAACTCAAACACAAGTGCGGAACATGGTTTTTCAACACTGGCACAAGTGACAAATGTGCTTTTCAACACTAGCACGAGTGCAGAAAGTGGTTTACAACACGAACACAAGTGTGGAAAGTTGTATTTCAACACTGGCACGAGTGCGATAAGTGGTTTTGCAACACTGGTGCACGTGTGGAAAGTGGTTTTGCAACACTAACACAAGTGGGGAAAGTTGTTTTTCAACACTAACACAAGTGCGGAAAGTGGTTTGCAACACTAACAGGAGTGCGAAATGTGGTTTTTCAACACAAACACAAGTGCGGAAAGTGGTTTACAACACGAACACAAGTGAGGAAAGTGGTTTTGCAAAACTAGTGCATGTGTGGAAAGTGGTTTTCAACACTGGCACAAGTGCGAAAAGTGGTTTACAACTCGAACACAAGTGCGAAAAGTGGTTTTTCAACACTAACACAAGTGCGAAAAGTGGTTTTTCCACACTAATACAAGTGCAAAAGTGGTTTCCTGCACCAACACAAGTGCGAAAAGTGGTTTTTCAACACTAACACAAGTGCAAAAAGTGGTATTTCAACACTAACACAAGGGCGAAAAGTGGTTTTTCAACACTAACACAAGTGCGAAAAGTGTTTTTTCCACACTAATACAAGTGCAAAAGTGGTTTCCTGCACCAACACAAGTGCGAAAAGTGGTTTTTCAACACTAACACAAGTGCGAAAAGTGGTTTTTCAACACTAACACAAGTGCGAAAAGTGTTTTTTCCACACTAATACAAGTGCAAAAGTGGTTTCCTGCACCAATACAAGTGCGAAAAGTGGTTTTTCAACACTAACACAAGTGCGAAAAGTGGTTTTTCAACACTATGACAAGTGCGAAAAGTGGTATTTCAACACTAACACAAGTGCGAAAAGTGGTTTTTCCACACTAATACAAGTGCAAAAGTGGTTTCCTTCACCAACACAAGTGCGAAAAGTGGTTTTTCAACACTAACACAAGTGCGAAAAGTGGTTTTTCAACACTATCACAAGTGCAAAAAGTGTTTTTTCCACACTAATACAAGTGCAAAAGTGGTTTCCTTCACCAACACAAGTGCAAAACTGGTTTCCTGCACCAACACAAGTGCGAAAAGTGGTTTTTCAACACTATCACAAGTGCAAAAAGTGTTTTTTCCACACTAATACAAGTGCAAAAGTGGTTTCCTGCACCAACACAAGTGCGAAAAGTGGTTTTTCAACACTAACACAAGTGCGAAAAGTGGTTTTTCAACACTAACACAAGTGTGAAAAGTGTTTTTTCCACACTAAAACAAGTGCAAAAGTGGTTTCCTGCACCAACACAAGTGCGAAAAGTGGTTTTTCAACACTAACACAAGTGCGAAAAGTGGTATTTCAACACTAACACAAGTGCGAAAAGTGGTTTTAAAACACTAACACAAGTGCGAAAAGTGGTTTTTCCACACCAATACAAGTGCAAAAGTGGTTTCCTGCACCAACACAAGTGCGAAAAGTGGTTTTTCAACACTAACACAAGTGCGAAAAGTGGGTTTTCAACACTATCACAAGTGCAAAAAGTGGTTTTTCCACACTAATACAAGTGCAAAAGTGGTTTCCTGCACCAACACAAGTGCGAAAAGTGGTTTTTCAACACTAACACAAGTGCGAAAAGTGGTTTTTCAACACTATCACAAGTGCAAAAAGTGTTTTTTCCACACTAATACAAGTGCAAAAGTGGTTTCCTGCACCAACACAAGTGCGAAAAGTGGTTTTTCAACTCAAACACAAGTGCGGAACATGGTTTTTCAACACTGGCACAAGTGACAAATGTGCTTTTCAACACTAGCACGAGTGCAGAAAGTGGTTTACAACACGAACACAAGTGTGGAAAGTTGTATTTCAACACTGGCACGAGTGCGATAAGTGGTTTTGCAACACTGGTGCACGTGTGGAAAGTGGTTTTGCAACACTAACACAAGTGGGGAAAGTTGTTTTTCAACACTAACACAAGTGCGGAAAGTGGTTTGCAACACTAACAGGAGTGCGAAATGTGGTTTTTCAACACAAACACAAGTGCGGAAAGTGGTTTACAACACGAACACAAGTGAGGAAAGTGGTTTTGCAAAACTAGTGCATGTGTGGAAAGTGGTTTTCAACACTGGCACAAGTGACAAATGTGCCTTTCAACACTATCACGAGTGCGGAAAGTGGTTTACAACACGAACACAAGTGCGAAAAGTGGTTTTTCAACACTAACACAAGTGCGAAAAGTGGTTTTTCCACACTAATACAAGTGCAAAAGTGGTTTCCTGCACCAACACAAGTGCGAAAAGTGGTTTTTCAACACTAACACAAGTGCAAAAAGTGGTATTTCAACACTAACACAAGTGCGAAAAGTGGTTTTTCAACACTAACACAAGTGCGAAAAGTGTTTTTTCCACACTAATACAAGTGCAAAAGTGGTTTCCTGCACCAACACAAGTGCGAAAAGTGGTTTTTCAACACTAACACAAGTGCGAAAAGTGGTTTTTCAACACTAACACAAGTGCGAAAAGTGTTTTTTCCACACTAATACAAGTGCAAAAGTGGTTTGCTGCACCAACACAAGTGCGAAAAGTGGTTTTTCAACACTAACACAAGTGCGAAAAGTGGTTTTTCAACACTATGACAAGTGCGAAAAGTGGTATTTCAACACTAACACAAGTGCGAAAAGTGGTTTTGCCACACTAATACAAGTGCAAAAGTGGTTTCCTTCACCAACACAAGTGCGAAAAGTGGTTTTTCAACACTAACACAAGTGCGAAAAGTGGTTTTTCAACACTAACACAAGTGCGAAAAGTGGTTTTCCCACACTAATACAAGTGCAAAAGTGGTTTCCTGCACCAACACAAGTGCGAAAAGTGGTTTTTCAACACTAACACAAGTGCGAAAAGTGGTTTTTCAACACTATCACAAGTGCAAAAAGTGTTTTTTCCACACTAATACAAGTGCAAAAGTGGTTTCCTGCACCAACACAAGTGCGAAAAGTGGTTTTTCAACACTAACACAAGTGCGAAAAGTGGTTTTTCAACACTAACACAAGTGCGAAAAGTGGTTTTTCCACACTAATACAAGTGCAAAAGTGGTTTCCTGCACCAACACAAGTGCGAAAAGTGGTTTTTCAACACTAACACAAGTGCAAAAAGTGGTTTTTCAACACTATGACAAGTGCTAAAAGTGTTTTTTCCACACTAATACAAGTGCAAAAGTGGTTTCCTGCACCAACACAAGTGCGAAAAGTGGTTTTTCAACACTAACACAAGTGCGAAAAGTGGTTTTTCAACACTAACACAAATGCGAAAAGTAGTTTTTCAACACTAACACAAGTGCGAAAAGTGGGTTTTCAACACTATCACAAGTGCAAAAAGTGGTTTTTCCACACTAATACAAGTGCAAAAGTGGTTTCCTGCACCAACACAAGTGCGAAAAGTGGTTTTTCAACACGAACACAAGTGCGAAAAGTAGTTTTTCAACACTATCACAAGTGCAAAAAGTGTTTTTTCCACACTAATACAAGTGCAAAAGTGGTTTCCTGCACCAACACAAGTGCGAAAAGTGGTTTTTCAACACTAACACAAGTGCGAATAGTGGTTTTTCAACACTAACACAAGTGCGAAAAGTGTTTTTTCCACACTGATACAAGTGCAAAAGTGGTTTCCTGCACCAACACAAGTGCGAAAAGTGGTTTTTCAACACTAACACAAGTGCGAAAAGTGGTTTTTCAACACTAACACAAGTGCGAAAAGTGTTTTTTCCACACTAATACAAGTGCAAAAGTGGTTTCCTGCACCAACACAAGTGCGAAAAGTGGTTTTTCAACACTAACACAAGTGCGAAAAGTGGTTTTTCAACACTATGACAAGTGCGAAAAGTGGTATTTCAACACTAACACAAGTGCGAAAAGTGGTTTTTCCACACTAATACAAGTGCAAAAGTGGTTTCCTTCACCAACACAAGTGCGAAAAGTGGTTTTTCAACACTAACACAAGTGCGAAAAGTGGTTTTTCAACACTAACACAAGTGCGAAAAGTGGTTTTCCCACACTAATACAAGTGCAAAAGTGGTTTCCTGCACCAACACAAGTGCGAAAAGTGGTTTTTCAACACTAACACAAGTGCGAAAAGTGGTTTTTCAACACTATCACAAGTGCAAAAAGTGTTTTTTCCACACTAATACAAGTGCAAAAGTGGTTTCCTGCACCAACACAAGTGCGAAAAGTGGTTTTTCAACACTAACACAAGTGCGAAAAGTGGTTTTTCAACACTAACACAAGTGCGAAAAGTGGTTTTTCCACACTAATACAAGGTCAAAAGTGGTTTCCTGCACCAACACAAGTGCGAAAAGTGGTTTTTCAACACTAACACAAGTGCAAAAAGTGGTTTTTCAACACTATGACAAGTGCTAAAAGTGTTTTTTCCACACTAATACAAGTGCAAAAGTGGTTTCCTGCACCAACACAAGTGCGAAAAGTGGTTTTTCAACACTAACACAAGTGCGAAAAGTGGTTTTTCAACACTAACATAAGTGCGAAAAGTGGGTTTTCAACACTATCACAAGTGCAAAAAGTGGTTTTTCCACACTAATACAAGTGCAAAAGTGGTTTCCTGCACCAACACAAGTGCGAAAAGTGGTTTTTCAACACTAACACAAGTGCGAAAAGTGTTTTTTCCACACTAATACAAATGCAAAAGTGGTTTCCTGCACCAACACAAGTGCGAAAAGTGGTTTTTCAACACTAACACAAGTGCGAAAAGTGGTTTTTCAAAACTAACACAAGTGCGAAAAGTGGTTTTTCCACACTAATACAAGTGCAAAAGTGGTTTCCTGCACCAACACCAGTGCGAAAAGTGGTTTTTCAACACTAACACAAGTGCAAAAAGTGGTATTTCAACACTAACACAAGTGCGAAAAGTGGTTTTTCAACACTAACACAAGTGCGAAAAGTGTTTTTTCCACACTAACACAAGTGCGAAAAGTGGTTTTTCAACACTAACACAAGTGCGAAAAGTGTTTTTTCCACACTAATACAAGTGCAAAAGTGGTTTCCTGCACCAATACAAGTGCGAAAAGTGGTTTTTCAACACTAACACAAGTGCGAAAAGTGGTTTTTCAACACTATGACAAGTGCGAAAAGTGGTATTTCAACACTAACACAAGTGCGAAAAGTGGTTTTTCCACACTAATACAAGTGCAAAAGTGGTTTCCTTCACCAACACAAGTGCGAAAAGTGGTTTTTCAACACTAACACAAGTGCGAAAAGTGGTTTTTCAACACTATCACAAGTGCAAAAAGTGTTTTTTCCACACTAATACAAGTGCAAAAGTGGTTTCCTTCACCAACACAAGTGCAAAACTGGTTTCCTGCACCAACACAAGTGCGAAAAGTGGTTTTTCAACACTATCACAAGTGCAAAAAGTGTTTTTTCCACACTAATACAAGTGCAAAAGTGGTTTCCTGCACCAACACAAGTGCGAAAAGTGGTTTTTCAACACTAACACAAGTGCGAAAAGTGGTTTTTCAACACTAACACAAGTGTGAAAAGTGTTTTTTCCACACTAAAACAAGTGCAAAAGTGGTTTCCTGCACCAACACAAGTGCGAAAAGTGGTTTTTCAACACTAACACAAGTGCGAAAAGTGGTATTTCAACACTAACACAAGTGCGAAAAGTGGTTTTAAAACACTAACACAAGTGCGAAAAGTGGTTTTTCCACACCAATACAAGTGCAAAAGTGGTTTCCTGCACCAACACAAGTGCGAAAAGTGGTTTTTCAACACTAACACAAGTGCGAAAAGTGGGTTTTCAACACTATCACAAGTGCAAAAAGTGGTTTTTCCACACTAATACAAGTGCAAAAGTGGTTTCCTGCACCAACACAAGTGCGAAAAGTGGTTTTTCAACACTAACACAAGTGCGAAAAGTGGTTTTTCAACACTATCACAAGTGCAAAAAGTGTTTTTTCCACACTAATACAAGTGCAAAAGTGGTTTCCTGCACCAACACAAGTGCGAAAAGTGGTTTTTCAACTCAAACACAAGTGCGGAACATGGTTTTTCAACACTGGCACAAGTGACAAATGTGCTTTTCAACACTAGCACGAGTGCAGAAAGTGGTTTACAACACGAACACAAGTGTGGAAAGTTGTATTTCAACACTGGCACGAGTGCGATAAGTGGTTTTGCAACACTGGTGCACGTGTGGAAAGTGGTTTTGCAACACTAACACAAGTGGGGAAAGTTGTTTTTCAACACTAACACAAGTGCGGAAAGTGGTTTGCAACACTAACAGGAGTGCGAAATGTGGTTTTTCAACACAAACACAAGTGCGGAAAGTGGTTTACAACACGAACACAAGTGAGGAAAGTGGTTTTGCAAAACTAGTGCATGTGTGGAAAGTGGTTTTCAACACTGGCACAAGTGCGAAAAGTGGTTTACAACTCGAACACAAGTGCGAAAAGTGGTTTTTCAACACTAACACAAGTGCGAAAAGTGGTTTTTCCACACTAATACAAGTGCAAAAGTGGTTTCCTGCACCAACACAAGTGCGAAAAGTGGTTTTTCAACACTAACACAAGTGCAAAAAGTGGTATTTCAACACTAACACAAGGGCGAAAAGTGGTTTTTCAACACTAACACAAGTGCGAAAAGTGTTTTTTCCACACTAATACAAGTGCAAAAGTGGTTTCCTGCACCAACACAAGTGCGAAAAGTGGTTTTTCAACACTAACACAAGTGCGAAAAGTGGTTTTTCAACACTAACACAAGTGCGAAAAGTGTTTTTTCCACACTAATACAAGTGCAAAAGTGGTTTCCTGCACCAATACAAGTGCGAAAAGTGGTTTTTCAACACTAACACAAGTGCGAAAAGTGGTTTTTCAACACTATGACAAGTGCGAAAAGTGGTATTTCAACACTAACACAAGTGCGAAAAGTGGTTTTTCCACACTAATACAAGTGCAAAAGTGGTTTCCTTCACCAACACAAGTGCGAAAAGTGGTTTTTCAACACTAACACAAGTGCGAAAAGTGGTTTTTCAACACTATCACAAGTGCAAAAAGTGTTTTTTCCACACTAATACAAGTGCAAAAGTGGTTTCCTTCACCAACACAAGTGCAAAACTGGTTTCCTGCACCAACACAAGTGCGAAAAGTGGTTTTTCAACACTATCACAAGTGCAAAAAGTGTTTTTTCCACACTAATACAAGTGCAAAAGTGGTTTCCTGCACCAACACAAGTGCGAAAAGTGGTTTTTCAACACTAACACAAGTGCGAAAAGTGGTTTTTCAACACTAACACAAGTGTGAAAAGTGTTTTTTCCACACTAAAACAAGTGCAAAAGTGGTTTCCTGCACCAACACAAGTGCGAAAAGTGGTTTTTCAACACTAACACAAGTGCGAAAAGTGGTATTTCAACACTAACACAAGTGCGAAAAGTGGTTTTAAAACACTAACACAAGTGCGAAAAGTGGTTTTTCCACACCAATACAAGTGCAAAAGTGGTTTCCTGCACCAACACAAGTGCGAAAAGTGGTTTTTCAACAGTAACACAAGTGCGAAAAGTGGGTTTTCAACACTATCACAAGTGCAAAAAGTGGTTTTTCCACACTAATACAAGTGCAAAAGTGGTTTCCTGCACCAACACAAGTGCGAAAAGTGGTTTTTCAACACTAACACAAGTGCGAAAAGTGGTTTTTCAACACTATCACAAGTGCAAAAAGTGTTTTTTCCACACTAATACAAGTGCAAAAGTGGTTTCCTGCACCAACACAAGTGCGAAAAGTGGTTTTTCAACTCAAACACAAGTGCGGAACATGGTTTTTCAACACTGGCACAAGTGACAAATGTGCTTTTCAACACTAGCACGAGTGCAGAAAGTGGTTTACAACACGAACACAAGTGTGGAAAGTTGTATTTCAACACTGGCACGAGTGCGATAAGTGGTTTTGCAACACTGGTGCACGTGTGGAAAGTGGTTTTGCAACACTAACACAAGTGGGGAAAGTTGTTTTTCAACACTAACACAAGTGCGGAAAGTGGTTTGCAACACTAACAGGAGTGCGAAATGTGGTTTTTCAACACAAACACAAGTGCGGAAAGTGGTTTACAACACGAACACAAGTGAGGAAAGTGGTTTTGCAAAACTAGTGCATGTGTGGAAAGTGGTTTTCAACACTGGCACAAGTGACAAATGTGCCTTTCAACACTATCACGAGTGCGGAAAGTGGTTTACAACACGAACACAAGTGCGAAAAGTGGTTTTTCAACACTAACACAAGTGCGAAAAGTGGTTTTTCCACACTAATACAAGTGCAAAAGTGGTTTCCTGCACCAACACAAGTGCGAAAAGTGGTTTTTCAACACTAACACAAGTGCAAAAAGTGGTATTTCAACACTAACACAAGTGCGAAAAGTGGTTTTTCAACACTAACACAAGTGCGAAAAGTGTTTTTTCCACACTAATACAAGTGCAAAAGTGGTTTCCTGCACCAACACAAGTGCGAAAAGTGGTTTTTCAACACTAACACAAGTGCGAAAAGTGGTTTTTCAACACTAACACAAGTGCGAAAAGTGTTTTTTCCACACTAATACAAGTGCAAAAGTGGTTTGCTGCACCAACACAAGTGCGAAAAGTGGTTTTTCAACACTAACACAAGTGCGAAAAGTGGTTTTTCAACACTATGACAAGTGCGAAAAGTGGTATTTCAACACTAACACAAGTGCGAAAAGTGGTTTTGCCACACTAATACAAGTGCAAAAGTGGTTTCCTTCACCAACACAAGTGCGAAAAGTGGTTTTTCAACACTAACACAAGTGCGAAAAGTGGTTTTTCAACACTAACACAAGTGCGAAAAGTGGTTTTCCCACACTAATACAAGTGCAAAAGTGGTTTCCTGCACCAACACAAGTGCGAAAAGTGGTTTTTCAACACTAACACAAGTGCGAAAAGTGGTTTTTCAACACTATCACAAGTGCAAAAAGTGTTTTTTCCACACTAATACAAGTGCAAAAGTGGTTTCCTGCACCAACACAAGTGCGAAAAGTGGTTTTTCAACACTAACACAAGTGCGAAAAGTGGTTTTTCAACACTAACACAAGTGCGAAAAGTGGTTTTTCCACACTAATACAAGTGCAAAAGTGGTTTCCTGCACCAACACAAGTGCGAAAAGTGGTTTTTCAACACTAACACAAGTGCAAAAAGTGGTTTTTCAACACTATGACAAGTGCTAAAAGTGTTTTTTCCACACTAATACAAGTGCAAAAGTGGTTTCCTGCACCAACACAAGTGCGAAAAGTGGTTTTTCAACACTAACACAAGTGCGAAAAGTGGTTTTTCAACACTAACACAAATGCGAAAAGTAGTTTTTCAACACTAACACAAGTGCGAAAAGTGGGTTTTCAACACTATCACAAGTGCAAAAAGTGGTTTTTCCACACTAATACAAGTGCAAAAGTGGTTTCCTGCACCAACACAAGTGCGAAAAGTGGTTTTTCAACACGAACACAAGTGCGAAAAGTAGTTTTTCAACACTATCACAAGTGCAAAAAGTGTTTTTTCCACACTAATACAAGTGCAAAAGTGGTTTCCTGCACCAACACAAGTGCGAAAAGTGGTTTTTCAACACTAACACAAGTGCGAATAGTGGTTTTTCAACACTAACACAAGTGCGAAAAGTGTTTTTTCCACACTGATACAAGTGCAAAAGTGGTTTCCTGCACCAACACAAGTGCGAAAAGTGGTTTTTCAACACTAACACAAGTGCGAAAAGTGGTTTTTCAACACTAACACAAGTGCGAAAAGTGTTTTTTCCACACTAATACAAGTGCAAAAGTGGTTTCCTGCACCAACACAAGTGCGAAAAGTGGTTTTTCAACACTAACACAAGTGCGAAAAGTGGTTTTTCAACACTATGACAAGTGCGAAAAGTGGTATTTCAACACTAACACAAGTGCGAAAAGTGGTTTTTCCACACTAATACAAGTGCAAAAGTGGTTTCCTTCACCAACACAAGTGCGAAAAGTGGTTTTTCAACACTAACACAAGTGCGAAAAGTGGTTTTTCAACACTAACACAAGTGCGAAAAGTGGTTTTCCCACACTAATACAAGTGCAAAAGTGGTTTCCTGCACCAACACAAGTGCGAAAAGTGGTTTTTCAACACTAACACAAGTGCGAAAAGTGGTTTTTCAACACTATCACAAGTGCAAAAAGTGTTTTTTCCACACTAATACAAGTGCAAAAGTGGTTTCCTGCACCAACACAAGTGCGAAAAGTGGTTTTTCAACACTAACACAAGTGCGAAAAGTGGTTTTTCAACACTAACACAAGTGCGAAAAGTGGTTTTTCCACACTAATACAAGGTCAAAAGTGGTTTCCTGCACCAACACAAATGCGAAAAGTGGTTTTTCAACACTAACACAAGTGCAAAAAGTGGTTTTTCAACACTATGACAAGTGCTAAAAGTGTTTTTTCCACACTAATACAAGTGCAAAAGTGGTTTCCTGCACCAACACAAGTGCGAAAAGTGGTTTTTCAACACTAACACAAGTGCGAAAAGTGGTTTTTCAACACTAACACAAATGCGAAAAGTAGTTTTTCAACACTAACACAAGTGCGAAAAGTGGGTTTTCAACACTATCACAAGTGCAAAAAGTGGTTTTGCCACACTAATACAAGTGCAAAAGTGGTTTCCTGCACCAACACAAGTGCGAAAAGTGGTTTTTCAACACTAACACAAGTGCGAAAAGTGGTTTTTCAACACTAACACAAGTGCAAAAAGTGGTTTTTCCACACTAATACAAGTGCAAAAGTGGTTTCCTGCACCAACACAAGTGCGAAAAGTGGTTTTTCAACACTATCACAAGTGCAAAAAGTGTTTTTTCCACACTAATACAAGTGCAAAAGTGGTTTCCTGCACCAACACAAGTGCGAAAAGTGTTCTTTCAACACTAAGACAAGTGCGAAAAGTGGTTTTTCAACACTAACACAAGTGCGAAAAGTGGTTTTTCCACACTAATACAAGTGCAAAAGTGGTTTCCTGTACCAACACAAGTGCGAAAAGTGGTTTTTCAACACTATCACAAGTGCGAAAAGTGGTATTTCAACACTAACACAAGTGCGAAAAGTGGTTTTTCAACACTAACACAAGTGCGAAAAGTGATTTTTCCACACTAATACAAGTGCAAAAGTGGTTTCCTGCACCAACACAAGTGCGAAAAGCGGTGTTTCAACACTAACACAAGTGCAAAAAGTGGTTTTTCAACACTATCACAAGTGCAAAAAGTGGTTTTTCCACACAAATACAAGTGCAAAAGTGGTTTCCTGCACCAACACAAGTGCGAAAAGTGGTTTTTCAACACTAACACAAGCGCGAAAAGTGGTTTTTCAACACTATCACAAGTGCAAAAAGTGTTTTTTCCACACTAATACAAGTGCAAAAGTGGTTTCCTGCACCAACACAAGTGCGAAAAGTGGTTTTTCAACACTAACACAAGTGCGAAAAGTGGTTTTTCAACACTAACACAAGTGTGAAAAGTGTTTTTTCCACACTAATACAAGTGCAAAAGTGGTTTCCTGCACCAACACAAGTGCGAAAAGTGGTTTTTCAACACTAACACAAGTGCGAAAAGTGGTATTTCAACACTAACACAAGTGCGAAAAGTGGTTTTAAAACACTAACACAAGTGCGAAACGTGGTTTTTCCACACCAATACAAGTGCAAAAGTGGTTTCCTGCACCAACACAAGTGCGAAAAGTGGTTTTTCAACACTAACATAAGTGCGAAAAGTGGGTTTTCAACACTATCACAAGTGCAAAAAGTGGTTATTCCACACTAATACAAGTGCAAAAGTGGTTTCCTGCACCAACACAAGTGCGAAAAGTGGTTTTTCAACACTAACACAAGTGCGAAAAGTGTTTTTTCCACACTAATACAAGTGCAAAAGTGGTTTCCTGCACCAACACAAGTGCGAAAAGTGGTTTTTCAACACTAACACAAGTGCGAAAAGTGGTTTTTCAAAACTAACACAAGTGCGAAAAGTGGTTTTTCCACACTAATACAAGTGCAAAAGTGGTTTCCTGCACCAACACCAGTGCGAAAAGTGGTTTTTCAACACTAACACAAGTGCAAAAAGTGGTATTTCAACACTAACACAAGTGCGAAAAGTGGTTTTTCCACACTAATACAAGTGCAAAAGTGGTTTCCTGCACCAACACAAGTGCGAAAAGTGGTTTTTCAACACTAACACAAGTGCGAAAAGTGGTTTTTCAACACTAACACAAGTGCGAAAAGTGTTTTTTCCACACTAATACAAGTGCAAAAGTGGTTTCCTGCACCAACACAAGTGCGAAAAGTGGTTTTTCAACACTAACACAAGTGCGAAAAGTGGTTTTTCAACACTAACACAAGTGCGAAAAGTGGTTTTTCCACACTAATACAAGTGCAAAAGTGGTTTCCTGCACCAACACAAGTGCGAAAAGTGGTTTTTCAACACTAACACAAGTGCGAAAAGTGGTTTTTCAACACTAACACAAGTGCGAAAAGTGTTTTTTCCACACTAATACAAGTGCAAAAGTGGTTTCCTGCACCAACACAAGTGCGAAAAGTGGTTTTTCAACACTAACACAAGTGCGAAAAGTGGTTTTTCAACACTAACACAAGTGCGAAAAGTGGTTTTTCCACACTAATACAAGTGCAAAAGTGGTTTCCTGCACCAACACAAGTGCGAAAAGTGGTTTTTCAACACTAACTCAAGTGCGAAAAGTGGTTTTTCAACACTAACACAAGTGCGAAAAGTGTTTTTTCCACACTAATACAAGTGCAAAAGTGGTTTCCTGCACCAACACAAGTGCGAAAAGTGGTTTTTCAACACTAACACAAGTGCGAAAAGTGGTTTTTCAACACTAACACAAGTGCGAAAAGTGGTTTTTCCACACTAATACAAGTGCAAAAGTGGTTTCCTGCACCAACACAAGTGCGAAAAGTGGTTTTTCAACACTAACACAAGTGCGAAAAGTGGGTTTTCAACACTATCACAAGTGCAAAAAGTGGTTTTTCCACACAAATACAAGTGCAAAAGTGGTTTCCTGCACCAACACAAGTGCGAAAAGTGGTTTTTCAACACTATCACAAGTGCAAAAAGTGTTTTTTCCACACTAATACAAGTGCAAAAGTGGTTTCCTGCACCAACACAAGTGCGAAAAGTGGTTTTTCAACACTAACACAAGTGCGAAAAGTGGTTTTTCAACACTAACACAAGTGTGAAAAGTGTTTTTTCCACACTAATACAAGTGCAAAAGTGGTTTCCTGCACCAACACAAGTGCGAAATGTGGTTTTTCAACACTAACACAAGTGTGAAAAGTGGTATTTCAACACTAACACAAGTGCGAAAAGTGGTTTTAAAACACTAACACAAGTGCGAAAAGTGGTTTTTCCACACCAATACAAGTGCAAAAGTGGTTTCCTGCACCAACACAAGTGCGAAAAGTGGTTTTTCAACACTAACACAAGTGCGAAAAGTGGGTTTTCAACACTATCACAAGTGCAAAAAGTGGTTTTTCCACACTAATACAAGTGCAAAAGTGGTTTCCTGCACCAACACAAGTGCGAAAAGTGGTTTTTCAACACTAACACAAGTGCGAAAAGTGGTTTTTCAACACTATCACAAGTGCAAAAAGTGTTTTTTCCACACTAATACAAGTGCAAAAGTGGTTTCCTGCACCAACACAAGTGCGAAAAGTGGTTTTTCAACTCAAACACAAGTGCGGAACATGGTTTTTCAACACTGGCACAAGTGACAAATGTGCTTTTCAACACTAGCACGAGTGCAGAAAGTGGTTTACAACACGAACACAAGTGTGGAAAGTTGTATTTCAACACTGGCACGAGTGCGATAAGTGGTTTTGCAACACTGGTGCACGTGTGGAAAGTGGTTTTGCAACACTAACACAAGTGGGGAAAGTTGTTTTTCAACACTAACACAAGTGCGGAAAGTGGTTTGCAACACTAACAGGAGTGCGAAATGTGGTTTTTCAACACAAACACAAGTGCGGAAAGTGGTTTACAACACGAACACAAGTGAGGAAAGTGGTTTTGCAAAACTAGTGCATGTGTGGAAAGTGGTTTTCAACACTGGCACAAGTGACAAATGTGCCTTTCAACACTATCACGAGTGCGGAAAGTGGTTTACAACACGAACACAAGTGTGGAAAGTGGTATTTCAACACTGGCATGAGTGCGATAAGTGGTTTTGCAACACTGGTGCATGTGTGGAAAGTGGTTTTGCAACACTAACACAAGTGGGGAAAGTGGTTTTTCAACACTAACACAAGTGCGGAAAGTGGTTTGCAAAACTAACAGGAGTGCGAAATGTGGTTTTTCAACACAAACATAAGTGCGGAAAGTGGTTTACAAAACGAACACAAGTGCGGAAAGAGGTTTTCAACACAAACACAACTGTGGAAAGTGGTCTTTCAACACTGGCACGAGTGCGAAAGAAACTAGTGCATGTGTGGAAAGTGGTTTTGCAACACCAGTGCATGTGTGGAAGGTGGTTTTCAACGCCAACACAGGTGCGGAAAAAAGTTGTTTCAACTCAAACACAAGTGCGGAACATTGTTTTTCAACACTGGCGCAAGTGACAAATGAGCTTTTCAACACTAACACAAGTGCGGAAAGTGGTTTACAACACAAACACAAGTGGGTAAAGTGTTTTTTCAACACTAACACAAGTGCGGAAAGTGGCTAACAACACAAACACAAGTGCGGAAAGTGGTTTTCAACACAAACACAAGTGTGGAAAGTGGTATTTCAACACTGGCACGAGGGCGAAAAGTGGTTTTGCAACATTAGTGCATGTGTGGAAAGTGGTTTTGCAACACCATTGCATGTGTGGAAAGTGGTTTTCAACGCCAACACAGGTGCGGAAAATGGTTTTTCAACTCGAACACAAGTGCGGAACATGGTTTTTCAACACTGGAAAAAGTGACAAATGTGCTTTTCAACACGAGACCGAGTGCGGAAAGTGGTTTACAACACGAACACAAGTGCGGAAAGTGGTTTTACAACACGAACACAAGTGCGAAAAGTGATTGTTCAACTTGAAGGGGAGTGCGAAAACTAACAGGGAGGGAATTTTCGGGTTTTAACAAATTTCGGGTTTCAACACGAGACCGAGTGCGGAAAGTAGTTTACAACACGAACACAAGTGTGGAAGGTGGTATTTCAACACTGGCACGAGTGGGAAATGTGGTTTTGCAACACCAGTGCGTGTGTGCAAAGTGGTTTTGCAACACCAGTGCATGTGTGGAAAGTGGCTTTGCAACACCAGTGCATGTGTGGAAAGTGGTTTTCAATGCCAACACAGGTGCGGAAAGTGGTTTTTCAACTCAAACACAAGTGCGGGACATGGTTTTTCAACACTGGCACAAGTGACAAATGTGCTTTTCAACACTAGCACGAATGCGAAAAGTGGTTTTCAACACTAACAGAAGCGCGAAATGTGGTTTTGCCACAATTACACAATTTCGCAAAATGGTTTTGCATCACTGTCACAAGTGTGGAAAGTGCATTTGCAACACCAACACAAGTGGGGAATGTGCATTTGCAACACTAATTCAAGTGGGAAAAGTGGTTTTACAACACTAACACAAGTGGGGAAAGTGGTTTTACAACACGAACACAAGTGCGAAAAGTGATTGTTCAACTTGAAGGGGAGTGCGAAAACTGATAATTCAACACTGGCTCCAGTGTGGAAAGTGGTATTTCAACACTGGCACGAGTGCGAAAAGTGGTTTTGCAACACACGTGCATGTGTGGAAAGTAGTTTTGCAACACTAGTGAATGTGTGGAAAGTGGTTCTCAATGCCAGCACAAGTGCGGAAAGTGGTGTTTCAACACAAACACAAGTGCGGAACATGGTTTTTCAACACTGGCACAAGTGAGATAAGTGTTTTTCGACACGAGTACGAGTGCGGAAAGTGGTTTTCAACACTAGCAGGAGCGCCAAAGGTGGTATTGCCATAATTACACAAGTGCGCAAAATGGTTTTGCGTCACCATCACAAGTGTGGAAAGTGCTTTTGCAACACCAAACACAAGTGGGGCAAGTGCTTTTCAACACCAGCACGAGTGCGGAAAGTGGTTTACAACACAAACACAAGTGGGGAAAGTGGTTTTTCAACACTAACACAAGTGAGGAAAATGGTTTTTCAACACTAACACAAGTGCGGAAAGTGGTTTACAACACGAACACAAGTGGGGAAAGTGGTTTTTCAACACTAACACAAGTGCGGCAAGTGGTTTACAACACTAACACAAGTGGAGAAAGTGGTTTTTCAACACTAACACAAGTGCGGAAAGTACTTTTCAACACAAACACAAGTGTGGAAAGTCGTATTTCAGCACTGGCGCGAGTGCGAAAAGTGGTTTTGCAACACGAGTGAGAGTTTCTGGAAAATGATTTTGCAACACCAGTGCATGTGTGGAAAGTGGTTTTGCAACACCAGTGCATGTGTGGAAAGTGGATTTCAACGCCAACACAGGTGTGAAAAGTGGTTTTTCAATTCAAACATAAGTGCGGAACATGGTTTCTCAACACTGGCACAAGTGACAAATGTGCTTTTCAACACAAGCACGAGTGCGGAAAGTGGATTTCAACACGAACAGAGCGCGAAATGTGGTTTTGCCACAATTACACAAGTGGGGAAAGTGGTTTTTCATCACTAACACAAGTGCGGAAAGTGGTTTACAACACAAACACAAGTGGGGAAAGTGGTTTTACCACAATAACACAAGTGGGGAAAGTGGTTTTTCATCACTAACACAAGTGCGGAAAGTGGTTTGCAACACGAACACAAGTGCGGAAAGTGGTTTTCAACACAAACACAAGCGTGGAAAGTGGTATTTCAACACTGGCACGAGTGTGGAAAGTGGTATTTCAACACTGGCACGAGTGCGAAAAGTGGTTTTGCAACACAAGAGCATGTGTGGAAAGTGGTTTTGCAACACTAATACAAGCGGGGAAAGTGGTTTTGCAACACTAACACAAGCGGGGAAAGTGGTTTACAACAAGAACACAAGTGCGGAAAGTGGTTTTCAAAACAAACACAAGTGTGGAAAGTGGGATTTCAACACTGGCACGAGTGCGAAAAGTGGTTTTGCAACACGAACACAAGTGTGGAAAGTGGTATTTCAACACTGGCACGAGTGCGATAAGTGGTTTTGCAACACTGCTGCATGTGTGGAAAGTGGTTTTGCAACACTAACACAAGTGGGGAAAGTGGTTTTTCAACACTAACACAAGTGCGGAAAGTGGTTTACAACACGAGCACAAGTGGGGAAAGTGGTTTTACAACACTAACACAAGTGGGGAAACTGGTTTTTCAACACTAACACAAGTGCGGAAAGTGGTTTACAACAAGAACACAAGTGCGGAAAGTGGTTTTCAAAACAAACACAAGTGTGGAAAGTGGGATTTCAACACTGGCACGAGTGCGAAAAGTGGTTTTGCAACACCAGTGCATGTATGGAAAGTGGTTTTGCAACACCAGTGCATGTGCGGAAAGTGGTTTTCAACGCCAACACAGGTACGGAAAGTGGTTTTTCAACACAAACACAAGTGCGGAACATGGTTTTCAACACTGGCACAATTGACAAATGTGATTTTCAACACTAGCACGAGTGCGGAAAGTGGTTTACAACACGAACACAAGTGTGGAAAGTGGTATTTCAACACTGGCACGAGTGCGATAAGTGGTTTTGCAACACTGCTGCATGTGTGGAAAGTGGTTTTGCAACGCTAACACAAGTGGGGAAAGTGGTTTGCAACACTAACAGGAGTGCGGAAAGTGGTTTTTCAACTCAAACACAAGTGCGGAACATGGTTTTTCAACACTGGCACAAGTGACAAATGTGCTTTTCAATACTAGCACGAGTGCGGAAAGTGGTTTGCAACACGAACACAAGTGGGGAAAGTGGTTTTTCAACACGAACACAAGTGCAGAAAGTGGTTTACAACACGAACACAAGTGCGGAAAGTGGTTTTCAACACAAACACAAGTGTGGAAAGTGGAATTTCAACACTGGCACGAGTGCGAAAAGTGGTTTTGCAACACTAGTGCCTGTGTGGAAAGTGGTTTTGCAATACCAGTGCATGTGTGGAAAGTGGTTTTCAACACAAACACAAGTGTGGAAAGTGGTATTTCAACACTGGCACGAGTGCGAAAAGTGGTTTTGCAACACTAGTGCATGTGTGGAAAGTGGTTTTGCAACACCAGTGCATGTGTGGAAAGTGGTTTTCAACACCAACACAGGTGCGGAAAATGGTTTTTCAACACAAACACAAGTGCGGAACATGGTTTTTCAAAACTGGCACAAGTGACAAATGTGCTTTTCAACACTAGCACGAGTGCGGGAAGTGGTTTACAACACGAACACAAGTGTGGAAAATTGCACTTCAACACTGGCACGAGTGCGAAAAGTGGTTTTGCAACACTAGTGCATGTGTGGAAAGTGGTTTTCAATGCCAACACAGGTGCGGAAAATGGTTTTTCAACACTGGCCCGAGTGCGAAAAGTGGTTTTGCAAAACTAGTGCATGTGTGGGAAGTGGTTTTGTCACACCAGTGCACGTGTGGAAAGTGGTTTTCAACGCCAGCAAAAGTGCGGAAAGTGGTTTTTCAACACAAACACAAGTGGGGAACATGGTTTTTCAACACTGGCACAAGTGACAAATGTGCTTTTCAACACGAACACAAGTGCGGAAAGTTGTATTTCAACACTGGCACGAGTGCGATAAGTGGTTTTGCAACACTGGTGCATGTGTGGAAAGTGGTTTTGCAACACTAACACAAGTGCGGAAAGTGGATAACAACACGAACACAAGTGCGGAAAGTGGTTTTCAACACAAACTCAAGTGTGGAAAGTGGTATTTCAACACTGGCACGAGTGCGAAAAGTGGTTTTGCAACATTAGTGCATGTGTGGAAAGTGGTTTTGCAACACCAGTGCATGTGTGGAAGGTGGTTTTCAACGCCAACACAGGTGCGGAAAATGGTTTTTCAACTCAAACACAAGTGCGGAACATGGTTTTTCAACACTGGCACAAGTGACAAATGTGCTTTTTAACACTAGCACGAGTGCAGAAAGTGGTTTTGCAACACTGGTGCACGTGTGGAAAGTGGTTTTGCAACACTAACACAAGTGGGGAAAGTTGTTTTTCAACACTAACACAAGTGCGGAAAGTGGTTTGCAACACTAACAGCAGTGCGAAATGTGGTTTTTCAACACAAACACAAGTGCGGAAAGTGGTTTACAACACGGACACAAGTGAGGAAAGTGGTTTTGCAAAACTAGTGCATGTGTGGAAAGTGGTTTTCAACACTGGCACAAGTGACAAATGTGCTTTTCAACACCAGCACGAGTGCGGAAAGTGGTTTACAACACTAACACAAGTGGGTAAAGTGGTTTTACAACACTAACACAAGTGGGTAAAGTGTTTTTTCAACACTAACACAAGTGCGGAAAGTGGATAACAACACAAACACAAGTGCGGAAAGTGGTTTTCAACACAAACACAAGTGTGGAAAGTGGTATTTCAACACTGGCACGAGGGCGAAAAGTGGTTTTGCAACATTAGTGCATGTGTGGAAAGTGGTTTTGCAACACCATTGCATGTGTGGAAAGTGGTTTTCAACGCCAACACAGGTGCGGAAAATGGTTTTTCAACTCGAACACAAGTGCGGAACATGGTTTTTCAACACTGGAAAAAGTGACAAATGTGCTTTTCAACACGAGACCGAGTGCGGAAAGTAGTTTACAACACGAACACAAGTGGGGAAAGTGGTTTTCAACACTAACACAAGTGCGGAAAGTGGTTTACAACACGAACACAAGTGCGGAAAGTGGTTTTCAAAACAAACACAAGTGTGGAAAGCGGTATTTCAACACTGGCACGACTGCGAAAAGTGGTTTTGCAACACTAGTGCATGTGTGGAAAGTGGTTTTGCAACCCCAGTGCATGTGCGGAAAGTGGTTTACAACACGAACACAAGTGAGGAAAGTGGTTTTGCAAAACTAGTGCATGTGTGGAAAGTGGTTTGGTAACACCAGTGCATGTGGGGAAAGAGGTTTTCAACGCCAGCACAAGTGTGGAAAGTGGTTTTTCAACTCAAACACAAGTGTGGAAAGTGGTATTTCAACACTGGCACGAGTGCGAAAAGTGGTTTTGCAACACTAGTCCATGTGTGGAAAGTGGTTTTGCAACACCAGTGCATGTGTGGAAAGTGGTTTTGCAACACTATGGCATGTGCGGAAAGTGGTTTTCAACGCCACCACAGGTGCGGAAAGTGTTTTTTCAACACAAACACAAGTGCGGAACATGGTTTTCAACACTGGCACAAGTGACAAATGTGCTTTTCAACACTAGCATGAGTGCGGAAAGTGGTTTACAACACGAACACAAGTGTGGAAAGTGGTATTTCAACACTGGCACGAGTGAAAATGTGCTTTTCAACACCAGCACGAGTGCAGAAAGTGGTTTACAACACGAATACAAGTGGGGAAAGTGATTTTACAACATTAGCACAAGTGGAGAAAGTGGTTTTTCAACACTAACACTGGTGCGGAAAGTTTTTTCCAACACCACCAGGAGTGCGAAATGTGGTTTTTCAACACAAACACAAGTGTGGAAAGTGGTATTTCAACACTGGCACGAGTGCGAAATGTGGTTTTGCAACACCAGTGCGTGTGTGGAAAGTGGTTTTGCAACACCAGTGCATGTGTGGAAAGTGGCTTTGCAACCCCAGTGCATGTGTTGAAAGTGGTTTTCAACGCCAACACAGGTGCGGAAAGTGGTTTTTGCGGGACATGGTTTTTCAACACTGGCACAAGTGACAAATGTGCTTTTCAACACCAGCACGAGTGCGAAAAGTGGTTTTCAACACTAACAGGAGCGCGAAATGTGGTTTTGCCACAATTACACAATTTCGCAAAATGGTTTTGCATCACTGTCACAAGTGTGGAAAGTGCATTTGCAACACCAACACAAGTGAGGAATGTGCATTTGCAACACTAACTCAAGTGGGAACAGTGGTTTTACAACACTAACACAAGTGGGGAAAGTGGTTTTACAACACGAACACAAGTGCGAAAAGTGATTGTTCAACTTGAAGGGGAGTGCGAAAACTGATAATTCAACACTGGCCCGAGTATTTCAACACTGGCACGACTGCGAAAAGTGGTTTTGCAACACACGTGCATGTGTGGAAAGTGGTTTTGCAACACTAGTGAATGTGTGGAAAGTGGTTTTCAATGCCAGCACAAGTGCCGAAAGTGGTGTTTCAACACAAACACAAGTGCGGAACATGGTTTTTCAACACTGGCACAAGTGAGATAAGTGTTTTTCGACACGAGTACGAGTGCGAAAGGTGGTTTCCAACAATAGCAGGAGCGCCAAAGGTGGTATTGCCATCATTACACAAGTGCGCAAAATGGTTTTGCGTCACCATCACAAGTGTGGAAAGTGCTTTTGCAACACCAAACACAAGTGGGGCAAGTGCTTTTCAACACCAGCACGAGTGCGGAAAGTGGTTTACAACACAAACACAAGTGGGGAAAGTGGTTTTTCAACACTAACGCAAGTGGGGAAAGTGGTTTTTCAACACTAACACAAGTGCGGAAAGTGGTTTACAACACGAACACAAGTGGGGAAAGTTTGTTTTTCAACACTAACACAAGTGCGGAAAGTGGTTTTCAACTCCAACACAGGTGCGGAAAGTGGTTTTTCAACACAAACACAAGTGAGGAAAGTGGTATTTCAACACTGACTCGAGTGCGATAAGTGGTTTTGCAACACTGGTGCATGTGTGGAAAGTGGTTTTGCAACACTAACACAAGTGGGGAAAGTGGTTTTTCAACACTAACACAAGTGCGGAAAGTGGTTTGCAACACTAACAGGAGTGCGAAATGTGGTTTTTCAACACAAACACAAGTGCGGAAAGTGGTTTACAACACGAACGCAAGTGCGGAAAGTGGTTTTGCAAAAATAGTGCATGTGTGGAAAGTGGTTTTGTAACACCAGTGCATGTGTGTAAAGTGGTTTTCAACGCCAGCACAAGTGCGGAAGGTGGTTTTTCAACTCAAACACAAGTGCGGAACATGGTTTTTCAACACTGGCACAAGTGACAAATGTGCTTTTCAACACTAGCACGAGTGCATAAAGTGGTTTACAACACGAATACAAGTGGGGAAAGTGGTTTTACAACACTAGCACAAGTGGGGAAAGTGGTTTTTCAACACTAACACAAGTGCGGAAAGTGGTTTACAACACGAACACAAGTGGGGAAAGTAGCTTTACAATACTAACTCAAGTGGGGAAAGTGGTTTTTCAACACTAACACTGGTGCCGAAAGTTTTTTCCAACACCACCAGGAGTGCGAAATGTGGTTTTTCAACACAAACACAAGTGTGGAAGGTGGTATTTCAACACTGGCACGAGTGGGAAATGTGGTTTTGCAACACCAGTGCGTGTGTGGAAAGTGGTTTTGCAACACCAGTGCATGTGTGGAAAGTGGCTTTGCAACACCAGTGCATGTGTGGAAAGTGGTTTTCAATGCCAACACAGGTGCGGAAAGTGGTTTTTCAACTCAAACACAAGTGCGGGACATGGTTTTTCAACACTGGCACAAGTGACAAATGTGCTTTTCAACACTAGCACGAATGCGAAAAGTGGTTTTCAACACTAACAGAAGCGCGAAATGTGGTTTTGCCACAATTACACAATTTCGCAAAATGGTTTTGCATCACTGTCACAAGTGTGGAAAGTGCATTTGCAACACCAACACAAGTGGGGAATGTGCATTTGCAACACTAATTCAAGTGGGAAAAGTGGTTTTACAACACTTTGTAAAAGTGGTTTTAGTGGTTTTACAACACGAACACAAGTGCGAAAAGTGATTGTTCAACTTGAAGGGGAGTGCGAAAACTGATAATTCAACACTGGCCCGAGTGCGGAAAGTGGTATTTCAACACTGGCACGAGTGCGAAAAGTGGTTTTGCAACACACGTGCATGTGTGGAAAGTAGTTTTGCAACACTAGTGAATGTGTGGAAAGTGGTTTTCAATGCCAGCACAAGTGCGGAAAGTGGTGTTTCAACACAAACACAAGTGCGGAACATGGTTTTTCAACACTGGCACAAGTGAGATAAGTGTTTTTCGACACGAGTACGAGTGCGGAAAGTGGTTTTCAACACTAGCAGGAGCGCCAAAGGTGGTATTGCCATAATTACACAAGTGCGCAAAATGGTTTTGCGTCACCATCACAAGTGTGGAAAGTGCTTTTGCAACACCAAACACAAGTGGGGCAAGTGCTTTTCAACACCAGCAAGAGTGTGGAAAGTGGTTTACAACACAAACACAAGTGGGGAAAGTGGTTTTTCAACACTAACACAAGTGAGGAAAATGGTTTTTCAACACTAACACAAGTGCGGAAAGTGGTTTACAACACGAACACAAGTGGGGAAAGTGGTTTTTCAACACTAACACAAGTGCGGCAAGTGGTTTACAACACTAACACAAGTGGAGAAAGTGGTTTTTCAACACTAACACAAGTGCGGAAAGTACTTTTCAACACAAACACAAGTGTGGAAAGTCGTATTTCAGCACTGGCGCGAGTGCGAAAAGTGGTTTTGCAACACGAGTGAGAGTTTCTGGAAAATGATTTTGCAACACCAGTGCATGTGTGGAAAGTGGTTTTGCAACACCAGTGCATGTGTGGAAAGTGGATTTCAACGCCAACACAGGTGTGAAAAGTGGTTTTTCAATTCAAACATAAGTGCGGAACATGGTTTCTCAACACTGGCACAAGTGACAAATGTGCTTTTCAACACAAGCACGAGTGCGGAAAGTGGATTTCAACACGAACAGAGCGCGAAATGTGGTTTTGCCACAATTACACAAGTTCGCAAAATGGTTTTGCATCACTGTCACAAGTGTGGAAAGTGCAATTGCAACACCAACACAAGTGGGGAAAGTGGTTTTACAACACTAACACAAGTGGGGAACGTGGTTTTGTAACACCAGTGCATGTGTGGAAAGTGGTTTTCAACACTAGCACAAGTGCGGAAAGTGGTTTTCAACACTATCACAAGTGCGAAAAGTGGTTTTTCAACACTAACACAAGTGCGAAAAGTGGTTTTTCAAAACTAACACAAGTGCGAAAAGTGGTTTTTCCACACTAATACAAGTGCAAAAGTGGTTTCCTGCACCAACACAAGTGCGAAAAGTGGTTTTTCAACACTAACACAAGTGCAAAAAGTGGTTTTTCAACACTATGACAAGTGCAAAAAGTGTTTTTTCCACACTAATACAAGTGCAAAAGTGGTTTCCTGCACCAACACAAGTGCGAAAAGTGGTTTTTCAACACTAACACAAGTGCGAAAAGTGGTTTTTCATCACTAACACAAATGCGAAAAGTAGTTTTTCAACACTAACACAAGTGCGAAAAGTGGGTTTTCAACACTATCACAAGTGCAAAAAGTGGTTTTTCCACACTAATACAAGTGCAAAAGTGGTTTCCTGCACCAACACAAGTGCGAAAAGTGGTTTTTCAACACTAACACAAGTGCAAAAAGTGGTTTTTCAACACTATGACAAGTGCAAAAAGTGTTTTTTCCACACTAATACAAGTGCAAAAGTGGTTTCCTGCACCAACACAAGTGCGAAAAGTGGTTTTTCAACACTAACACAAGTGCGAAAAGTGGTTTTTCAACACTAACACAAATGCGAAAAGTAGTTTTTCAACACTAACACAAGTGCGAAAAGTGGGTTTTCAACACTATCACAAGTGCAAAAAGTGGTTTTTCCACACTAATACAAGTGGAAAAGTGGTTTCCTGCACCAACACAAGTGCGAAAAGTGGTTTTTCAACACGAACACAAGTGCGAAAAGTAGTTTTTCAACACTATCACAAGTGCAAAAAGTGTTTTTTCCACACTAATACAAGTGCAATAGTGGTTTCCTGCACCAACACAAGTGCGAAAAGTGGTTTTTCAACACTAACACAAGTGCGAAAAGTGGTTTTTCAACACTAACACAAGTGCGAAAAGTGTTTTTTCCACACTGATACAAGTGCAAAAGTGGTTTCCTGCACCAACACAAGTGCGAAAAGTGGTTTTTCAACACTAACACAAGTGCAAAAAGTGGTTTTTTGACACTAACACAAGTGCGAAAAGTGGTTTTTCAACACTAACACAAGTGCGAAAAGTGGTTTTTCCACACTAATACAAGTGCAAAAGTGGTTTCCTGCACCAACACAAGTGCGAAAAGTGTTTTTTCAACACTAACACAAGTGCGAAATGTGGTTTTTCAACACTATCACAAGTGCAAAAAGTGTTTTTTCCACACTACTACAAGTGCAAAAGTGGTTTCCTGCACCAACACACGTGCGAAAAGTGGTATTTCAACACTAACACAAGTGCGAAAAGTGGTTTTTCAACACTAACACAAGTGCGAAAAGTGGTTTTGCCACACTAATACAAGTGCAAAAGTGGTTTCCTGCACCAACACAAGTGCGAAAAGTGGTTTTTCAACACTAACACAAGTGCGAAAAGTGGTTTTTCAACACTAACACAAGTGCAAAAAGTGGTTTTTCCACACTAATACAAGTGCAAAAGTGGTTTCCTGCACCAACACAAGTGCGAAAAGTGGTTTTTCAACACTATCACAAGTGCAAAAAGTGTTTTTTCCACACTAATACAAGTGCAAAAGTGGTTTCCTGCACCAACACAAGTGCGAAAAGTGGTCTTTCAACACTAAGACAAGTGCGAAAAGTGGTTTTTCAACACTAACACAAGTGCGAAAAGTGTTTTTTCCACACTAATACAAGTGCAAAAGTGGTTTCCTGCACCAACACAAGTGCGAAAAGTGGTTTTTCAACACTATCACAAGTGCGAAAAGTGGTATTTCAACACTAACACAAGTGCGAAAAGTGGTTTTTCAACACTAACACAAGTGCGAAAAGTGATTTTTCCACACTAATACAAGTGCAAAAGTGGTTTCCTGCACCAACACAAGTGCGAAAAGCGGTTTTTCAACACTAACACAAGTGCAAAAAGTGGTTTTTCAACACTATCACAAGTGCAAAAAGTGGTTTTTCCACACAAATACAAGTGCAAAAGTGGTTTCCTGCACCAACACAAGTGCGAAAAGTGGTTTTTCAACACTAACACAAGTGCGAAAAGTGGTTTTTCAACACTATCACAAGTGCAAAAAGTGTTTTTTCCACACTAATACAAGTGCAAAAGTGGTTTCCTGCACCAACACAAGTGCGAAAAGTGGTTTTTCAACACTAACACAAGTGCGAAAAGTGGTTTTTCAACACTAACACAAGTGTGAAAAGTGTTTTTTCCACCCTAATACAAGTGCAAAAGTGGTTTCCTGCACCAACACAAGTGCGAAAAGTGGTTTTTCAACACTAACACAAGTGCGAAAAGTGGTATTTCAACACTAACACAAGTGCGAAAAGTGGTTTTAAAACACTAACACAAGTGCGAAAAGTGGTTTTGCCACACCAATACAAGTGCAAAAGTGGTTTCCTGCACCAACACAAGTGCGAAAAGTGGTTTTTCAACACTAACATAAGTGCGAAAAGTGGGTTTTCAACACTATCACAAGTGCAAAAAGTGGTTTTTCCACACTAATACAAGTGCAAAAGTGGTTTCCTGCACCAACACAAGTGCGAAAAGTGGTTTTTCAACACTAACACAAGTGCGAAAAGTGTTTTTTCCACACTAATACAAGTGCAAAAGTGGTTTCCTGCACCAACACAAGTGCGAAAAGTGGTTTTTCAACACTAACACAAGTGCGAAAAGTGGTTTTTCAAAACTAACACAAGTGCGAAAAGTGGTTTTTCCACACTAATACAAGTGCAAAAGTGGTTTCCTGCACCAACACCAGTGCGAAAAGTGGTTTTTCAACACTAACACAAGTGCAAAAAGTGGTATTTCAACACTAACACAAGTGCGAAAAGTGGTTTTTCAACACTAACACAAGTGCGAAAAGTGTTTTTTCCACACTAATACAAGTGCAAAAGTGGTTTCCTGCACCAACACAAGTGCGAAAAGTGGTTTTTCAACACTAACACAAGTGCGAAAAGTGGTTTTTCAACACTAACACAAGTGCGAAAAGTGTTTTTTCCACACTAATACAAGTGCAAAAGTGGTTTCCTGCACCAACACAAGTGCGAAAAGTGGTTTTTCAACACTAACACAAGTGCGAAAAGTGGTTTTTCAACACTAACACAAGTGCGAAAAGTGGTTTTTCCACACTAATACAAGTGCAAAAGTGGTTTCCTGCACCAACACAAGTGCGAAAAGTGGTTTTTCAACACTAACACAAGTGCGAAAAGTGGGTTTTCAACACTATCACAAGTGCAAAAAGTGGTTTTTCCACACAAATACAAGTGCAAAACTGGTTTCCTGCACCAACACAAGTGCGAAAAGTGGTTTTTCAACACTATCACAAGTGCAAAAAGTGTTTTTTCCACACTAATACAAGTGCAAAAGTGGTTTCCTGCACCAACACAAGTGCGAAAAGTGGTTTTTCAACACTAACACAAGTGCGAAAAGTGGTTTTTCAACACTATGACAAGTGCTAAAAGTGTTTTTTCCACACTAATACAAGTGCAAAAGTGGTTTCCTGCACCAACACAAGTGCGAAAAGTGGTTTTTCAACACTAACACAAGTGCGAAAAGTGCTTTTTCAACACTAACACAAATGCGAAAAGTAGTTTTTCAACACTAACACAAGTGCGAAAAGTGGGTTTTCAACACTATCACAAGTGCAAAAAGTGGTTTTTCCACACTAATACAAGTGCAAAAGTGGTTTCCTGCACCAACACAAGTGCGAAAAGTGGTTTTTCAACACGAACACAAGTGCGAAAAGTAGTTTTTCAACACTATCACAAGTGCAAAAAGTGTTTTTTCCACACTAATACAAGTGCAAAAGTGGTTTCCTGCACCAACACAAGTGCGAAAAGTGGTTTTTCAACACTAACACAAGTGCGAAAAGTGGTTTTTCAACACTAACACAAGTGCGAAAAGTGTTTTTTCCACACTGATACAAGTGCAAAAGTGGTTTCCTGCACCAACACAAGTGCGAAAAGTGGTTTTTCAACACTAACACAAGTGCGAAAAGTGGTTTTTTAACACTAACACAAGTGCGAAAAGTGGTTTTTCAACACTAAGACAAGTGCGAAAAGTGGTTTTTCCACACTAATACAAGTGCAAAAGTGGTTTCCTGCACCAACACAAGTGCGAAAAGTGGTTTTTCAACACTAACACAAGTGCGAAATGTGGTTTTTCAACACTATCACAAGTGCAAAAAGTGTTTTTTCCACACTACAACAAGTGCAAAAGTGGTTTCCTGCACCAACACACGTGCGAAAAGTGGTATTTCAACACTAACACAAGTGCGAAAAGTGGTTTTTCAACACTAACACAAGTGCGAAAAGTGGTTTTGCCACACTAATACAAGTGCAAAAGTGGTTTCCTGCACCAACACAAGTGCGAAAAGTGGTTTTTCAACACTAACACAAGTGCGAAAAGTGGTTTTTCAACACTAACACAAGTGCAAAAAGTGGTTTTTCCACACTAATACAAGTGCAAAAGTGGTTTCCTGCACCAACACAAGTGCGAAAAGTGGTTTTTCAACACTATCACAAGTGCAAAAAGTGTTTTTTCCACACTAATACAAGTGCAAAAGTGGTTTCCTGCACCAACACAAGTGCGAAAAGTGTTCTTTCAACACTAAGACAAGTGCGAAAAGTGGTTTTTCAACACTAACACAAGTGCGAAAAACCACAAAAAGTGGTTTTTCAACACTATCACAAGTGCAAAAAGTGTTTTTTCCACACTAATACAAGTGCAAAAGTGGTTTCCTGCACCAACACATGTGCGAAAAGTGGTTTTTCAAACACTAACACAAGTGCGAAAAGTGGTTTTTCAACACTAACACAAGTGTGAAAAGTGTTTTTTCCACACTAATACAAGTGCAAAAGTGGTTTCCTGCACCAACACAAGTGCGAAAAGTGGTTTTTCAAAACTAACACAAGTGCGAAAAGTGGTATTTCAACACTAACACAAGTGCGAAAAGTGGTTTTAAAACACTAACACAAGTGTGAAAAGTGGTTTTTCCACACCAATACAAGTGCAAAAGTGGTTTCCTGCACCAACACAAGTGCGAAAAGTGGTTTTTCAACACTAACACAAGTGCGAAAAGTGGTTTTTCAACACTAACACAAGTGCGAAAAGTGGTTTTTCCACACTAATACAAGTGCAAAAGTGGTTTCCTGCACCAACACAAGTGCGAAAAGTGGTTTTTCAACACTAACACAAGTGCAAAAAGTGGTTTTTCAACACTATGACAAGTGCTAAAAGTGTTTTTTCCACACTAATACAAGTGCAAAAGTGTTTCCTGCACCAACACAAGTGCGAAAAGTGGTTTTTCAACACTAACACAAGTGCGAAAAGTGGTTTTTCAACACTAACACAAATGCGAAAAGTAGTTTTTCAACACTAACACAAGTGCGAAAAGTGGGTTTTCAACACTATCACAAGTGCAAAAAGTGGTTTTTCCACACTAATACAAGTGCAAAAGTGGTTTCCTGCACCAACACAAGTGTGAAAAGTGGTTTTTCAACTCGAACACAAGTGCGAAAAGTAGTTTTTCAACACTATCACAAGTGCAGAAAGTGTTTTTTCCACACTAATACAAGTGCAAAAGTGGTTTCCTGCACCAACACAAGTGCGAAAAGTGGTTTTTCAACACTAACACAAGTGCGAAAAGTGGTTTTTCAACACTAACACAAGTGCGAAAAGTGTTTTTTCCACACTGATACAAGTGCAAAAGTGGTTTCCTGCACCAACACAAGTGCGAAAAGTGGTTTTTCAACACTAACACAAGTGCGAAAAGTGGTTTTTCCACACTAATACAAGTGCAAAAGTGGTTTCCTGCACCAACACAAGTGCGAAAAGTGGTTTTTCAACACTAACACAAGTGCGAAATGTGGTTTTTCAACACTATCACAAGTGCAAAAAGTGTTTTTTCCACACTACTACAAGTGCAAAAGTGGTTTCCTGCACCAATACACGTGCGAAAAGTGGTATTTCAACACTAACACAAGTGCGAAAAGTGGTTTTTCAACACTAACACAAGTGCGAAAAGTGGTTTTGCCACACTAATACAAGTGCAAAAGTGGTTTCCTGCACCAACACAAGTGCGAAAAGTGGTTTTTCAACACTAACACAAGTGCGAAAAGTTGTTTTTCAACACTAACACAAGTGCAAAAAGTGGTTTTTCCACACTAATACAAGTGCAAAAGTGGTTTCCTGCACCAACACAAGTGCGAAAAGTGGTTTTTCAACACTATCACAAGTGCAAAAAGTGTTTTTTCCACACTAATACAAGTGCAAAAGTGGTTTCCTGCACCAACACAAGTGCGAAAAGTGTTCTTTCAACACTAAGACAAGTGCGAAAAGTGGTTTTTCAACACTAACACAAGTGCGAAAAGTGTTTTTTCCACACTAATACAAGTGCAAAAGTGGTTTCCTGCACCAACACAAGTGCGAAAAGTGGTTTTTCAACACTATCACAAGTGCGAAAAGTGGTATTTCAACACTAACACAAGTGCGAAAAGTGGTTTTTCAACACTAACACAAGTGCGAAAAGTGATTTTTCCACACTAATACAAGTGCAAAAGTGGTTTCCTGCACCAACACAAGTGCGAAAAGCGGTTTTTCAACACTAACACAAGTGCAAAAAGTGGTTTTTCAACACTATCACAAGTGCAAAAAGTGGTTTTTCCACACAAATACAAGTGCAAAAGTGGTTTCCTGCACCAACACAAGTGCGAAAAGTTGTTTTTCAACACTAACACAAGCGCGAAAAGTGGTTTTTCAACACTATCACAAGTGCAAAAAGTGTTTTTTCCACACTAATACAAGTGCAAAAGTGGTTTCCTGCACCAACACAAGTGCGAAAAGTGGTTTTTCAACACTAACACAAGTGCGAAAAGTGGTTTTTCAACACTAACACAAGTGTGAAAAGTGTTTTTTCCACACTAATACAAGTGCAAAAGTGGTTTCCTGCACCAACACAAGTGCGAAAAGTGGTTTTTCAACACTAACACAAGTGCGAAAAGTGGTATTTCAACACTAACACAAGTGCGAAAAGTGGTTTTAAAACACTAACACAAGTGCGAAAAGTGGTTTTTCCACACCAATACAAGTGCAAAAGTGGTTTCCTGCACCAACACAAGTGCGAAAAGTGGTTTTTCAACACTAACATAAGTGCGAAAAGTGGGTTTTCAACACTATCACAAGTGCAAAAAGTGGTTTTTCCACACTAATACAAGTGCAAAAGTGGTTTCCTGCACCAACACAAGTGCGAAAAGTGGTTTTTCAACACTAACACAAGTGCGAAAAGTGTTTTTTCCACACTAATACAAGTGCAAAAGTGGTTTCCTGCACCAACACAAGTGCGAAAAGTGGTTTTTCAACACTAACACAAGTGCGAAAAGTGGTTTTTCAAAACTAACACAAGTGCGAAAAGTGGTTTTTCCACACTAATACAAGTGCAAAAGTGGTTTCCTGCACCAACACAAGTGCGAAAAGTGGTTTTTCAACACTAACACAAGTGCAAAAAGTGGTTTTTCAACACTATGACAAGTGCAAAAAGTGTTTTTTCCACACTAATACAAGTGCAAAAGTGGTTTCCTGCACCAACACAAGTGCGAAAAGTGGTTTTTCAACACTAACACAAGTGCGAAAAGTGGTTTTTCATCACTAACACAAATGCGAAAAGTAGTTTTTCAACACTAACACAAGTGCGAAAAGTGGGTTTTCAACACTATCACAAGTGCAAAAAGTGGTTTTTCCACACTAATACAAGTGCAAAAGTGGTTTCCTGCACCAACACAAGTGCGAAAAGTGGTTTTTCAACACTAACACAAGTGCAAAAAGTGGTTTTTCAACACTATGACAAGTGCAAAAAGTGTTTTTTCCACACTAATACAAGTGCAAAAGTGGTTTCCTGCACCAACACAAGTGCGAAAAGTGGTTTTTCAACACTAACACAAGTGCGAAAAGTGGTTTTTCAACACTAACACAAATGCGAAAAGTAGTTTTTCAACACTAACACACGTGCGAAAAGTGGGTTTTCAACACTATCACAAGTGCAAAAAGTGGTTTTTCCACACTAATACAAGTGGAAAAGTGGTTTCCTGCACCAACACAAGTGCGAAAAGTGGTTTTTCAACACGACCACAAGTGCGAAAAGTAGTTTTTCAACACTATCACAAGTGCAAAAAGTGTTTTTTCCACACTAATACAAGTGCAAAAGTGGTTTCCTGCACCAACACAAGTGCGAAAAGTGGTTTTTCAACACTAACACAAGTGCGAAAAGTGGTTTTTCAACACTAACACAAGTGCGAAAAGTGTTTTTTCCACACTGATACAAGTGCAAAAGTGGTTTCCTGCACCAACACAAGTGCGAAAAGTGGTTTTTCAACACTAACACAAGTGCGAAAAGTGGTTTTTTAACACTAACACAAGTGCGAAAAGTGGTTTTTCAACACTAACACAAGTGCGAAAAGTGGTTTTTCCACACTAATACAAGTGCAAAAGTGGTTTCCTGCACCAACACA
Source organism: Myxine glutinosa (assembly GCF_964187855.1). NCBI lineage: Eukaryota > Metazoa > Chordata > Myxini > Myxiniformes > Myxinidae > Myxine > Myxine glutinosa. The sequence goes on along the minus strand of NC_136263.1, from coordinate 42,319,565 downwards.
AGTGCGAAAAGTGTTTTTTCAACACTAACACAAGTGCGAAATGTGGTTTTTCAACACTATCACAAGTGCAAAAAGTGTTTTTTCCACACTACTACAAGTGCAAAAGTGGTTTCCTGCACCAACACACGTGCGAAAAGTGGTATTTCAACACTAACACAAGTGCGAAAAGTGGTTTTTCAACACTAACACAAGTGCGAAAAGTGGTTTTGCCACACTAATACAAGTGCAAAAGTGGTTTCCTGCACCAACACAAGTGCGAAAAGTGGTTTTTCAACACTAACACAAGTGCGAAAAGTGTTTTTTCAACACTAACACAAGTGCAAAAAGTGGTTTTTCCACACTAATACAAGTGCAAAAGTGGTTTCCTGCACCAACACAAGTGCGAAAAGTGGTTTTTCAACACTATCACAAGTGCAAAAAGTGTTTTTTCCACACTAATACAAGTGCAAAAGTGGTTTCCTGCACCAACACAAGTGCGAAAAGTGGTCTTTCAACACTAAGACAAGTGCGAAAAGTGGTTTTTCAACACTAACACAAGTGCGAAAAGTGTTTTTTCCACACTAATACAAGTGCAAAAGTGGTTTCCTGCACCAACACAAGTGCGAAAAGTGGTTTTTCAACACTATCACAAGTGCGAAAAGTGGTATTTCAACACTAACACAAGTGCGAAAAGTGGTTTTTCAACACTAACACAAGTGCGAAAAGTGATTTTTCCACACTAATACAAGTGCAAAAGTGGTTTCCTACACCAACACAAGTGCGAAAAGCGGTTTTTCAACACTAACACAAGTGCAAAAAGTGGTTTTTCAACACTATCACAAGTGCAAAAAGTGGTTTTTCCACACAAATACAAGTGCAAAAGTGGTTTCCTGCACCAACACAAGTGCGAAAAGTGGTTTTTCAACACTAACACAAGTGCGAAAAGTGGTTTTTCAACACTATCACAAGTGCAAAAAGTGTTTTTTCCACACTAATACAAGTGCAAAAGTGGTTTCCTGCACCAACACAAGTGCGAAAAGTGGTTTTTCAACACTAACACAAGTGCGAAAAGTGGTTTTTCAACACTAACACAAGTGTGAAAAGTGTTTTTTCCACCCTAATACAAGTGCAAAAGTGGTTTCCTGCACCAACACAAGTGCGAAAAGTGGTTTTTCAACACTAACACAAGTGCGAAAAGTGGTATTTCAACACTAACACAAGTGCGAAAAGTGGTTTTAAAACACTAACACAAGTGCGAAAAGTGGTTTTGCCACACCAATACAAGTGCAAAAGTGGTTTCCTGCACCAACACAAGTGCGAAAAGTGGTTTTTCAACACTAACATAAGTGCGAAAAGTGGGTTTTCAACACTATCACAAGTGCAAAAAGTGGTTTTTCCACACTAATACAAGTGCAAAAGTGGTTTCCTGCACCAACACAAGTGCGAAAAGTGGTTTTTCAACACTAACACAAGTGCGAAAAGTGTTTTTTCCACACTAATACAAGTGCAAAAGTGGTTTCCTGCACCAACACAAGTGCGAAAAGTGGTTTTTCAACACTAACACAAGTGCGAAAAGTGGTTTTTCCAAACTAACACAAGTGCGAAAAGTGGTTTTTCCACACTAATACAAGTGCAAAAGTGGTTTCCTGCACCAACACCAGTGCGAAAAGTGGTTTTTCAACACTAACACAAGTGCAAAAAGTGGTATTTCAACACTAACACAAGTGCGAAAAGTGGTTTTTCAACACTAACACAAGTGCGAAAAGTGGTTTTTCAACACTAACACAAGTGCGAAAAGTGGTTTTTCAACACTAACACAAGTGCGAAAAGTGTTTTTTCCACACTGACACAAGTGCAAAAGTGGTTTCCTGCACCAACACAAGTGCGAAAAGTGGTTTTTCAACACTAACACAAGTGCGAAAAGTGGTTTTTTAACACTAACACAAGTGCGAAAAGTGGTTTTTCAACACTAACACAAGTGCGAAAAGTGGTTTTTCCACACTAATACAAGTGCAAAAGTGGTTTCCTGCACCAACACAAGTGCGAAAAGTGTTTTTTCAACACTAACACAAGTGCGAAATGTGGTTTTTCAACACTATCACAAGTGCAAAAAGTGTTTTTTCCACACTACTACAAGTGCAAAAGTGGTTTCCTGCACCAACACACGTGCGAAAAGTGGTATTTCAACACTAACACAAGTGCGAAAAGTGGTTTTTCAACACTAACACAAGTGCGAAAAGTGGTTTTGCCACACTAATACAAGTGCAAAAGTGGTTTCCTGCACCAACACAAGTGCGAAAAGTGGTTTTTCAACACTAACACAAGTGCGAAAAGTGGTTTTTCAACACTAACACAAGTGCAAAAAGTGGTTTTTCCACACTAATACAAGTGCAAAAGTGGTTTCCTGCACCAACACAAGTGCGAAAAGTGGTTTTTCAACACTATCACAAGTGCAAAAAGTGTTTTTTCCACACTAATACAAGTGCAAAAGTGGTTTCCTGCACCAACACAAGTGCGAAAAGTGGTCTTTCAACACTAAGACAAGTGCGAAAAGTGGTTTTTCAACACTAACACAAGTGCGAAAAGTGTTTTTTCCACACTAATACAAGTGCAAAAGTGGTTTCCTGCACCAACACAAGTGCGAAAAGTGGTTTTTCAACACTATCACAAGTGCGAAAAGTGGTATTTCAACACTAACACAAGTGCGAAAAGTGGTTTTTCAACACTAACACAAGTGCGAAAAGTGATTTTTCCACACTAATACAAGTGCAAAAGTGGTTTCCTGCACCAACACAAGTGCGAAAAGCGGTTTTTCAACACTAACACAAGTGCAAAAAGTGGTTTTTCAACAATATCACAAGTGCAAAAAGTGGTTTTTCCACACAAATACAAGTGCAAAAGTGGTTTCCTGCACCAACACAAGTGCGAAAAGTGGTTTTTCAACACTAACACAAGTGCGAAAAGTGGTTTTTCAACACTATCACAAGTGCAAAAAGTGTTTTTTCCACACTAATACAAGTGCAAAAGTGGTTTCCTGCACCAACACAAGTGCGAAAAGTGGTTTTTCAACACTAACACAAGTGCGAAAAGTGGTTTTTCAACACTAACACAAGTGTGAAAAGTGTTTTTTCCACCCTAATACAAGTGCAAAAGTGGTTTCCTGCACCAACACAAGTGCGAAAAGTGGTTTTTCAACACTAACACAAGTGCGAAAAGTGGTATTTCAACACTAACACAAGTGCGAAAAGTGGTTTTAAAACACTAACACAAGTGCGAAAAGTGGTTTTGCCACACCAATACAAGTGCAAAAGTGGTTTCCTGCACCAACACAAGTGCGAAAAGTGGTTTTTCAACACTAACATAAGTGCGAAAAGTGGGTTTTCAACACTATCACAAGTGCAAAAAGTGGTTTTTCCACACTAATACAAGTGCAAAAGTGGTTTCCTGCACCAACACAAGTGCGAAAAGTGGTTTTTCAACACTAACACAAGTGCGAAAAGTGTTTTTTCCACACTAATACAAGTGCAAAAGTGGTTTCCTGCACCAACACAAGTGCGAAAAGTGGTTTTTCAACACTAACACAAGTGCGAAAAGTGGTTTTTCAAAACTAACACAAGTGCGAAAAGTGGTTTTTCCACACTAATACAAGTGCAAAAGTGGTTTCCTGCACCAACACCAGTGCGAAAAGTGGTTTTTCAACACTAACACAAGTGCAAAAAGTGGTATTTCAACACTAACACAAGTGCGAAAAGTGGTTTTTCAACACTAACACAAGTGCGAAAAGTGTTTTTTCCACACTAATACAAGTGCAAAAGTGGTTTCCTGCACCAACACAAGTGCGAAAAGTGGTTTTTCAACACTAACACAAGTGCGAAAAGTGGTTTTTCAACACTAACACAAGTGCGAAAAGTGTTTTTTCCACACTAATACAAGTGCAAAAGTGGTTTCCTGCACCAACACAAGTGCGAAAAGTGGTTTTTCAACACTAAAACAAGTGCGAAAAGTGGTTTTTCAACACTAACACAAGTGCGAAAAGTGGTTTTTCCACACTAATACAAGTGCAAAAGTGGTTTCCTGCACCAACACAAGTGCGAAAAGTGGTTTTTCAACACTAACACAAGTGCGAAAAGTGGGTTTTCAACACTATCACAAGTGCAAAAAGTGGTTTTTCCACACAAATACAAGTGCAAAACTGGTTTCCTGCACCAACACAAGTGCGAAAAGTGGTTTTTCAACACTATCACAAGTGCAAAAAGTGTTTTTTCCACACTAATACAAGTGCAAAAGTGGTTTCCTGCACCAACACAAGTGCGAAAAGTGGTTTTTCAACACTAACACAAGTGCGAAAAGTGGTTTTTCAACACTAACACAAGTGTGAAAAGTGTTTTTTCCACACTAATACAAGTGCAAAAGTGGTTTCCTGCACCAACACAAGTGCGAAAAGTGGTTTTTCAACACTAACACAAGTGCGAAAAGTGGTATTTCAACACTAACACAAGTGCGAAAAGTGGTTTTAAAACACTAACACAAGTGCGAAAAGTGGTTTTTCCACACCAATACAAGTGCAAAAGTGGTTTCCTGCACCAACACAAGTGCGAAAAGTGGTTTTTCAACACTAACACAAGTGCGAAAAGTGGGTTTTCAACACTATCACAAGTGCAAAAAGTGGTTTTTCCACACTAATACAAGTGCAAAAGTGGTTTCCTGCACCAACACAAGTGCGAAAAGTGGTTTTTCAACACTAACACAAGTGCGAAAAGTGGTTTTTCAACACTATCACAAGTGCAAAAAGTGTTTTTTCCACACTAATACAAGTGCAAAAGTGGTTTCCTGCACCAACACAAGTGCGAAAAGTGGTTTTTCAACTCAAACACAAGTGCGGAACATGGTTTTTCAACACTGGCACAAGTGACAAATGTGCTTTTCAACACTAGCACGAGTGCAGAAAGTGGTTTACAACACGAACACAAGTGTGGAAAGTTGTATTTCAACACTGGCACGAGTGCGATAAGTGGTTTTGCAACACTGGTGCACGTGTGGAAAGTGGTTTTGCAACACTAACACAAGTGGGGAAAGTTGTTTTTCAACACTAACACAAGTGCGGAAAGTGGTTTGCAACACTAACAGGAGTGCGAAATGTGGTTTTTCAACACAAACACAAGTGCGGAAAGTGGTTTACAACACGAACACAAGTGAGGAAAGTGGTTTTGCAAAACTAGTGCATGTGTGGAAAGTGGTTTTCAACACTGGCACAAGTGCGAAAAGTGGTTTACAACACGAACACAAGTGCGAAAAGTGGTTTTTCAACACTAACACAAGTGCGAAAAGTGGTTTTCCACACTAATACAAGTGCAAAAGTGGTTTCCTGCACCAACACAAGTGCGAAAAGTGGTTTTTCAACACTAACACAAGTGCAAAAAGTGGTATTTCAACACTAACACAAGTGCGAAAAGTGGTTTTTCAACACTAACACAAGTGCGAAAAGTGTTTTTTCCACACTAATACAAGTGCAAAAGTGGTTTCCTGCACCAACACAAGTGCGAAAAGTGGTTTTTCAACACTAACACAAGTGCGAAAAGTGGTTTTTCAACACTAACACAAGTGCGAAAAGTGTTTTTTCCACACTAATACAAGTGCAAAAGTGGTTTCCTGCACCAACACAAGTGCGAAAAGTGGTTTTTCAACACTAACACAAGTGCGAAAAGTGGTTTTTCAACACTATGACAAGTGCGAAAAGTGGTATTTCAACACTAACACAAGTGCGAAAAGTGGTTTTTCCACACTAATACAAGTGCAAAAGTGGTTTCCTTCACCAACACAAGTGCGAAAAGTGGTTTTTCAACACTAACACAAGTGCGAAAAGTGGTTTTTCAACACTATCACAAGTGCAAAAAGTGTTTTTTCCACACTAATACAAGTGCAAAAGTGGTTTCCTTCACCAACACAAGTGCAAAACTGGTTTCCTGCACCAACACAAGTGCGAAAAGTGGTTTTTCAACACTATCACAAGTGCAAAAAGTGTTTTTCCACACTAATACAAGTGCAAAAGTGGTTTCCTGCACCAACACAAGTGCGAAAAGTGGTTTTTCAACACTAACACAAGTGCGAAAAGTGGTTTTTCAACACTAACACAAGTGTGAAAAGTGTTTTTTCCACACTAATACAAGTGCAAAAGTGGTTTCCTGCACCAACACAAGTGCGAAAAGTGGTTTTTCAACACTAACACAAGTGCGAAAAGTGGTATTTCAACACTAACACAAGTGCAAAAAGTGGTTTTAAAACACTAACACAAGTGCGAAAAGTGGTTTTTCCACACCAATACAAGTGCAAAAGTGGTTTCCTGCACCAACACAAGTGCGAAAAGTGGTTTTTCAACACTAACACAAGTGCGAAAAGTGGGTTTTCAACACTATCACAAGTGCAAAAAGTGGTTTTTCCACACTAATACAAGTGCAAAAGTGGTTTCCTGCACCAACACAAGTGCGAAAAGTGGTTTTTCAACACTAACACAAGTGCGAAAAGTGGTTTTTCAACACTATCACAAGTGCAAAAAGTGTTTTTTCCACACTAATACAAGTGCAAAAGTGGTTTCCTGCACCAACACAAGTGCGAAAAGTGGTTTTTCAACTCAAACACAAGTGCGGAACATGGTTTTTCAACACTGGCACAAGTGACAAATGTGCTTTTCAACACTAGCACGAGTGCAGAAAGTGGTTTACAACACGAACACAAGTGTGGAAAGTTGTATTTCAACACTGGCACGAGTGCGATAAGTGGTTTTGCAACACTGGTGCACGTGTGGAAAGTGGTTTTGCAACACTAACACAAGTGGGGAAAGTTGTTTTTCAACACTAACACAAGTGCGGAAAGTGGTTTGCAACACTAACAGGAGTGCGAAATGTGGTTTTTCAACACAAACACAAGTGCGGAAAGTGGTTTACAACACGAACACAAGTGAGGAAAGTGGTTTTGCAAAACTAGTGCATGTGTGGAAAGTGGTTTTCAACACTGGCACAAGTGACAAATGTGCCTTTCAACACTATCACGAGTGCGGAAAGTGGTTTACAACACGAACACAAGTGCGAAAAGTGGTTTTTCAACACTAACACAAGTGCGAAAAGTGGTTTTTCCACACTAATACAAGTGCAAAAGTGGTTTCCTGCACCAACACAAGTGCGAAAAGTGGTTTTTCAACACTAACACAAGTGCAAAAAGTGGTATTTCAACACTAACACAAGTGCGAAAAGTGGTTTTTCAACACTAACACAAGTGCGAAAAGTGTTTTTTCCACACTAATACAAGTGCAAAAGTGGTTTCCTGCACCAACACAAGTGCGAAAAGTGGTTTTTCAACACTAACACAAGTGCGAAAAGTGGTTTTTCAACACTAACACAAGTGCGAAAAGTGTTTTTTCCACACTAATACAAGTGCAAAAGTGGTTTCCTGCACCAACACAAGTGCGAAAAGTGGTTTTTCAACACTAACACAAGTGCGAAAAGTGGTTTTTCAACACTATGACAAGTGCGAAAAGTGGTATTTCAACACTAACACAAGTGCGAAAAGTGGTTTTGCCACACTAATACAAGTGCAAAAGTGGTTTCCTTCACCAACACAAGTGCGAAAAGTGGTTTTTCAACACTAACACAAGTGCGAAAAGTGGTTTTTCAACACTAACACAAGTGCGAAAAGTGGTTTTCCCACACTAATACAAGTGCAAAAGTGGTTTCCTGCACCAACACAAGTGCGAAAAGTGGTTTTTCAACACTAACACAAGTGCGAAAAGTGGTTTTTCAACACTATCACAAGTGCAAAAAGTGTTTTTTCCACACTAATACAAGTGCAAAAGTGGTTTGCTGCACCAACACAAGTGCGAAAAGTGGTTTTTCAACACTAACACAAGTGCGAAAAGTGGTTTTTCAACACTAACACAAGTGCGAAAAGTGGTTTTTCCACACTAATACAAGTGCAAAAGTGGTTTCCTGCACCAACACAAGTGCGAAAAGTGGTTTTTCAACACTAACACAAGTGCAAAAAGTGGTTTTTCAACACTATGACAAGTGCTAAAAGTGTTTTTTCCACACTAATACAAGTGCAAAAGTGGTTTCCTGCACCAACACAAGTGCGAAAAGTGGTTTTTCAACACTAACACAAGTGCGAAAAGTGGTTTTTCAACACTAACACAAATGCGAAAAGTAGTTTTTCAACACTAACACAAGTGCGAAAAGTGGGTTTTCAACACTATCACAAGTGCAAAAAGTGGTTTTTCCACACTAATACAAGTGCAAAAGTGGTTTCCTGCACCAACACAAGTGCGAAAAGTGGTTTTTCAACACGAACACAAGTGCGAAAAGTAGTTTTTCAACACTATCACAAGTGCAAAAAGTGTTTTTTCCACACTAATACAAGTGCAAAAGTGGTTTCCTGCACCAACACAAGTGCGAAAAGTGGTTTTTCAACACTAACACAAGTGCGAATAGTGGTTTTTCAACACTAACACAAGTGCGAAAAGTGTTTTTTCCACACTGATACAAGTGCAAAAGTGGTTTACTGCACCAACACAAGTGCGAAAAGTGGTTTTTCAACACTAACACAAGTGCGAAAAGTGGTTTTTCAACACTAACACAAGTGCGAAAAGTGTTTTTTCCACACTAATACAAGTGCAAAAGTGGTTTCCTGCACCAACACAAGTGCGAAAAGTGGTTTTTCAACACTAACACAAGTGCGAAAAGTGGTTTTTCAACACTATGACAAGTGCGAAAAGTGGTATTTCAACACTAACACAAGTGCGAAAAGTGGTTTTTCCACACTAATACAAGTGCAAAAGTGGTTTCCTTCACCAACACAAGTGCGAAAAGTGGTTTTTCAACACTAACACAAGTGCGAAAAGTGGTTTTTCAACACTAACACAAGTGCGAAAAGTGGTTTTCCCACACTAATACAAGTGCAAAAGTGGTTTCCTGCACCAACACAAGTGCGAAAAGTGGTTTTTCAACACTAACACAAGTGCGAAAAGTGGTTTTTCAACACTATCACAAGTGCAAAAAGTGTTTTTTCCACACTAATACAAGTGCAAAAGTGGTTTCCTGCACCAACACAAGTGCGAAAAGTGGTTTTTCAACACTAACACAAGTGCGAAAAGTGGTTTTTCAACACTAACACAAGTGCGAAAAGTGGTTTTCCACACTAATACAAGTGCAAAAGTGGTTTCCTGCACCAATACAAGTGCGAAAAGTGGTTTTTCAACACTAACACAAGTGCAAAAAGTGGTTTTTCAACACTATGACAAGTGCTAAAAGTGTTTTTTCCACACTAATACAAGTGCAAAAGTGGTTTCCTGCACCAACACAAGTGCGAAAAGTGGTTTTTCAACACTAACACAAGTGCGAAAAGTGGTTTTTCAACACTAACACAAATGCGAAAAGTAGTTTTTCAACACTAACACAAGTGCGAAAAGTGGGTTTTCAACACTATCACAAGTGCAAAAAGTGGTTTTGCCACACTAATACAAGTGCAAAAGTGGTTTCCTGCACCAACACAAGTGCGAAAAGTGGTTTTTCAACACTAACACAAGTGCGAAAAGTGGTTTTTCAACACTAACACAAGTGCAAAAAGTGGTTTTTCCACACTAATACAAGTGCAAAAGTGGTTTCCTGCACCAACACAAGTGCGAAAAGTGGTTTTTCAACACTATCACAAGTGCAAAAAGTGTTTTTTCCACACTAATACAAGTGCAAAAGTGGTTTCCTGCACCAACACAAGTGCGAAAAGTGTTCTTTCAACACTAAGACAAGTGCGAAAAGTGGTTTTTCAACACTAACACAAGTGCAAAAAGTGGTTTTTCAAAACTATGACAAGTGCTAAAAGTGTTTTTTCCACACTAATACAAGTGCAAAAGTGGTTTCCTGCACCAACACAAGTGCGAAAAGTGGTTTTTCAACACTAACACAAGTGCGAAAAGTGGTTTTTCAACACTAACACAAATGCGAAAAGTAGTTTTTCAACACTAACACAAGTGCGAAAAGTGGGTTTTGCCACACTAATACAAGTGCAAAAGTGGTTTCCTGCACCAACACAAGTGCGAAAAGTGGTTTTTCAACACTAACACAAGTGCGAAAAGTGGTTTTTCAACACTAACACAAGTGCAAAAAGTGGTTTTTCCACACTAATACAAGTGCAAAAGTGGTTTCCTGCACCAACACAAGTGCGAAAAGTGGTTTTTCAACACTATCACAAGTGCAAAAAGTGTTTTTTCCACACTAATACAAGTGCAAAAGTGGTTTCCTGCACCAACACAAGTGCGAAAAGTGTTCTTTCAACACTAAGACAAGTGCGAAAAGTGGTTTTTCAACACTAACACAAGTGCGAAAAGTGGTTTTTCCACACTAATACAAGTGCAAAAGTGGTTTCCTGTACCAACACAAGTGCGAAAAGTGGTTTTTCAACACTATCACAAGTGCGAAAAGTGGTATTTCAACACTAACATAAGTGCGAAAAGTGGTTTTTCAACACTAACACAAGTGCGAAAAGTGATTTTTCCACACTAATACAAGTGCAAAAGTGGTTTCCTGCACCAACACAAGTGCGAAAAGCGGTGTTTCAACACTAACACAAGTGCAAAAAGTGGTTTTTCAACACTATCACAAGTGCAAAAAGTGGTTTTTCCACACAAATACAAGTGCAAAAGTGGTTTCCTGCACCAACACAAGTGCGAAAAGTGGTTTTTCAACACTAACACAAGCGCGAAAAGTGGTTTTTCAACACTATCACAAGTGCAAAAAGTGTTTTTTCCACACTAATACAAGTGCAAAAGTGGTTTCCTGCACCAACACAAGTGCGAAAAGTGGTTTTTCAACACTAACACAAGTGCGAAAAGTGGTTTTTCAACACTAACACAAGTGTGAAAAGTGTTTTTTCCACACTAATACAAGTGCAAAAGTGGTTTCCTGCACCAACACACGTGTGAAAAGTGGTTTTTCAACACTAACACAAGTGCGAAAAGTGGTATTTCAACACTAACACAAGTGCGAAAAGTGGTTTTAAAACACTAACACAAGTGCGAAAAGTGGTTTTTCCCCACCAATACAAGTGCAAAAGTGGTTTCCTGCACCAACACAAGTGCGAAAAGTGGTTTTTCAACACTAACATAAGTGCGAAAAGTGGGTTTTCAACACTATCACAAGTGCAAAAAGTGGTTATTCCACACTAATACAAGTGCAAAAGTGGTTTCCTGCACCAACACAAGTGCGAAAAGTGGTTTTTCAACACTAACACAAGTGCGAAAAGTGTTTTTTCCACACTAATACAAGTGCAAAAGTGATTTCCTGCACCAACACAAGTGCGAAAAGTGGTTTTTCAACACTAACACAAGTGCGAAAAGTGGTTTTTCAAAACTAACACAAGTGCGAAAAGTGGTTTTTCCACACTAATACAAGTGCAAAAGTGGTTTCCTGCACCAACACCAGTGCGAAAAGTGGTTTTTCAACACTAACACAAGTGCAAAAAGTGGTATTTCAACACTAACACAAGTGCGAAAAGTGGTTTTTCCACACTAATACAAGTGCAAAAGTGGTTTCCTGCACCAACACAAGTGCGAAAAGTGGTTTTTCAACACTAACACAAGTGCAAAAAGTGGTTTTTCAACACTATGACAAGTGCTAAAAGTGTTTTTTCCACACTAATACAAGTGCAAAAGTGGTTTCCTGCACCAACACAAGTGCGAAAAGTGGTTTTTCAACACTAACACAAGTGCGAAAAGTGGTTTTTCAACACTAACACAAATGCGAAAAGTAGTTTTTCAACACTAACACAAGTGCGAAAAGTGGGTTTTCAACACTATCACAAGTGCAAAAAGTGGTTTTGCCACACTAATACAAGTGCAAAAGTGGTTTCCTGCACCAACACAAGTGCGAAAAGTGGTTTTTCAACACTAACACAAGTGCGAAAAGTGGTTTTTCAACACTAACACAAGTGCAAAAAGTGGTTTTTCCACACTAATACAAGTGCAAAAGTGGTTTCCTGCACCAACACAAGTGCGAAAAGTGGTTTTTCAACACTATCACAAGTGCAAAAAGTGTTTTTTCCACACTAATACAAGTGCAAAAGTGGTTTCCTGCACCAACACAAGTGCGAAAAGTGTTCTTTCAACACTAAGACAAGTGCGAAAAGTGGTTTTTCAACACTAACACAAGTGCGAAAAGTGGTTTTTCCACACTAATACAAGTGCAAAAGTGGTTTCCTGTACCAACACAAGTGCGAAAAGTGGTTTTTCAACACTATCACAAGTGCGAAAAGTGGTATTTCAACACTAACACAAGTGCGAAAAGTGGTTTTTCAACACTAACACAAGTGCGAAAAGTGATTTTTCCACACTAATACAAGTGCAAAAGTGGTTTCCTGCACCAACACAAGTGCGAAAAGCGGTGTTTCAACACTAACACAAGTGCAAAAAGTGGTTTTTCAACACTATCACAAGTGCAAAAAGTGGTTTTTCCACACAAATACAAGTGCAAAAGTGGTTTCCTGCACCAACACAAGTGCGAAAAGTGGTTTTTCAACACTAACACAAGCGCGAAAAGTCGTTTTTCAACACTATCACAAGTGCAAAAAGTGTTTTTTCCACACTAATACAAGTGCAAAAGTGGTTTCCTGCACCAACACAAGTGCGAAAAGTGGTTTTTCAACACTAACACAAGTGCGAAAAGTGGTTTTTCAACACTAACACAAGTGTGAAAAGTGTTTTTTCCACACTAATACAAGTGCAAAAGTGGTTTCCTGCACCAACACAAGTGCGAAAAGTGGTTTTTCAACACTAACACAAGTGCGAAAAGTGGTATTTCAACACTAACACAAGTGCGAAAAGTGGTTTTAAAACACTAACACAAGTGCGAAAAGTGGTTTTTCCACACCAATACAAGTGCAAAAGTGGTTTCCTGCACCAACACAAGTGCGAAAAGTGGTTTTTCAACACTAACATAAGTGCGAAAAGTGGGTTTTCAACACTATCACAAGTGCAAAAAGTGGTTATTCCACACTAATACAAGTGCAAAAGTGGTTTCCTGCACCAACACAAGTGCGAAAAGTGGTTTTTCAACACTAACACAAGTGCGAAAAGTGTTTTTTCCACACTAATACAAGTGCAAAAGTGGTTTCCTGCACCAACACAAGTGCGAAAAGTGGTTTTTCAACACTAACACAAGTGCGAAAAGTGGTTTTTCAAAACTAACACAAGTGCGAAAAGTGGTTTTTCCACACTAATACAAGTGCAAAAGTGGTTTCCTGCACCAACACCAGTGCGAAAAGTGGTTTTTCAACACTAACACAAGTGCAAAAAGTGGTATTTCAACACTAACACAAGTGCGAAAAGTGGTTTTTCCACACTAATACAAGTGCAAAAGTGGTTTCCTGCACCAACACAAGTGCGAAAAGTGGTTTTTCAACACTAACACAAGTGCGAAAAGTGGTTTTTCAACACTAACACAAGTGCGAAAAGTGTTTTTTCCACACTAACACAAGTGCGAAAAGTGGTTTTTCCACACTAATACAAGTGCAAAAGTGGTTTCCTGCACCAACACAAGTGCGAAAAGTGGTTTTTCAACACTAACACAAGTGCGAAAAGTGGTTTTTCAACACTAACACAAGTGCGAAAAGTGGTTTTTCCACACTAATACAAGTGCAAAAGTGGTTTCCTGCACCAACACAAGTGCGAAAAGTGGTTTTTCAACACTAACACAAGTGCGAAAAGTGGGTTTTCAACACTATCACAAGTGCAAAAAGTGGTTTTTCCACACAAATACAAGTGCAAAAGTGGTTTCCTGCACCAACACAAGTGCGAAAAGTGGTTTTTCAACACTATCACAAGTGCAAAAAGTGTTTTTTCCACACTAATACAAGTGCAAAAGTGGTTTCCTGCACCAACACAAGTGCGAAAAGTGGTTTTTCAACACTAACACAAGTGCGAAAAGTGGTTTTTCAACACTAACACAAGTGTGAAAAGTGTTTTTTCCACACTAATACAAGTGCAAAAGTGGTTTCCTGCACCAACACAAGTGCGAAATGTGGTTTTTCAACACTAACACAAGTGTGAAAAGTGGTATTTCAACACTAACACAAGTGCGAAAAGTGGTTTTAAAACACTAACACAAGTGCGAAAAGTGGTTTTTCCACACCAATACAAGTGCAAAAGTGGTTTCCTGCACCAACACAAGTGCGAAAAGTGGTTTTTCAACACTAACACAAGTGCGAAAAGTGGGTTTTCAACACTATCACAAGTGCAAAAAGTGGTTTTTCCACACTAATACAAGTGCAAAAGTGGTTTCCTGCACCAACACAAGTGCGAAAAGTGGTTTTTCAACACTAACACAAGTGCGAAAAGTGGTTTTTCAACACTATCACAAGTGCAAAAAGTGTTTTTTCCACACTAATACAAGTGCAAAAGTGGTTTCCTGCACCAACGCAAGTGCGAAAAGTGGTTTTTCAACTCAAACACAAGTGCGGAACATGGTTTTTCAACACTGGCACAAGTGACAAATGTGCTTTTCAACACTAGCACGAGTGCAGAAAGTGGTTTACAACACGAACACAAGTGTGGAAAGTGGTTTTGCAACACTAACACAAGTGGGGAAAGTTGTTTTTCAACACTAACACAAGTGCGGAAAGTGGTTTGCAACACTAACAGGAGTGCGAAATGTGGTTTTTCAACACAAACACAAGTGCGGAAAGTGGTTTACAACACGAACACAAGTGAGGAAAGTGGTTTTGCAAAACTAGTGCATGTGTGGAAAGTGGTTTTCAACACTGGCACAAGTGACAAATGTGCCTTTCAACACTATCACGAGTGCGGAAAGTGGTTTACAACACGAACACAAGTGTGGAAAGTGGTATTTCAACACTGGCACGAGTGCGATAAGTGGTTTTGCAACACTGGTGCATGTGTGGAAAGTGGTTTTGCAACACTAACACAAGTGGGGAAAGTGGTTTTTCAACACTAACACAAGTGCGGAAAGTGGTTTGCAAAACTAACAGGAGTGCGAAATGTGGTTTTTCAACACAAACATAAGTGCGGAAAGTGGTTTACAAAACGAACACAAGTGCGGAAAGAGGTTTTCAACACAAACACAACTGTGGAAAGTGGTCTTTCAACACTGGCACGAGTGCGAAAGAAACTAGTGCATGTGTGGAAAGTGGTTTTGCAACACCAGTGCTTGTGTGGAAGGTGGTTTTCAACGCCTACACAGGTGCGGAAAAAAGGTGTTTCAACTCAAACACAAGTGCGGAACATTGTTTTTCAACACTGGCGCAAGTGACAAATGTGCTTTTCAACACTAACACAAGTGCGGAAAGTGGTTTACAACACAAACACAAGTGGGTAAAGTGTTTTTTCAACACTAACACAAGTGCGGAAAGTGGCTAACAACACAAACACAAGTGCGGAAAGTGGTTTTCAACACAAACACAAGTGTGGAAAGTGGTATTTCAACACTGGCACGAGGGCGAAAAGTGGTTTTGCAACTTTAGTGCATGTGTGGAAAGTGGTTTTGCAACACCATTGCATGTGTGGAAAGTGGTTTTCAACGCCAACACAGGTGCGGAAAATGGTTTTTCAACTCGAACACAAGTGCGGAACATGGTTTTTCAACACTGGAAAAAGTGACAAATGTGCTTTTCAACACGAGACCGAGTGCGGAAAGTAGTTTACAACACGAACACAAGTGGGGAAAGTGGTTTTCAACACTAACACAAGTGCGGAAAGTGGTTTACAACACGAACACAAGTGCGGAAAGTGGTTTTACAACACGAACACAAGTGCGAAAAGTGATTGTTCAACTTGAAGGGGAGTGCGAAAACTAACAGGGAGGGAATTTTCGGGTTTTAACAAATTTCGGGTTTCAACACGAGACCGAGTGCGGAAAGTAGTTTACAACACGAACACAAGTGTGGAAGGTGGTATTTCAACACTGGCACGAGTGGGAAATGTGGTTTTGCAACACCAGTGCGTGTGTGCAAAGTGGTTTTGCAACACCAGTGCATGTGTGGAAAGTGGCTTTGCAACACCAGTGCATGTGTGGAAAGTGGTTTTCAATGCCACCACACGTGCGGAAAGTGGTTTTTCAACTCAAACACAAGTGCGGGACATGGTTTTTCAACACTGGCACAAGTGACAAATGTGCTTTTCAACACTAGCACGAATGCGAAAAGTGGTTTTCAACACTAACAGAAGCGCGAAATGTGGTTTTGCCACAATTACACAATTTCGCAAAATGGTTTTGCATCACTGTCACAAGTGTGGAAAGTGCATTTGCAACACCAACACAAGTGGGGAATGTGCATTTGCAACACTAATTCAAGTGGGAAAAGTGGTTTTACAACACTAACACAAGTGGGGAAAGTGGTTTTACAACACGAACACAAGTGCGAAAAGTGATTGTTCAACTTGAAGGGGAGTGCGAAAACTGATAATTCAACACTGGCTCCAGTGTGGAAAGTGGTATTTCAACACTGGCACGAGTGCGAAAAGTGGTTTTGCAACACACGTGCATGTGTGGAAAGTAGTTTTGCAACACTAGTGAATGTGTGGAAAGTGGTTCTCAATGCCAGCACAAGTGCGGAAAGTGGTGTTTCAACACAAACACAAGTGCGGAACATGGTTTTTCAACACTGGCACAAGTGAGATAAGTGTTTTTCGACACGAGTACGAGTGCGGAAAGTGGTTTTCAACACTAGCAGGAGCGCCAAAGGTGGTATTGCCATAATTACACAAGTGCGCAAAATGGTTTTGCGTCACCATCACAAGTGTGGAAAGTGCTTTTGCAACACCAAACACAAGTGGGGCAAGTGCTTTTCAACACCAGCACGAGTGCGGAAAGTGGTTTACAACACAAACACAAGTGGGGAAAGTGGTTTTTCAACACTAACACAAGTGAGGAAAATGGTTTTTCAACACTAACACAAGTGCGGAAAGTGGTTTACAACACGAACACAAGTGGGGAAAGTGGTTTTTCAACACTAACACAAGTGCGGCAAGTGGTTTACAACACTAACACAAGTGGAGAAAGTGGTTTTTCAACACTAACACAAGTGCGGAAAGTACTTTTCAACACAAACACAAGTGTGGAAAGTCGTATTTCAGCACTGGCGCGAGTGCGAAAAGTGGTTTTGCAACACGAGTGAGAGTTTCTGGAAAATGATTTTGCAACACCAGTGCATGTGTGGAAAGTGGTTTTGCAACACCAGTGCATGTGTGGAAAGTGGATTTCAACGCCAACACAGGTGTGAAAAGTGGTTTTTCAATTCAAACATAAGTGCGGAACATGGTTTCTCAACACTGGCACAAGTGACAAATGTGCTTTTCAACACAAGCACGAGTGCGGAAAGTGGATTTCAACACGAACAGAGCGCGAAATGTGGTTTTGCCACAATTACACAAGTGGGGAAAGTGGTTTTTCATCACTAACACAAGTGCGGAAAGTGGTTTACAACACAAACACAAGTGGGGAAAGTGGTTTTACCACAATAACACAAGTGGGGAAAGTGGTTTTTCATCACTAACACAAGTGCGGAAAGTGGTTTGCAACACGAACACAAGTGCGGAAAGTGGTTTTCAACACAAACACAAGCGTGGAAAGTGGTATTTCAACACTGGCACGAGTGTGGAAAGTGGTATTTCAACACTGGCACGAGTGCGAAAAGTGGTTTTGCAACACAAGAGCATGTGTGGAAAGTGGTTTTGCAACACTAATACAAGCGGGGAAAGTGGTTTTGCAACACTAACACAAGCGGGGAAAGTGGTTTACAACAAGAACACAAGTGCGGAAAGTGGTTTTCAAAACAAACACAAGTGTGGAAAGTGGGATTTAAACACTGGCACGAGTGCGAAAAGTGGTTTTGCAACACGAACACAAGTGTGGAAAGTGGTATTTCAACACTGGCACGAGTGCGATAAGTGGTTTTGCAACACTGCTGCATGTGTGGAAAGTGGTTTTGCAACACTAACACAAGTGGGGAAAGTGGTTTTTCAACACTAACACAAGTGCGGAAAGTGGTTTACAACACGAGCACAAGTGGGGAAAGTGGTTTTACAACACTAACACAAGTGGGGAAACTGGTTTTTCAACACTAACACAAGTGCGGAAAGTGGTTTACAACAAGAACACAAGTGCGGAAAGTGGTTTTCAAAACAAACACAAGTGTGGAAAGTGGGATTTCAACACTGGCACGAGTGCGAAAAGTGGTTTTGCAACACCAGTGCATGTATGGAAAGTGGTTTTGCAACACCAGTGCATGTGCGGAAAGTGGTTTTCAACGCCAACACAGGTACGGAAAGTGGTTTTTCAACACAAACACAAGTGCGGAACATGGTTTTCAACACTGGCACAATTGACAAATGTGATTTTCAACACTAGCACGAGTGCGGAAAGTGGTTTACAACACGAACACAAGTGTGGAAAGTGGTATTTCAACACTGGCACGAGTGCGATAAGTGGTTTTGCAACACTGCTGCATGTGTGGAAAGTGGTTTTGCAACGCTAACACAAGTGGGGAAAGTGGTTTGCAACACTAACAGGAGTGCGGAAAGTGGTTTTTCAACTCAAACACAAGTGCGGAACATGGTTTTTCAACACTGGCACAAGTGACAAATGTGCTTTTCAATACTAGCACGAGTGCGGAAAGTGGTTTGCAACACGAACACAAGTGGGGAAAGTGGTTTTTCAACACGAACACAAGTGCAGAAAGTGGTTTACAACACGAACACAAGTGCGGAAAGTGGTTTTCAACACAAACACAAGTGTGGAAAGTGGAATTTCAACACTGGCACGAGTGCGAAAAGTGGTTTTGCAACACTAGTGCCTGTGTGGAAAGTGGTTTTGCAATACCAGTGCATGTGTGGAAAGTGGTTTTCAACACAAACACAAGTGTGGAAAGTGGTATTTCAACACTGGCACGAGTGCGAAAAGTGGTTTTGCAACACTAGTGCATGTGTGGAAAGTGGTTTTGCAACACCAGTGCATGTGTGGAAAGTGGTTTTCAACACCAACACAGGTGCGGAAAATGGTTTTTCAACACAAACACAAGTGCGGAACATGGTTTTTCAAAACTGGCACAAGTGACAAATGTGCTTTTCAACACTAGCACGAGTGCGGAAAGTGGTTTACAACACGAACACAAGTGTGGAAAATTGCACTTCAACACTGGCACGAGTGCGAAAAGTGGTTTTGCAACACTAGTGCATGTGTGGAAAGTGGTTTTCAATGCCAACACAGGTGCGGAAAATGGTTTTTCAACACTGGCCCGAGTGCGAAAAGTGGTTTTGCAAAACTAGTGCATGTGTGGGAAGTGGTTTTGTCACACCAGTGCACGTGTGGAAAGTGGTTTTCAACGCCAGCAAAAGTGCGGAAAGTGGTTTTTCAACACAAACACAAGTGGGGAACATGGTTTTTCAACACTGGCACAAGTGACAAATGTGCTTTTCAACACGAACACAAGTGCGGAAAGTTGTATTTCAACACTGGCACGAGTGCGATAAGTGGTTTTGCAACACTGGTGCATGTGTGGAAAGTGGTTTTGCAACACTAACACAAGTGCGGAAAGTGGATAACAACACGAACACAAGTGCGGAAAGTGGTTTTCAACACAAACTCAAGTGTGGAAAGTGGTATTTCAACACTGGCACGAGTGCGAAAAGTGGTTTTGCAACATTAGTGCATGTGTGGAAAGTGGTTTTGCAACACCAGTGCATGTGTGGAAGGTGGTTTTCAACGCCAACACAGGTGCGGAAAATGGTTTTTCAACTCAAACACAAGTGCGGAACATGGTTTTTCAACACTGGCACAAGTGACAAATGTGCTTTTTAACACTAGCACGAGTGCAGAAAGTGGTTTTGCAACACTGGTGCACGTGTGGAAAGTGGTTTTGCAACACTAACACAAGTGGGGAAAGTTGTTTTTCAACACTAACACAAGTGCGGAAAGTGGTTTGCAACACTAACAGGAGTGCGAAATGTGGTTTTTCAACACAAACACAAGTGCGGAAAGTGGTTTACAACACGAACACAAGTGAGGAAAGTGGTTTTGCAAAACTAGTGCATGTGTGGAAAGTGGTTTTCAACACTGGCACAAGTGACAAATGTGCTTTTCAACACCAGCACGAGTGCGGAAAGTGGTTTACAACACTAACACAAGTGGGTAAAGTGGTTTTACAACACTAACACAAGTGGGTAAAGTGTTTTTTCAACACTAACACAAGTGCGGAAAGTGGATAACAACACAAACACAAGTGCGGAAAGTGGTTTTCAACACAAACACAAGTGTGGAAAGTGGTATTTCAACACTGGCACGAGGGCGAAAAGTGGTTTTGCAACATTAGTGCATGTGTGGAAAGTGGTTTTGCAACACCATTGCATGTGTGGAAAGTGGTTTTCAACGCCAACACAGGTGCGGAAAATGGTTTTTCAACTCGAACACAAGTGCGGAACATGGTTTTTCAACACTGGAAAAAGTGACAAATGTGCTTTTCAACACGAGACCGAGTGCGGAAAGTAGTTTACAACACGAACACAAGTGGGGAAAGTGGTTTTCAACACTAACACAAGTGCGGAAAGTGGTTTACAACACGAACACAAGTGCGGAAAGTGGTTTTCAAAACAAACACAAGTGTGGAAAGCGGTATTTCAACACTGGCACGACTGCGAAAAGTGGTTTTGCAACACTAGTGCATGTGTGGAAAGTGGTTTTGCAACCCCAGTGCATGTGCGGAAAGTGGTTTACAACACGAACACAAGTGAGGAAAGTGGTTTTGCAAAACTAGTGCATGTGTGGAAAGTGGTTTGGTAACACCAGTGCATGTGGGGAAAGAGGTTTTCAACGCCAGCACAAGTGTGGAAAGTGGTTTTTCAACTCAAACACAAGTGTGGAAAGTTGTATTTCAACACTGGCACGAGTGCGAAAAGTGGTTTTGCAACACTAGTCCATGTGTGGAAAGTGGTTTTGCAACACCAGTGCATGTGTGGAAAGTGGTTTTGCAACACTATGGCATGTGCGGAAAGTGGTTTTCAACGCCACCACAGGTGCGGAAAGTGTTTTTTCAACACAAACACAAGTGCGGAACATGGTTTTCAACACTGGCACAAGTGACAAATGTGCTTTTCAACACTAGCATGAGTGCGGAAAGTGGTTTACAACACGAACACAAGTGTGGAAAGTGGTATTTCAACACTGGCACGAGTGAAAATGTGCTTTTCAACACCAGCACGAGTGCAGAAAGTGGTTTACAACACGAATACAAGTGGGGAAAGTGATTTTACAACATTAGCACAAGTGGAGAAAGTGGTTTTTCAACACTAACACTGGTGCGGAAAGTTTTTTCCAACACCACCAGGAGTGCGAAATGTGGTTTTTCAACACAAACACAAGTGTGGAAAGTGGTATTTCAACACTGGCACGAGTGCGAAATGTGGTTTTGCAACACCAGTGCGTGTGTGGAAAGTGGTTTTGCAACACCAGTGCATGTGTGGAAAGTGGCTTTGCAACCCCAGTGCATGTGTTGAAAGTGGTTTTCAACGCCAACACAGGTGCGGAAAGTGGTTTTTGCGGGACATGGTTTTTCAACACTGGCACAAGTGACAAATGTGCTTTTCAACACCAGCACGAGTGCGAAAAGTGGTTTTCAACACTAACAGGAGCGCGAAATGTGGTTTTGCCACAATTACACAATTTCGCAAAATGGTTTTGCATCACTGTCACAAGTGTGGAAAGTGCATTTGCAACACCAACACAAGTGAGGAATGTGCATTTGCAACACTAACTCAAGTGGGAACAGTGGTTTTACAACACTAACACAAGTGGGGAAAGTGGTTTTACAACACGAACACAAGTGCGAAAAGTGATTGTTCAACTTGAAGGGGAGTGCGAAAACTGATAATTCAACACTGGCCCGAGTATTTCAACACTGGCACGACTGCGAAAAGTGGTTTTGCAACACACGTGCATGTGTGGAAAGTGGTTTTGCAACACTAGTGAATGTGTGGAAAGTGGTTTTCAATGCCAGCACAAGTGCCGAAAGTGGTGTTTCAACACAAACACAAGTGCGGAACATGGTTTTTCAACACTGGCACAAGTGAGATAAGTGTTTTTCGACACGAGTACGAGTGCGAAAGGTGGTTTCCAACAATAGCAGGAGCGCCAAAGGTGGTATTGCCATCATTACACAAGTGCGCAAAATGGTTTTGCGTCACCATCACAAGTGTGGAAAGTGCTTTTGCAACACCAAACACAAGTGGGGCAAGTGCTTTTCAACACCAGCACGAGTGCGGAAAGTGGTTTACAACACAAACACAAGTGGGGAAAGTGGTTTTTCAACACTAACACAAGTGGGGAAAGTGGTTTTTCAACACTAACACAAGTGCGGAAAGTGGTTTACAACACGAACACAAGTGGGGAAAGTTTGTTTTTCAACACTAACACAAGTGCGGAAAGTGGTTTTCAACTCCAACACAGGTGCGGAAAGTGGTTTTTCAACACAAACACAAGTGAGGAAAGTGGTATTTCAACACTGACTCGAGTGCGATAAGTGGTTTTGCAACACTGGTGCATGTGTGGAAAGTGGTTTTGCAACACTAACACAAGTGGGGAAAGTGGTTTTTCAACACTAACACAAGTGCGGAAAGTGGTTTGCAACACTAACAGGAGTGCGAAATGTGGTTTTTCAACACAAACACAAGTGCGGAAAGTGGTTTACAACACGAACGCAAGTGCGGAAAGTGGTTTTGCAAAAATAGTGCATGTGTGGAAAGTGGTTTTGTAACACCAGTGCATGTGTGTAAAGTGGTTTTCAACGCCAGCACAAGTGCGGAAGGTGGTTTTTCAACTCAAACACAAGTGCGGAACATGGTTTTTCAACACTGGCACAAGTGACAAATGTGCTTTTCAACACTAGCACGAGTGCATAAAGTGGTTTACAACACGAATACAAGTGGGGAAAGTGGTTTTACAACACTAGCACAAGTGGGGAAAGTGGTTTTTCAACACTAACACAAGTGCGGAAAGTGGTTTACAACACGAACACAAGTGGGGAAAGTGGTTTTACAAAACTAACACACGTGGGGAAAGTGGTTTTTCAACACTAACACAAGTGCGGAAAGTGGTTTACAACACGAACACAAGTGGGGAAAGTAGCTTTACAATACTAACTCAAGTGGGGAAAGTGGTTTTTCAACACTAACACTGGTGCCGAAAGTTTTTTCCAACACCACCAGGAGTGCGAAATGTGGTTTTTCAACACAAACACAAGTGTGGAAGGTGGTATTTCAACACTGGCACGAGTGGGAAATGTGGTTTTGCAACACCAGTGCGTGTGTGGAAAGTGGTTTTGCAACACCAGTGCATGTGTGGAAAGTGGCTTTGCAACACCAGTGCATGTGTGGAAAGTGGTTTTCAATGCCAACACAGGTGCGGAAAGTGGTTTTTCAACTCAAACACAAGTGCGGGACATGGTTTTTCAACACTGGCACAAGTGACAAATGTGCTTTTCAACACTAGCACGAATGCGAAAAGTGGTTTTCAACACTAACAGAAGCGCGAAATGTGGTTTTGCCACAATTACACAATTTCGCAAAATGGTTTTGCATCACTGTCACAAGTGTGGAAAGTGCATTTGCAACACCAACACAAGTGGGGAATGTGCATTTGCAACACTAATTCAAGTGGGAAAAGTGGTTTTACAACACTTTGTAAAAGTGGTTTTAGTGGTTTTACAACACGAACACAAGTGGGGAAAGTGGGGAAAGTGGTTTTACAACACGAACACAAGTGCGAAAAGTGATTGTTCAACTTGAAGGGGAGTGCGAAAACTGATAATTCAACACTGGCCCGAGTGCGGAAAGTGGTATTTCAACACTGGCACGAGTGCGAAAAGTGGTTTTGCAACACACGTGCATGTGTGGAAAGTAGTTTTGCAACACTAGTGAATGTGTGGAAAGTGGTTTTCAATGCCAGCACAAGTGCGGAAAGTGGTGTTTCAACACAAACACAAGTGCGGAACATGGTTTTTCAACACTGGCACAAGTGAGATAAGTGTTTTTCGACACGAGTACGAGTGCGGAAAGTGGTTTTCAACACTAGCAGGAGCGCCAAAGGTGGTATTGCCATAATTACACAAGTGCGCAAAATGGTTTTGCGTCACCATCACAAGTGTGGAAAGTGCTTTTGCAACACCAAACACAAGTGGGGCAAGTGCTTTTCAACACCAGCAAGAGTGTGGAAAGTGGTTTACAACACAAACACAAGTGGGGAAAGTGGTTTTTCAACACTAACACAAGTGAGGAAAATGGTTTTTCAACACTAACACAAGTGCGGAAAGTGGTTTACAACACGAACACAAGTGGGGAAAGTGGTTTTTCAACACTAACACAAGTGCGGCAAGTGGTTTACAACACTAACACAAGTGGAGAAAGTGGTTTTTCAACACTAACACAAGTGCGGAAAGTACTTTTCAACACAAACACAAGTGTGGAAAGTCGTATTTCAGCACTGGCGCGAGTGCGAAAAGTGGTTTTGCAACACGAGTGAGAGTTTCTGGAAAATGATTTTGCAACACCAGTGCATGTGTGGAAAGTGGTTTTGCAACACCAGTGCATGTGTGGAAAGTGGATTTCAACGCCAACACAGGTGTGAAAAGTGGTTTTTCAATTCAAACATAAGTGCGGAACATGGTTTCTCAACACTGGCACAAGTGACAAATGTGCTTTTCAACACAAGCACGAGTGCGGAAAGTGGATTTCAACACGAACAGAGCGCGAAATGTGGTTTTGCCACAATTACACAAGTTCGCAAAATGGTTTTGCATCACTGTCACAAGTGTGGAAAGTGCAATTGCAACACCAACACAAGTGGGGAAAGTGGTTTTACAACACTAACACAAGTGGGGAACGTGGTTTTGTAACACCAGTGCATGTGTGGAAAGTGGTTTTCAACACTAGCACAAGTGCGGAAAGTGGTTTTCAACACTATCACAAGTGCGGAAAGTGGTATTTCAACACTGGCACGAGTGCAAAAAGTGGTTTTGCAACACTCGTGCATGTGTCAAAAGTGGTTTTGCAACACTAGTGAATGTGTGGAAAGTGGTTTTCAATGCCAGCACAACTGCGGAAAGTGGTGTTTCAACACAAACACAAGTGCGGAACATGGTTTTTCAACACTGGCACAAGTGTGGAACATGGTTTTTCAACACTGGCACAAGTGAGATAGGTGCTTTTTGACACGAAGCCGAGTGTAAAAAGTTGTTTTTTCAACATTGGCACAAGGGAGACAAGTGTTTTTCGACACGAGTACGAGTGCGGAAAGTGGTTTTCAACACTAGCAGGAGCGCCAAAGGTGGTTTTGCCACAATTACACAAGTGTGCAAAATGGTTTTGCGTCACCATCACATGTGTGGAAAGTGCTTTTGCAATACCAAACACAAGTGGGGCAAGTGGTTTTACAACACGAACACAAGTGGCAAATGTGCTTTTCAACACTGGCACGAGTGCGAAAAGTGGTTTTGCAAAACTAGTGCATGTGTGGAAAGTGGTTTTGTAACACCACTGCATGTGTGGAAAGTGGTTTTCAACGCCAGCACAAGTGCGGAAAGTGGTTTTTCAACACAAACACAAGTGTGGAACATGGTTTTTCAACACTGGCACAAGTGACAAATGTGCTTTTCAACTGGTTTTTCAACACAAACACAAGTGCGGAACATGGTTTTTCAACACTGGCACAAGTGACAAATGTGCTTTTCAACACTAGCACGAGTGCGGTAAGTGGTTTTCGGTAATAGCACAAGTGCGGTAATAGCACAAGCAGGCCGGGAGCCACGGCCAGAAGGACTCGCTACTCAGAAGGAAGTGACGCACTAATTGCCCACCGACCGATGGCATGAGGGAGAAACGATGCGGCCATTGGTGGAGAACTGGGCCAAGTGCGGGTGGCCTGTGGGCATTGGTAGAGAAAGGCGGATTGCGTCACAAAGGTGGGCAACTCACTGATTGGGAGAGAGCTGAACTTGGGCTGCGTGGCCTGCGGGCATTGGAGGGGAGGACCGATGACGTCAGGCCACGGGATATAAAAGTCTGGTGGACATTTTGTGCTAGGGCGCTGGTCTTCTTATCCTCCTTCTCGCTCTTGTGCCTGTTTGATGTTCTGGACCTCGGTGCAAGCAATTGTGTGCTGGCATCGTCTCTTCATTCCCCTGTTCGTTTGGATGTAAGGAGGAAGAGCGCGGACGAAGAGCCACGATTTCCATGCCGAATTCGTAAGGACATTGCACGGCTGAGGAGGCGAGTTACACACCCGCTCATTCACTTCGCGCGGGAGGCCTTATCGAGGCCTAGTGAACAAGGGCGCGTCGAGGCCTTCTTCCCGCCAACACCGGAGCCACGTCCGGAGTGCACGCTCGGAGCTGGACAATCGCTGCCAAGGCACTAGTTGAGCTAAGTGCACGATAATCCCACACCATTACTTTGCAGGTTATTTTCTCCCTTCGTGTGTGTTATATGTCTGGTGCGGGAGCGCTCCATTTTACGAACATTATTTAGTAACCGGCGCGTTTCATTGTTATCTGGTTCCGTAAATAAATCCTTTCATTATTTTTCCTGTACATTTTAAATCCGGGTTTTCATTTGAGTTATTTTGGCAGGTTTGAAGACTGCTCGGTGGATCGCTCAGGTAAAAGCTTCTTCTTCTTCTCTTTCCTCTCCCGTGCATATATATTGTTATGAATTTGGGGTAGGGGGATATATAGATTCAGGTAGATCTGCATAGGTAGGTGCTCCGATTTCATGAAGAAGAAGAACCATTTCGATGTACAGTAAGTCAGGGATCTGTTTAGGCGGTTTTTCAGATTAAGTGTATGTCTGTGATCATACAAGGATGATCGTGTGATAGGTAGAGTAGGGATTATGCTAATTTTCCGGTGTGTCAGACCTGGTTATCATTCCATTTGTCCCGTATGGCAACACACCAATAGAAATTAGTTAGCCCATTAGTTGCACCACAAACACTACTTAAATTCCCCCTCCGCCACAATAACAATACGGCTCACAGGAAGCCAGTTCGGGGCACCGCCAATGGAGCCGCAACCAGCCGCATCGCCAGCTGGCATGGCAACACACATCAAGCAGGCAGGCAATGGACACGCTCAGAGGGGCAGCAATTGGTCAAGGCAAAGCGCGAGTAAGAAGCAGGTCGCCGATTGGCAGAGTAGGGAAGGACGTGTGATTAGTCAGGGGAGGGGCAGAAAGCTTCCCCGTGGTTGGTGGAAGGAAGGTGGAAGGAGCGGGATACTGATTGGCCACCGACCGATGGGATGACACCAAGGGCAAAAAGTGCTCAGCCAATGGGAAGCAACTGGTGGATAAGAATATTCGAGAAGGCAAGAAGCAACGCACTGGTTGGAGAAGGAGGAGAGCTGACATCACAAGACGGCCTTTAAAACCACTTGCTGGCCGACATTTCCCGCTCTCGTCTTTGGATTCCTTCCTGCCCGGACCTCTCTTCCCTTCTCTTGCGTTGGATCTCTTTCCGTTTGGACCCTTGCTCGTTGGGCGATGACGAACGGTGGAAAGACGGTGGAGCGCCGACGATCACCCTCCCCTGTTGTTCACGTATGGGACCTAGCATGCGAGCGACGGCCATGCAGGCGAGGCCTGCCGCGGCGGCGTATGTGGGCTTGGTGGAGCGCGAACGAGGGTGCATCGAGGCCTAATTCCCGCCAACCGGAGCTACGTCCAGACTGCACGCTTGGGGTCTCGACGACGTGCTCGGACCTGACAAACCCTGACACACCTCAGCTAGACGGAGATAAGCTCGCACCACACAAACACAACGCTTATTTTAATTTATCCTCCCCATTTGACTGTTGTGCAAGTCTGTCTTTAAGAGCGCTCACTCGGGGGTTCAGCTTTACCGGCGCATTTCTTTGTATCATGGTCCGGCTATAAAGCCGTGGTATTTTGTACATCAATTCCATTTTTGGTTGGATTTATTACTTTGCAGGTTTGAAGACTGCGGGCGGGACCGACAGGTAAAGTTCCCACTTCTTCTTCCTCTATCTTTCCTCCCCTGCACACATATATAGCAAAATCCGTATTTGATCGTCGCCTCAAAGTTAAAGCTCGCTTTGGCTATTCGTGATTTCCCCGGTCTTAAACGAGGGGGAGTCACGCGACGATATATAGTAAAGTCCGCTTTTGAATTGAACGCCTCCATTAATGCTCGGTTTGGCTAGTCGTGATTTCCCGGTCTTCACCGAGGGGAATCACAGGACAATATATTTTAACTTCCAGTACTGCAGTCACTACGAAGGGATTAGTGTTATGATTAGATTTACTATAATATTAACGTTATATTTCGAAAATGACATTACCATTAAAAAACCGGGGCTAATTCCCTACTTCTGCGATTATTAATATTAGTGCCGAACACCGCTTATACCATTGATCATAAACCATACACCGCTTCAATCCATTAACTTTGTATTCATGACATTGGGATTCAAATGTTTTGGTCATATTTACTATATTATTATTATTATTATTATTATTATTACGAAAATGATACGACTGCAACGATACACTACTGTATTAAGAAACCTGGGCTTAATTTGTCTGAAGCGGTCCAAGTGTAGGCATAACGCCTAAGGCCTATATGTACCGTATTGTTGGAAGAGACGTAACGCCGATGCTTTTGATATTTGATGGTCATTTTATCAATCGGTTTGTTTGTGTTTCACACTGAATGAAAAACGTAAAGGTAGAGCATGGCGATTGTGATATATGACAGGTTCGACGATATGTTCGGCTTGAACAAAATATAAATCAAAATGGCGGTGTGTGGAGAGTCAGCTGCAGCACCGCTGTAATGACATCAGACGTAATCACATCACCCTGTCTTGTGAGCAGATCCTCAGCTCTGATTGGTATACGTTTGAGAGGACATACATATATTACATACATACAGACAGACAGACGGACAAACGTTGTTCTAGACCATGGGTTCCCAATCAGTGGGCCATGGCCCACTAGTGGGCCACAGCACGTTTTCCAGGTGGGCCACAGAGACTGCCCAATATATGCCCAAATAATATCATCTTTTCACGAACAAGGCCTAAAACAAGAGTTAAATTCTGTGTGTGTTGGTGCTGGCCAGTGGTAGCCACCCACTATTCCCTGCATATTTTTTTAGTCTTGTTTTTAAAAATATTTTTCCTTTTTTCCCCCCCCCCCCAGAAACCCTTCTGAAATGACAAAACGAGGATATGATGAGCAATACATAAAGTTTGGATACACATCCTTACATGATCGTGGAGAATTAAAGGGACAATGCGTCCTGTGCCAGAAAGTTCTCGGAAATCAATCTCTGCGGCCATCGAATTTCAAGCTCCATTTGGAGAAGATTCATCCACATCATCGACATAAGGATGTGGACTTCTTCAAGCGAATGGAAGAGAACGTGAAGCGCCAGCACTTGGATCAAAGTGGAACATTATTTCAGCAAAACAAGCGTCTTATGGAGGCTTCTTATGCCATCAGCCTCCTCATTGCGCAACAGAAGAAACCTCACACAGTCGGAGAGACTCTGATCAAGCCATGTGCTCTGAAGATGGCTAGCATTCTGCTTGGAGAAGAAGCTGAAAAAAAGTTCAACAAAATTTCTTTGTCAAATAATACTGTTCAAAGGAGGATTGCTGACTTATCTTTACCATGTTGGAATCTCTTTCAGAAGTCACTATTCATGAGCTGTTGGATCCTGGCGTTGCAAAGGATGTTGTGATACACCTCAGCTGTCTCAGAGAAGAATTTCTGCAGTACTTTCCAGAATTTGGGAGAGAAGGACTGGCGCTCATGAGGAATCCTTTTCTTGTTAATATAAATAAATCTTTATTGTCCCATTTTCAGGGAAATTATTCTTTGGTGACACCGTAAGTTGACCATCATTAAAACATAAAACACAAAGGGAATAAGAAAACAATATTAAAAAAAGATATAAAATATAAAATAAATATAAAATATGGAAGATTGACTAAACAGCAAAATGTCTAGGAAATTGAATTTAGCATTTGAATTGCACATGGTACAAATGACCTTTTGAAAATGTTCTTCTTCATCCTCCTTACACGAAAACGTCTCCCTGATGGCAGTTTTTCAAAAAGTCCGTTCAAGAAATGACTTTCATCAGTACACACCTGCACCGCCTTCCTTTTCAATGCTCGCAAGTATAGAGACTCCAGACTAGTTGAAGGCCCACCTACAGCTTTTAATGCCAGTGTAATGACCTTTCTCAATCGTGACTTGTTCCACACATTAAGATAACTGTACCAGGAAATCAAATTAAATGACAAAACACTGATCAGTAAGGAATTGGTCAACATCCGCATCACACGTGAGCTAACACCAAATGAATTCAACTTCCTGAGAAGATACAATCTTTGCATTGATTTCTTGTACACAGCATCAGTATTTCCATCAAAAGTTAGCTTGTTATCAATAAAGGTACCCAGGTATTTAAATTTGCTAACAATTTCCACCTTAGCACCATTTATGGTTACAGGCTCATGATTGTGCCCTTTCCGAAAGTCCAAAATCATCTCTTTTGTTTTGCAAACATTCAGAGTAAGACAAAAGTCCCCACACCACTTATTCAATGTGTCAATCTCATCGAGGTACGATACAAAGGATGATTGATCGGAAAGACAGCCAACAATGGCGATATCGTCTGCATACGTAATAAAGTTACAAACTTCTTTAAGAGCCACACATCCATTGGTGTACAAACTGAACAGTAGAGGTGACAATACACCGCCTTGTGGAGCACCAGTATTCAAGATTGATAACTTTGATAAGCTACCATTCACCCTCACCTGCTGAGGACGGTCTCGTAAAAAACTTTCCACCCAAAGTATGATATGGGGATTCAGGCACAGGTCACTCAACACGTTCAGAAGGGTAAATGGCTGCATAGTGTTAAAGGCTGACGAGAAATCGATAAATAACACACGGACATAAGTCCCATTCTGGTCAAGGTGACTTGTGATTAGATGAAGTAAGCTGAGCCAGGCATCTTCAACACCTCGTCTTGCTTTGTATGCAAATTGTAAAGGATCCAGTTTAGGAGTTACATCTGATGTTATAAACTTCACCATCAATTTCTCCATACATTTACACAAGATGGAGGTAAGGGCAACAGGTCCATAATCATTGAGCTGCCTTGGGTGAACCTTTTTTGGCACGGGAATAATAATGGACTTTTTCCAACAAATAGGAACAGTGTGAGTCGCCAAAAGTACCTGAAACAATCGAGTAAAAACCACTAAGTTCGAAACAGAACTCTTTCAGAATACCAGACTTAATGCCATCTGGACCACAAGCCTTCCTTGTACTCAACGCCCTAAAACACCTCACATCAGGTTCACAAATTACAGGTATGGGACACGCTCGAGTATCTAGATCCTCACAGAGAGCTTCACGTTTTACTCGGTTTCCTGGAACATCAAATCTCGCGTAAAAGTCACTCAATTCATCCACAAATTTGGAATCTGGAACATTAGTGGTCAATCTACCATCCTTGAGCCTCTTATTCATTCCCATCATATGCCTGAGTCCCCTCCAAGCGTTACGAGCATCACCATCGTGGAGTTGTTCTTCAATCTTATCCTTGTACGACCGTTTACACTTGCCAATGACAGAGCGCAATTCTTTCTTCGCCACCCTGAGGGCCGAATCATCCTTCTTCAGGAATGCACGCTTCTTCTTCTTCAAACAAGCCTTCACTTCAGCGGTAACCCAAGGTTTGTTATTGGGAAACATGCGAATGGTTCTCTTTGTGGTCACGAGATCCTCACAGAACTTCACATAATCTGTGATCGTCTCAGTAAGTTCATGAGGGTCGTCACAAGTCAAAAAATACATCCCAGTCTGTGCATAGGAAACAGCCCTTCAAACGTTCATTATCCTCCACCGTTCTGGTTTTAACCGTCTTGCGAGGAACCGGCATTCGTTTCACCTTTGGTCTGTACGTAGGTAATAGTTAGGGCATTTTATAATTTTTTTGAAAAATCTGTGAAAAAATTGCTTACCAATAGCTTTCTTCACCAATGTGTTCATGTAAGTGTCTACAAACACCTCTCAATTTATTCCTTCCCAAATCCTTGGGGAAAAGTCAAAATTCAAAATGGCGTCCAAAATGGAAAAATTGTGGATAAAGTCATAGTTTGGCCAGAAATTTAATACTTAATATGGGGAAGAAACCACAAAAATATTGTTCTAGGACAATTGTGAACTCTTGCTAAGCATATTTGTATTATTATCTTGCTTTATATCCAAGATGGTGGCCAAAATGCTGTCCAAAATGGCCGCTAAAATGTGAAAATTGTGGATAAAGTCATAGCTTGGCCAGAAATGTAATAATTATTATCTTGCTTCAATAATAGGTGTCTACTGAGACCTCTCAATTGATTCAGTATGGAAGGGGATGTAATAGCTGCATCTGGCCATGGCTTGAGGTGTTTCATCTGTGATGATCCTGGGACTGAGATGCAGAAGCTGTCAAAAGTCACCCAAAAAGGCCACTCACAGATGTTATCATATTCTGAGTGCCTGGACGATGCGGCGCTGATCAGGAGACTAAATGAGGACTGGAAAAACGGAGATGACCCCAAGTTGAGATATCATTTGGATTGCAGAACCGAGTTATACAATCGTGTGAAAAGTATATCCACTGCAACTGCAACTGCTAATCGTAAGTTTTTAGATTATCATTCAGAAGAAGTAGCCACTTGCAGAGATTTCGATCCCAATCTGTTATAAGTTGTGATGTTGCAAATGAAGAAAAACTAACCAAAACTACCTTTCGACACAATCCATTCCCTAGGATAAGACGAGGAGGACCGAAGGTCAGGCAGGATGAAAAGACGACGGGTATTCTCTGGGTCAAGTACTTCAAGTGCCGGCAGCTCCAAGTCCAAAACCCCATCAGTACACCTTGTCTACCGTGATGTTTGTATACTCTGTAACGAAGGCATCAACGTTGGAGCATTGGCCAGATACCCTGGTAAGTTGCCTGTCAGCCTGTCACAAGCAGGGTCATGCAGAAGTTAAAATGAATGTCTTGAGAATTCATATTTCTTTTTTATTTTTCTTGCTCCTTACTGTACTACTCGAAGTCGAATCATCTGATCATGAACCTAATCCTAGATATGTGACTATTTTAAAACATACCTATCTTCCAGACAGAGCCCGGAAGTTGTATCGTGCACCTGACAATCGCTACATGAACCGACTGAAAAGGAGCTTCATGGAGACAGCAGTGAGCCGAGGAGATGCCTGGGGAAATGAGGTCGCCGGTCGCCTGTCTGGGATTGTAGATTTGGTAGCAGAAGAGGCACTGTATCATCTTCGGTGCAGGACCCTGTTCGAGCACCCAGTTGAAAACTCTAAGGTATTGACTATCGAATAAATGAATGACCCCTTTGGATCTATGACTGATTTTTTAATTAGACTAGAAGTCCATGACTCCATGGATAATATTCTTGGGGCAAATTTTTTTTTTAAAGTCAATCATTTCAATTAAAAATTAAATATTATTTCCTCAGGTCGGACGGCCTCTTGACGAAGAGAAACAATTGCTGTTTGAGAACTTGTGCAAATGGATGGATGAAGAAGTGGAACACGGTGTGACAACTCTCGCAGAGATCCACATGAAGATGGTAGAGCTTGACCCAACCGAGGACAAAAGTCTGGCATACAGCCGGCGATATCTGAAAACAAAGCTTCACCAAGAGTACAATGAGTCTCTCTACTTCACGACGGAAGAGAAAAGAGCGGACATTGTGTGCCTGAAAGACACGACAAATGCAATCCTTCGAGACTACCGTCAACAGGTCACCACCCCCTTGCACACTGTTGACGATGCTGAATTCAAAGAGCTCACGATTACAACTGCCATCAACCTAATCTGTGGAGACTTGGCGAGAGTGCCGCTTACCCGTAAGCAATACCCTTCAGTGGACAGCATGACCAATACAGAGAGCCAGCTCGCTCTGATTCCCAACAGCCTCCAGCAGTTACTGAAGCTGATCGTAAAAACTGATGAAAAGGTGGCAGTCTGGGGCCAGAACCTGTTGAAAGCCGACCGCCCTCGGTCAGCAGTGATGCCCTCTCAACTCGGACTCACGATTCAGCTTGACCACAAGTTTGGATCTAAGTGGTTGATTGAACGTTGTCATCACTTAGGATACTCCGAGTCGTATGCTGAGCTCCATCGCTATAAGCATTGTTACTTGAGTGTGAAACATGAACTTGGTAGCATGGATTGGGATACCGTGATCACAGACAAAGATGAAGCAGGAGCCGTGGAGATTGAGGAAGCAGAAATCGACGCAATCCTATCTCCAGAAGAGGAGAGTAGTGATGATGAGATGGATGAGGATCCTCAAACCTCTGCATTCTTTGTTCCAGAGGAAAAGACAGTTCATCAATTTGTTGGTGATAATATAGACCTGAACATTGTGTCACTGAATGGGAATACAGCATTCCATGCTATGGGCATGATCAAGGCAACTTGTCCGGCTCCGGCGACAAGACAAAATGAGCTTCTCGCAATTATCCCAAGAAGAAAGATAACCTTTGAGGAGAAAGCAGCAACTCTCAAAGCAGCAGAGGTGAAAATTCTGTCCTTTGTGCCAAAAAAGAAAGTAGGATTGGCAGACTTTCAGTTTGTTCCGGTAGCAGATCTCCGCCAAGACCCTCCAGCTTTGCTACCAGGGGACATCGCTTGGGCGGCAGGATGGGCTATGAAGAATCACAACCCCGCATTTGAACATCACAACTGGAATGGTTTCATGAAGTCAATACACCTACCTGAATGCAAGGATAAGTCCCTCATTGAGTTTCTTCCAATCATCGAGGGTGACCCGAACTACAGCACAATCTACACTACTCTAATGGAGTGCCTACGCAGCAGTCAGTCTCCTGCTGTCATCACGTTCGACCTGCCAATATGGTTGAAAGCAACTCAGATAGTCCTCCAGTCTGAGTTGCCCATCATCACAAGATTAGGCGGGTTTCACCTCCTGAAAAGCTTCCTGGGGTCCATCGGGGCAATCATGGCAGACTCGGGACTGCAAGAGCTGATACAGCTGGTTTACCCAGGCAGCAGCACTGCAGAACACATCCTCTCAGGTGGTGCTTATGCCAAGTCCATCCGGTTTCACCTTCTTGCATCTGTGGGAATTACCAAGTTCGTGCTGAGAGATGTTGTGTTCAGTGAGCAGGACTTCAAAGACATGGAGGACTTCATCAAGAATGCAAAAGATGAGAAAACAGGTAATTGCAATCTCCCCAATCTGTAAATCTCCAACTATCTCTGAATACTAAAATTGCCGTGCCAAATGGAATTTCCCATATTATATAATTAATATCAATTTCATACTTTTATTTTTCAACAGGTACAACGTACGCAGCAAGGATAGTCACTGTGTTCAAGGAGAGGATGGAGGAGAGTTTGAAGACATTGGCTGAGGGAGGAAGGACACCTGCACTCTGGGTCTGGTACCATGGCAGAATCGACCTCATCAAGGTGTTCATCAGGTGTGAGCGTATCCCGGATCACACAGGTCACCTCAGCTGCATCATTGCAATGCTGAACACCTTCGCAGCAGCGGGCCACCATCAGTATGCGAAGGGAGCAAGGTTGTACATACAGCTGATGCAGCAGCGACAGGACAGTCCGGCGTTCCAGGAAACTTTAACCAAATTCACTGTGTATGGCAACCATGCAGTCAGGTTCTCAGACCATGAGTGGTCAGGCACATGGACCGACATCACGATAGAAACCACACTCATGTGTGATGCCAAGTCCTCAGGCGGTCTAAACAGAGGACGTTTCCGGAATGAATCTGCTTATAAGTCTTGGGTTCAGACGCTAAACCACTTCTCGTTCATTCACCAGGAGATGGAAGGAGGTATGAACACACGTGGAGTACCTGTCCACACAGACGTCACAAGAGCCCAGATGAAGAAAGACGATGATGCTGTCAACGCCATTGTTGGATGGTTGGAGGAGGTTAACCCCTTCGATGCAACACGGGACTCGAAGACCCTGGTATCCTTCTCCACGGGGTTCAGTAGCACTCCCGAGGACCCAGTCAATGCTGATCAGGCAGAGGAGGTTGGCAGAGCCATGCAGGCCAAGATGGATGGAAAAACTTTTTTGGATACAATGGAAACTAAGCACAAGGTCAAATCATTAGAGAGCTTCAGAAGTGGACCCAAAGTCAATGGGAAGAAGCTGGTTATTGACTCACTCAAGCTCTTCAACCGCCTCATCATCATCAGTGAGCATGAAGTCAAGACCAAACAAGCCCTGCGATTTGAGTTGACACCAACACCGATGTCTCTATTTCATAAAGACCAGAAGTTGCGAAAGCCAGACAAGGCTGCCCTAGCAAGGGTCCTGAAAGCATTTGTGGAACCCGTTGAACAACACCCCTGCACGAGCCTGGTGATTGATGGTGGGTGGCTCCTGCACAACGTCAGATGGGAGGCTAAGCTCACCTGGAAGGACATCGCTGAGAGCTACCTCCAGTTTGTGAAGTCCATGGGGAGCCATTGCCTCAGGATCACTGTGGTCTTTGACGGATACGGCAGCTCCACCAAGGACCATGATCACCTGAGACGAACAAAGAACGCATGCTGCGACATTCTGATTCGCCCAGACATCAAAAGCCTCGTTCCAAGAGAAAAGTTCCTCGACAACAAGAGCAACAAGACCCAGTTCATTCGGTTACTTGCTGAGACATTCGGTAGAAATGGGATCAGTGTACAGGAATGCCCCGATGATGCAGACACCTCTATCGTCCGGGCAGCTCTAGATGAGGCAAGAGAGTCCCCTGTTGAGGTGAGGGCTGAGGACACCGACATCATGGTTTTGCTGATTCATCATGCTGCAGACCACCCGATCTTCCTCACAACAGCCAAAGACACATCTTACGATGTCGGAAAGATCCGGGAGGCCCTCCCAGAGAGATACCGGAAGTATCTGATCTTCTTGCACAGCTTCTCCGGCTGCGATACAGTGTCCGTGATTTCTGGGTTTAGCAAATCAACTTTGCTAACCAAGCTCTGCAAGACTGACAAAGCAGAGAGGGCCATGGACGTGTTTCTGGACATCCGAGCCAAGAAAGATGACATCATCAAAGCCGGCTGTGAACTATTCAAGCTCATGTTCGGCGGGAACCCATCCAAAGACTTGGGGGACTTGAGATTTGACATCTTCAGCAAGCGGGCCGCTGCTGGGAGCATCAAACCTGAGAAACTGCCCCCGACAACAGAAGCTGCAGCACAGCACTCTCTCCGGGCTTATCTCCAGACTAGAGATTGGCTGCTGCTGCAAACTCCATCATTGGATGTCCTGGACTACGGATGGAAACTCGGTGACCAAGGTTATGCGCCGGTCCCTACAACAGACCCTATCGCACCGGACTATCTTCTGAAGTTTGTCTGCTGCAACTGTGAGGGGGAATGTAGCACACTCAGGTGCTGCTGTAAAAAGCAAGGAGTCAAGTGTATTTCTGCTTGCGGCAACTGTCATGGTAACTCTTGCCAGAACATCAACCAGCCAGATGACGAGAGGAGTGTGGGATATGCTGGGGATTAGGATGAGTAGGGTGAACTAGAGAACTGACTAACCGAGGTTTCAATTGAGATACATTTCAATTTCTATATAAAGCTATGACTTTATCCACAATTTTCACATTTTAGCGGCCATTTTGGACATCATTTTGGCCACCATCTTGGATATAAAGCAAGATAATCTATCTATAATTCCACTAATCTCTGTGTGTGTGTGTGTGTGTGTGTGTGTGTGTTTGTCTGTGACCGCTGTTTCTCGACAACCACAGGTCCGATATACTTGCAACTTGCCAGGTATATTGCTGGGGACCCGAGGATGTGCCTTTTCAAGGTTTGAAATTAATCGGACAAGTAGTTACCGAGCTATGTCCAAAAAACGATTCAACCAATCAGAGAGCAGCGAGCTATCACGTGTGCCGAACGTGGCGAACAGACTCTGCCTCGGACGGCACATTTGAGAGCGTATTCATTTATTTCACGTTGGCAAACTATGTTGGCGCTATGTTGGCATTAAACTATGTTTTAAAACTAATTAAAACTAATTTGCGATTCATTGTAACTGCGATATGCGACCTTCCGGAGCTCCTGTGAGAGCGTGCGCCATTACGGATAGTAATTCAATTAAAAACATAAAAACATTGTCCCAATTCAGTCAGAGCGAAGGGCGTTGTTTTAAGCGAAGAGCGTTTTATTTTTCCCCTAAAATTCAGTCGCCGGACGGTGAAAGTTTTTTTTTTGGGGCAGCTACTGGCAGCCACGTACGGCCAATCACAGGACACGTTGTTGTGTCGACGTGCCGTGTTGTTTTCCCTCGCGGTTTGGAATGTTTTTCCTTTTCATTTTTTTCCCTCTTCTCTTTCTACTTTTCCTTGCGATTAAATTGCAAACAGCCAAAATGCGTTGGCGCTAATTGAATAATTGGGCATTAACACTAAATGGCGAATAATCGTAACTGCGATATACGAACTTCCGGACAGTGAAGACTTCACTTCCGGCCTTACGAAAGTGCCGACTTACTGTCTCGATTGTATCTTCCCACTGTCTTATTGTTAGATCTATCTATTCTATCTTATCTATACTTACCGTCTATATACTTACTGTCTATCTTATAGATAGATTGTAGATAAAGACAATGCCCCAATCGAGTCGTCGTTTACGAGAACGAAGGAACGAAGCTGCACGTAGTGCACGCGCAATGGAATCTGACGAAGAACGAGCTGCTCGCCTGGCACGCGACGTTACGCGCGTGACAAGGCGTCGTGCAGCTGAAAGGGATGAAGAACGGACTGCTCGCTTGGCAGACAACACTGGACGCGTGACAAGTCGTCGTGCAGCTGAAACGGATGAAGAACGGACTGCTCGCTTGGCAGACAACACTGGACGCATGACAAGGCGTCGTGCAGAAGAAACGGATGAAGAACGCGCTGCTCGCTTGGCAGACAACACTGGACGCATGACAAGGCGTCGTGCAGAAGAAACGGATGAAGAACGGACTGCTCGCTTGGCAGACAACACTGGACGCATGACAAGGCGTCGTGCAGAAGAAACGGATGAAGAACGCGCTGCTCGCTTGACACGCGACGTTACGCGCGTGACAAGGCGTCGTGCAGCTGAAACGGATGAAGAACGGACTGCTCGCTTGGCAGACAACACTGGACGCATGACAAGGCGTCGTGCAGAAGAACCGGATGAAGAACGGACTGCTCGCTTGGCAGACAACACTGGACGCATGACAAGGCGTCGTGCAGAAGAAACAGATGAAGAACGGACTGCTCGCTTGGCAGACAACACTGGACGCATGACTAGGCGTCGTGCAGAAGAACCGGATGAAGAACGGACTGCTCGCTTGGCAGACAACACTGGACGCATGACAAGGCGTCGTGCAGAAGAACCGGATGAAGAACGGACTGCTCGCTTGGCAGACAACACTGGACGCATGACAAGGCGTCGTGCAGAAGAAACGGATGAAGAACGGACTGCTCGCTTGGCAGACAACACTGGACGCATGACAAGGCGTCGTGCAGAAGAACCGGATGAAGAACGGACTGCTCGCTTGGCAGACAACACTGGACGCATGACAAGGCGTCGTGCAGAAGAACCGGATGAAGAACGGACTGCTCGCTTGGCAGACAACACTGGACGCATGACAAGGCGTCGTGCAGAAGAAACGGATGAAGAACGGACTGCTCGCTTGGCAGACAACACTGGACGCATGACAAGGCGTCGTGCAGAAGAACCGGATGAAGAACGGACTGCTCGCTTGGCAGACAACACTGGACGCATGACAAGGCGTCGTGCAGAAGAAACGGATGAAGAACGGACTGCTCGCTTGGCAGACAACACTGGACGCATGACAAGGCGTCGTGCAGAAGAAATCCCTCACCAGTGAGAAGACCGGCAAGTAAGGGATGCCCTGCGCCATGAGGATGTACACCGTGTGAGACTAGAGCAGGCTCACCATGACAATCGCAACCTTGCTCGATACGATGATACCGATTTCTTCCGAGAGGTACTTCATGGTGAGTACAGGCACGCGTTGAGCAGGACCTCAATATTTAAATGCACTAAATGCTCGCATTGTGCTGCTTTGGTGTGGAATGAGGAGAGAAGAGGATTTTGCTGCAACCACGGCAAGGTCGATCTTATGCATGATCCTACGAATCCAAAACCCGGTTCAATTCCATCACAACCTCCAGATGCTATTAAAAACCTTTTCCTTAACCAGGACTTTGTGAAGCACGCGAAACAGTACAACAACGCGCTGGCAATGGCAAGTATCGGTGTCCGAGAGATACGTATGCCTGGCTTCAATCCTGGAGTGCGCATACAAGGTAAGGTTTACCATTACATTGGTGCTCCTCTTGCCGATCTGGGTTGTACCCCACGCTTTGCTCAGATCTACTTTCACGATCCAGCCCATGAGCTGGATTATCGTCGTGCCCACACCTCGAACAGTGGCCTGAATGAGCAGTTTTTGCTAAGAGCACAACAGGCCATTCATGAGTGCAACCCATACGTCCAGCAATTCAAATCAGCCATTGAGTATGTGGTTCATAATGATAGCGCCAATGAACTGAATATTGTGTTAACAGGTCGCACGCGGCGCCGAGACCTTCATCATGGTACCGTCAACCTTCCCTCACCAGACAGCGATGTGGCTGTCATTGCTCCAGGGGCAATGACAACAGAGCAGTTTGGAAGGCTGGCAGTCGCTGTTCACCTCAGAGGAGGAGGTTTACAGACAATAGACGCCATGCATCCAGCGTATGACCCACTATCATACATACTTCTGCTACCCTGCGGCTCTCAGGGGTACCACACTGAGTTGGCAGGGACAACGCCAACAACTTTCTACCGCTACCATCTACAAGTACGTGATCCTACTCATCACTTCAATCTACTGCTTCGTGGTGGAAGGTTGACACAGCAGTACGTATGTGACATGATGGCAAAAATGGAGTCACACCGTCTCAATTGGATTCGCTGCAACCAGAAGTCAATTAAGGCAGAAAAGTATAAGATCATCGTTGATGCGTTGAACAGTGATGCTGAGGTGCTACCTGGACGCCTCACCATTCTGCCACCGTCAATTTATGGGTCGCCACGTTGGTATGCCAGAGAGTTTCAGGATGCAATGGCTTTAGTCCGAGTCAAGGGAAAACCAGACTTTTTCCTAACATTCACCTGCAACCCAAAGTGGCCAGAAATTAAAGAATCGGTTTTTGAGGGTCAGCCACCCAATGCAAGACCTGATATCATCGCCCGGGTGTTTCATATGAAGGTGGAAGCACTCCTCGCAGACATCCTCAAGCATGACATCTTGGGGCATGTGGACGCTTACGTGATGGTGAAGGAAACGCAAAAGCGTCACCTTCCCCATATACACATGCTCCTGACCGTGGTACCTCGCGACAAGCCCAGAACACCAGCAGATGTCGATCGCGTGGTCTCTGCTGAGATTCCTGACAGACTCACAAATCCGGAACTACACCGTATCGTGACATCACACATGATTCACGGCCCATGTGGGGAATGGAACATCTTGAGCCCTTGCATGGCAGACCGGAAGTGCACAAAGGACTATCCCAAAGCCCTACGACAAACGACAAGCTTCTCTGATGACTCCTATCCCCTGTACAGAAGACGGGCAGAAGCAGCACCTGGTGATCCCATCATGAAGACAATACGCGGCGGTGCTAACGTATTAGTTAACAATGCATGGGTTGTGCCTTACAATCCATATATTGTCCTCAGGTACGATGCTCACATCAACCTTGAGATCGTCTGTGCTGTCACCTGTGTCAAGTACCTGTACAAATACCTTGAAAAGGGCCCGGACCAGTGCCTGGTCAGACTAGAGCCTCATGAGAGGATGCGAGAGGCATTACGACATGATGAAGTGGCACGCTACGAACTAGGGCGTTACATCACCGCATCTGAGGGATACTGGCGCATATACGATTTCCCCATTCAACGCAAGTACCCACCAGTCGAGATGCTGGCACTCCATCTACAGGATGAGCAGGTGATCACGTTCAATGCCGAAGGTGCCGTACAGAACGTGGCAGAGTCAGGACCCCCTGCAACAACCCTCACCGCCTTTTTCGAAGCCATGAATCTCCATCCACACATGCGTCATGTTCTATATCCAGATGTATTCCAACACTTCACCTACTTGAGGAAAAGGTTTCAATTGCGGAAGAGAAGGCTGAGTTTCCAGGATAACCGTAAGGCTGATACGGTTGGGCGGCTCCCCATTATTCCCGTCAACTCACATACTGCCGAGTTGTACTATCTCCGCATGCTACTGTACCGCGTGCCTGGCCCCACATGCTTTCAGGATCTCCGTCGTGTTGGTGGTAGGGTCATGGAGACCTATCTGGCAGCCTGCATTGCATATGGCATCGTTGAGAATGACCAGGAGGTGGATTCTGTTATGGAAGAGGCTGCAAATATTGCATTTGGCCCTGCAGTCCGCGAAGTATTTGCCAACATGCTCATATTCGTTCTCAGAGGCAACCACGTGCAGTTCTGGGAAAGGCACAAGTATGTGCTGTGCGAGGACTTCATGCGTGCAGCAGGTGTGAATGAACCAAATGGACGCATTGTGAGTGCAGTGCTACTAGAGCTGAGGAACAAAGTTGAGTGCCACGGCTTTTCGCTCAGTAAGACCTTTGGCCTTCCTGAGCCTGAACCAGTTCATTTCCAGTCTCGCATTCCGCGCGTCATCGAGCACGAAACAGTGCACAATATAGGAGAACTTGAGGCTCACATCGCTCAAACAGAGTGCCTTCTTAATGACGAGCAGCGCGTTGTTGTCGATAAAGTGATGCGGAGTGTGGAACACGGACATGGCTGCATGCTTGCAGTTGATGCAAGTGGTGGGACTGGGAAAACATTCACATTGTCTCATATACTCAACAAAGTGCGAGCAATGGGCAAAGTGGCTCTTGCAACTGCTGCAAGTGGTATTGCAGCTACGCTGCTGCCTAAAGGGGCCACCTTCCATAGTAGGACCAAGTGTCCTCTCATTCTCACTGATGAGTCCACTTGCAACATCAGTGAAAATGACACCACTGCAGCACTCATACGCATGACTAATCTAATGGTGGTGGATGAGGTTTCAATGATGGATCGTCGCGCATTGGAGGCAGCAGATCGAACATTCCAGTGGCTTCGGGGCTCAGAGGAACCATTTGGCGGCATCGCAATGGTTTTCAGTGGTGACTGGAGGCAGATCCTTACTGTTGTGCCACACGGTAGCCGTATTGACATAGTTGGAAGGTGCTTCAAGAGCTCATACCTGTGGAGAAAAGTGCAGATACTTCGTCTCAGAGTAAACATGAGGATCATGCAGGGTGCTGGAGAACAACAGGACGAATCTGCTTTTGCAAAATTCCTGCTGGATCTGGGTGAAGGGAAGATTCCTGTCAATCCAGAAGAGGGTGAATTTGCTATTGAGCTCAGGGAACCGCTCATTCTTCCAGGTGAAAAACTTCAGGATATTGTCACTTGGGTGTACGAAGACTTGCATAACAACATTAGCAACCCCAAGTGGCTATGCGAGCGTGTTATACTATGTCCGACCAATTCCGAAGTCGATCAGGTAAATGCCTACATGACGACCATATTTCCAGGGGAGGAACATGTTTGCTGTAGCGTCGATACAGCGGAATCTGAGGGTGATCATTTGTATCCGCCTGAGTTCCTGAACACCCTCTGTCCATCTGGTATGCCGCCACATCGAATCTCTCTCAAGGTGGGTATGGTAATCATGCTGCTGCGAAACTTCGACCAGCAAAGCGGGCACTGCAATGGCTCAAGGTACATCATACTTCAGATCCTTCCAAATCTGTTGGTTGCACAATCTGTGATGGGTGTCAATTCTGGACGCACATTGCTCATTCCACGCATAACCTTGAGTCCATCTGACAACATGTTCCCGTTCACTCTGCGGCGTCGGCAGTTTCCGGTACGACCCTGCTTTGCCATGACTGTGAATAAATCCCAAGGACAGTCGCTACACCATGTTGGGATCTTCTGCCCAAGAGACTTCTTCAGCCATTGTCAGTTCTACGTGGCGGCCTGTAGGGTTGGCAGATCCAGCAGCCTCCGCATTCTTGCCCAGGACGAGGAAACAAAGAAGAAGCGCCGTTTCCTCTGCAATGCTGTTTATGAAGAGGTGCTAACGAGATAAAGGTGTGTACAATGTACATGTAGACAATTTTTATTATTATTTATTTATTGAAGAAAAATTGTTTCGAAACGAATTCATCAAAAAAAGTGACAACTTCTTTTGGCAGTCGTACACACCA
The DNA here is from genome assembly GCF_964187855.1 of Myxine glutinosa. Lineage (NCBI taxonomy): Eukaryota > Metazoa > Chordata > Myxini > Myxiniformes > Myxinidae > Myxine > Myxine glutinosa. The sequence continues at coordinate 42,275,120 of NC_136263.1, read as the reverse complement.
TGTTAGGATCTCCTGGAGAAGTGCCGTTTCCTCAGCAATGTTGTTTATGAAGAGCTGCTAACGACATACAGGTGTGTACATGTGGACAATTCTTATTATTTATTTATTGATTGAAGAAAAATTGTTTCGAAAAGACTTCATCAAAATAAGTGCACAACTTCTTTTGGCAGTCGCTACACCATGTTGGGATCTTCTGCCCAAGAGACTTCTTCAGCCATTGTCAGTTCTACGTGGCGGCCTGTAGGGTTGGCAGATCCAGCAGCCTCCGCATTCTTGCCCAGGACGAGGAAACAAAGAAGAAGCGCCGTTTCCTCTGCAATGTTGTTTATGAAGAGGTGCTAACGACATAAAGGTGTGTACAATGTACATGTAGACAATTTTTATTATTCTTTGTTTGGGAGGGAGATGGGAGGGTGATGGGGCAGGGTGATGGGGCAGGGTGATGGGGCAGGGTGATGGGAGGGTGATGGGAGGGTGATGGCAGGGTGATGGCAGGGTGATGGCAGAGGGTGATGGCAGAGGGTGATGGCAGAGGGTGATGGCAGGGTGATGGGAGGGTGATGGCAGAGGGTGATGGCAGAGGGTGGTGGGAGGGAGATGGCAGGGTGATGGGAGGGTGATGGGGCAGGGTGATGGGGCAGGGTGATGGGGCAGGGTGATGGGGCAGGGTGATGGGAGGGTGATGGCAGGGTGATGGGAGGGTGATGGCAGGGTGATGGGAGGGTGATGGCAGAGGGTGATGGCAGAGGGTGATGGCAGAGGGTGATGGCAGAGGGTGATGGGAGGGTGATGGCAGAGGGTGATGGCAGAGGGTGATGGGAGGGAGATGGCAGGGTGATGGGAGGGTGATGGGAGGGTGATGGGAGGGTGATGGGAGGGTGATGGGGCAGGGTGATGGGGCAGGGTGATGGGGCAGGGTGATGGGGCAGGGTGATGGCAGGGTGATGGGAGGGTGATGGCAGAGGGTGATGGCAGAGGGTGATGGCAGGGAATTAACATTAACGAATAAAATTTGTAATGTAATAATTTGTAATAATTTGTAGTAAGATAATAATAATAATAACGAATTCTGCTCTGTTTCAATTCTGTTTCAATTTGGTGATATGCTTTGCAAACCTTTTTTTTTTTTAACTATTTTAAAACTAAAACAATTCGAACATGGAATACATACTGACACTGCACTTTCAGGTCTCCTACAAATCCTACCCTGTCGCCTCACCGTGGCGTAGGAGTGGCAATGGTCAATGGCATCGAATGTCATGGCTAGCAAAGACAGGGAGGTAAACTTGATTTAAATTTGGAAAAAAAAAATTTTTTTTTTTTTTTGGCAAGGAACGGGCACCCACGTACGGGCACGTCCTAGTAATACAAATATGCTTAGCAAGAGTTCACAATTGTCCTAAAACAATATTTTTGTGGTTTCTTCCCCATATTAAATATTAAATTTCTGGCCAAACTATGACTTTATCCACAATTTTTAGCCGCGTCGCAGACGCTGCTCATAGAGTGCCCTCTGCTGTTGTTGTTGTTCTTCTTGTTCTTCTTCTTCTTGTTCTTCTGGTTCTTGCAGAGAAGACAAAACCTCAAAGCTCCACCCATTCTGGGAACCATAGCTCCACCCATTGTGGGAGAGGCTTCATATAAACAAATATCCATCATTTTATTAACTCGCATAGCTTTGAGGCCTGTTTTGTAGGCCCGTGGTGTCTTCCTCTCTCACACAGTTTTATTTCAAATCAAATTCGATATATCATTTCATTTTTCACAGTCGCTAACATAGTTTTAGACTCGGTTGAAAAAAAACGGGAAGAAAATCCGATGAAAGTTGCCCTTTATAGAACGAAATAAATTCTCAAAGGCCTGTAACTTCAAGTCCATTGAGATATATTTTGTTTAAATCGCGGCATGGTGTCATACACCGCCCGAAATAACAGACGGGAAAATGCAGAGATATATTAAAAATTCGTCCATTTGATGACAATCGTCACGATGAAATATTTAATTTATACGTCGTCACAATAATGTGGAGAGAGGAGCATAGCTTCGTTCACGTGTCGCTACACACGAGAAATTGCCGAGATATATTTTTTTACAATCACGGCATGGTTAGTCATACACCGCCTGAAATAACAGACGGGAAAATGCCGAGATATATTAAAAATTCGTCGCCACACACGGGAAATTGCCGAGATATATTTTCACTTTGCACAAAAATAACATCAAGTAATCGAATCAATAGGAATGTCCTGTGCTTATAACATCGACGTTATAGGCACAGCTGCATCTAGGCATTGTGTAACATCGACGCGGCTTTTGTTTTAATTAAAACTTTTTGTACTTGTTCCATTTTGGATGCCATTTTGAATTTTGACTTTTCCCCAAGGATTTGGGAAGGAATAAATTGAGAGGTGTTTGTAGACACCTACATGAACATTGAACACATTGGTGAAGAAAGCTATTGGTAAGCAATTTTTTCACATATTTTTCAAAAAAAATATAAAATGCCCTAACTATAGGAGATGGACCACCTTATGGTCTGATCGTCCGATTGCAGGAGCACATTTCGCCACATAAGCATGTTCAATGTTACCGTAACATTTGTCCAACGTCCTGTTACCACGGGTAGCAACATCCACATACTAATCGAGCTGAGGGAGTTCCTGATCGAGGTCACATCGATTGAAATCCCCAAGAATCAGGATCGATTGATCTGTTGAACGGGTGGTCGCTCCATTGTAACTTTCTGTGATTCGTTCCGATGCGCATTTAAAGTCCGGCCCCGGTGCGTACACCAGAATAATAGTGCATTGACCAAATTCCCGTGGCAGGTAGTAGGGTCGGAAAGACACCGTCAGTATCTCCACATCCTTGGAACAGTATCGTTCACGTACCGTAAAATGTTTGGCCCAATTCAAATTCACCAGCATACACAAACCGCCACCTTTGGCCTTGCCCGATGACGCGACTCTATCGGCCTTGATCATCTCAAATCCATCGAAGGACACGTCATCCCCTTCACCAAGCCATGTCTCGGTGAAACACACAACAGATGAGGTCCGATAGTACCAGTCGAACCTCAGGAGGGCATCAAGTTCATCAGTTTTGTTCTTTATCGAGCGAGAGTTAATCAAAGTCAAAACAGTAAGCGGTACCTTGGGGTTTCTGCGTTTAAGCCGCTGACGAAGACCTCCACGAGAACCTCGTTTTTTATTTTCTTTAATTCTGAAAACACCATTCAATGCCAAGTTCACAACTCTCTGCGTAGCACCACCAATACCATTGAAACGCAGGTTCAGCAAGGCCTCGCGAGTATACGTGATGACGCCATCTTGTAAAGAACGTCCGTGAAGTAAAGAACAGATACCAGCCAACATGTGCAGTAGCAGCAAAACCCCGAAGCCATTTCGACAGCTGCGGAGGTCGTGAATCTCCATCTTCCAATTACCAATAAAAATCCACTCATAGAAAGTAAAGTCAGTGACGTCCAGGATGACCTGCAAGATGAACTGATTGAATTTCAAAATGATTCTGGATGCAGAGATGTCTTTGAAGCTTCCTCTTTCTCTGAGTTTTGGCCAAAAATGATGGGAAGCTACCTCAACATTGCAAAGGAATGCCTCCGGAAACTCCTGCCCTTTGCAACAACTTATCTTTGTGAATCAGGCTTCTCAACGTTCGTGCAGCTGAAGACAAAGGCTCGGAACGGCCTTGAATGTGAGGCAGATCTTAGATGTGCGCTTTCTACAACAGAACCTAGGATTTGGAAACTGGTGCAGAAAATTCAGGAGAACATCTCTCATTAAAGTAGCTTCAGGTTAAACTGGTTTAAGTTTTTTTTCAATTGACAGATACTGCAATGTTTTGTGTTTCAGCCCACAAGCAAAGCACCCTGGAGATGAGTTTTCAAATATTTTTTGTTTTCCTGATTATTATTGCAATGTGTTAATAGAGTTTCATTTCTTAATTTAAAATAAATATTAGTTTTTATGGAAAAGCCTTGAAGTCTGAAGTGTTCATTTTCCTTTTCAATTGATTTTCTTGATGTTCTGTTCTAAAAAATTATCGCAAGACCCTTTATCACAAATAAATTTGCTTTACTTCATTCGCATTAATTTATTTCACAAAGAAATTGTTCAAATAAGAAATATTGTTCCATTAAATACTCTAAAAGTCTAAATTGAATTAAGTTGTGGTTCTTATTGACATTTCTTTGGTTTCAAAAAATTGCTATGATCCCCACTGGGCCATGACATGTCAGGTCAAAAGCCAGTTGGGCCACATAGCGAAAAAAGTTGGGAAACACTGTTCTCGACGGCTTTGCCCAATGGGCTACGCCGTAAAAACAAACAATTTGAAAGGTGTATTTTATAAGTGCCACGTAATCATTTTCTAGTGTTGTTGCAGGTTATGTTTTATTTCCGTACTGCGGTTATTTACTGGCAAGTGACGTCACTGCACTGTCATAATGCCGAGGAGTGGAGGTTATGGGGGTTAACAATAACTTAATCTGGCCATGCCACCGTGGGGCTTCCAAAGTCAGCTGTGGGTAACGTCCTTGGGAAATGTAAGGTAACAGGTTGAAACAATCCCGAAAATGGGGCAAGCAAGCCAAATTTTACTGACATTAGGTCAGAATCGCCCAACATCGAGTGGTGCAAAGTGTTTGGATCAGGACATCACCTGTGCTTGTTTCCAATGGTTGTGATGCTCAACACCCAGATTTGACGTTCAAATCCCATATATGTATATTGTAGAATTATATGTTGATGTAATTCTTTTTAGAGTACACTGGTGTCTGCTGTTGTCTTCGTCCTGCATGTTATTTATGTGCAGTACAAACCCCTCTATGAGGTAACATTTGTGTAAAATAAATAAAGATCGGCTGCTTTAGATTCACCTTTTAGTCGAGTCAGCTGTGAAAAGTTCCGATTTACAAAGGAAGGACTTGGCACGATCGAAGAGGCTGAGTTTGCAGCTGGCTTGGAAAACGAGCTTGGAAATATGGTTTGCTCCAGAAATGTCAGATAATGCATGGTGAGGACCAGACGACGAACAGTTTGAGCTTCCTCCAGTGGTTGATTTTGGAAATATAGAGGTGGGTTAATCCTACGGTTTTTCCGGAAAGACAAGGTGAAAGCAAAATATTTGCCTGACTTGAATGACATGTCCAGGTGTGAGGCAAGCATCTGATCCGTTCCAGGTCAACAGAAAGAAAAGTCACTCATGCGGCCCTCTTGTCGAAAATGTCAAAAAAACAAAAATGTGAAATAAACAGGCTACGCCAACACATTTGGGGTCATGTGATGTATTGTATGGCAATGACCACGACGTGGGCCCTTTAAAATGTCACAGGAATGAGAGATAGTTACAATCGTCCGTATTTGAATACCATACTACTGAACCAGAAATGCCTTTTGCATTGGTGGAATGTTTCCAGCAACAACTGGCGAGAAGAATACAACACAAAAAATATCATAAAAAATAAATCAACCTCATTAGCTACAAATGAGACCCGTAAATGATAAAAGTATAAAATATTCAACATTGAAAACACATGCATGAAAAACAGAAGAACAATCAGTCAGCAGAAGGAATGCTGGCAAAGGGCGCAAGCAAAATCCTGCGGGCATCCTCGAGACGCTTTGCCTTGGCACACAAGTGTTTACGGTGAGAAGCAAATTCGGGGTCTTCTTTCACAAGCTCCTCAATGTCCCTGTCTTGGAGAAGTAAGAAAAGCTCCAGCTGAAGTTGTGATGAGAACTCATGCAACAGGTGGTGGCGGATGACCATGGGAACGTGATCACAGAGTCTGTTCTGAGCAATCTGAGAAAGAGGAGGAAAAAATGGATGCACCTTACTCTTTACAGAACGTTGATGTTACCAAAGCAGTTTCAATGCCGAATGAACGCTCTATTATGTAACTGTGTCTGCCCTGAGAAAGTGGGAGTGGGACAGATATGGACGATTCCAATGTGCAATGCAACATTAAAATGCGAGCTAATTAATCATGCATTGCACATTCTAATGTTTACTGTCATTTTTTCCTTCCAAATCTAACAAAGACGAGTGAAGAGCAAAGGTAATAATTAAAAAAATAAGTTTAAAAAAATAAGTAAATAATAGGCAAGGTAAAAGGACAACTTCAGTAACTGTGTGATGTCTATGTTTTGAAATAAAATATCTTCCATGCATCTTGTACACGTGAATCTAATAAAGTGGAGGAAATATTTATTTCCAGGTCTTATCCTGGTTATCATTTTTAGCTCACCTGGAACGAAGTTCAGGGGAGCCTATGTAATGGCGCGTTGTCCGTCCGTCTGTCAGTCCGTAAACACTTGAAACTTCTTCTCTGAAACCGCTGATGGGATTGCTGCCAAATTTGGCACGAATGATATTTCTTGTGTTGTGACTAAAGTTGTTCACGGCATTAAAAAAAATCTGGGTCCAACGGGGTTTACCGGGCGTCAAAGTAGGTCCAGGTTCAACCCCCCAAAATAGGAATTTGCTCTTTCCTCTGAAACTACACACACTATTTAGATGAAACTTGACCACAACTTTCATCACCCGTGATGTACCAAAGTTTGTTCACGGCATTAAAAAAAATCTGCCCCTTTAGGGCTCTACGCGGGTTGCCCCCCAAAATAAGTATTTGCTTTCTTCTCAGGAACTACACACACGATTTCGATGAAACTTCACCACAACTTCAATCACCCATAATGTACCAATGTTTGTTCACGGCATTAGAAAAATTGGGGTCTTAGGAGGTATATGGGTTGGGGGAAGTAGGGGGTTGCCCTCCAAAATAGGTATTTTTATGTTTGTTTAAAGTCATGATTATGTTAATATGATGCTACATGCTGCCCTGTCTTCTAGCAACCATTGAAATTGGTTTAAAATACCCTTAGTTGGTGCAGTATACTGTTTATTCTACCAGGTGAGCACCAGGGGTATTGCCCATATGTTTTTTTTTTACCTGCTTCATTGAAGCTCATCAAAGCTAACATTTCTGCACTGGATCTGGGCTGTCTTTCTGTTATCGTTTGTTGATAATTGTGTTTTTAACCCATTCCAGTGTTGTTTTTTAAAATAAAAACTAAAACCAACTCTCTGATTTTTGCTAGGAACCACAAGAGCAGGATTAGCCTCAGCCAACATTCAGCTTGTCATTCACAAGACTTGTCAAGCCATCGTGAACCATCGGGTGCACACGGCCATGTTTTAGGCCACTCTCAGACTACTTCCTGTCATGCACGGAAGCATGGAACCGTTGTTGTTGTTTTTTGTTGAAGCAAAAAGACCACGTTATCATCATTGGGTTACTGCTCATTCATGGATTTCCATTATTGTGATCTGGTGTTGTAATGATGTAGGTGGGTAGTCAAGCCCCTCCCCTTTCCCCATTGACGTACTACAGGTTGAACATCTGTTCCAACTTTCGTTTTGTGGTGTATAGGTAGGGTTTGCTTGTTGATCGGCTTGGTTTTACACCATCCCTTTCTTGATGCCTATGTCTTTATTAGTGTGTTGTATTGGGTTGGGAGACCAATCATTTCACTTGTTAAACCCCCCCCCCCCCCTCCATGTTATTTTGTGTGCTTCAAGAACCAGTCGTGGGTGTTTTGTGGGCGTGACGCTCAGTATGCAGGTACACCCCAGGTCAACCTCGTGCTCATGTTGGTCAAACTCATGTTGCATTTTGTTATGGATTCGTCACTTCCGCTGGGGTGGTTTTCACCCACTGGACATGTTTCTGATATTATGTATTATTATTAGTTTCACAAAGTTTATTATTCAAGAACGGTTATCAAAAGTTAAAAAGGATAACTGTAAGTGAAACAGGAAACCGAAGGAGAAGACAATGAGGTGAAGAGGAAGAAGCAGCGCGAGCAAAGTCGGAGAGGACGCGTGACGTCAGCGCTCCGTAACGAACCAGGTTTACCGACAGCCGTGAGGGGATTTTGAGTTCCTGGAAGGGACGTCCGGGGATAAGAATATTCGCTGGAGTGGAGAAATCTGCGTAGACAGATTTGGGGCGCTGAGACTCTGACGAATCCTTGCCTCGTCGCATCGGCTCAAGCCAGAGCCGTCTGCCATTTTGAACCCCGTGCTTCGGACACCTGTGAACATTTGCTTCATGTCATCTTCACCCCCAACATCCTACCGTCTGTCGGGGATGAGTGGGTGCGACCGCTTCGTTTCCAATTACGTTGCAGTTTGCTGAGGGAGCGGTGAAGGTGCGCCTCTGGAGGGCACCGTTGTACAGTTTGGCGGGAAGAGCACCCTTGCCCACTGTACACGCTTTGGAGATCGACTGGAGAGCGAGATTCGGGCTTCGACCGGATTTCGTTCCATCGACCGCTGGAGCGAATCCCATTCGCCTTGGGAAAAGTCATAGAGACATTGAGGAATGTTGTTGCACTCGCTGGCCGTGCCGTGAGTGACCTGACTTTATATAAGGGATATATAGAGTGCACTCTTAATGGCCATTTGCTGTACCGTATTACCTGTGTGTGATTTATAATACAAGTTTGTTCATTTATAATCATTGGTGTGGTTTCATTATTGATTTCCAACACAGGGTAATATATTTTTCTGCCGGGGTTCCTCTCGGGGTCCGGAGGTTACCGAGACCAGGAGATTGTAGAGGACTCCGTAACAATTTCGATTCTAAAAGTGATGTTGTATTTAATAGGCTGGAGACCACTGCCATAGGCACACAGTTTGGAGAGCAAGGCAGGATGCCAGACTGTATCAAAAGCTTGAGATATATCCAGAGATCTCTGATAACATTTCTGACATTGAGGGCCTCAAATCCATTGTTGGGAGAGTCAAAGCAGTATGTCTACAGTAGAGTGACCTGGTCTGAATTGATGATCCGATATGAGATCATTGGAGAAAAGGAAGGATTTTATGTTCACCTTGATGATTACATGACCTTGCTGATGATTGGAAGAAAGCTAATAGGTATTTGTTAAGGGGATTGCACCTTTTTATGTAATGTTGTGATGTTGACAGATTTCCAGCAGATGGAAGATGACCTCGGGCAAATAGCAGGATTGAAAGGGCAGAGGAATGAAGTGCACCCCCATTAATCCTTCCTAACACAACATTCATACTCCTTTGTAATCTCCTGATTTCATGATTCCATGCACATATTCAAGGCACCCAGTGCCAGAGGCAGCACAGCAACCCCAAAACATCACTGAACCTCTTCCATGTTTGACTGTGGGGAAGGTGTTCTTTTATTTGAAGGCTTCATTTTGTTTTCAGTAAACATAGAGATGATGTCCTTTACCAAAAAGCTCTAATTTGGTCTCATCTGTCCACAGGACATTCTCCCAGAGGATTTTGACTTGTTCATGTGTGTTTTGGCAAACTCCAGTCGGGCTTTCTTATGTCTCCCTCTCAGCAGTGGGGTCCACCTGGGTCTCCGACTATAGAACTCTCTTTCATCGAGTTGGTGATGGATGGTGTGAGTTGAAACTGTCATACCTTGTGTCTGAAGGTCAGCTTGAATCTGTTTGGCAGTTGATCGAGGTGCTTTCTCCACCATTCGAACGATCCTTCGCTGCAATCTTTGATCAAGTTTTCTCTTGCGGCCACATCCAGGGAGGCTGGCTACAGTGCCATGAGCTTTAAACTTCCTGATAACATTGCATACAGTGGACACAGGAACATCAAGGTCTCTGGAGATGGACCTGTAGCCCTGAGATTATCCATGGTTGGCTACAATCTTGTGTCTGACCTCCTCAGACTATTCTCTGGTTTTCTTTCTTTTCTTCATGCTCATTGCGGTACACCCAGTAACACAAAACAGCAGAATGACTCCTTTCTCTATTCAAACTGGTTGAATGAGTGATTTTTATATTGCAGGCTCCTGCAACTCACCACAGGTGAGTTCAATTCCAAAGTAAAGGAGAACCACCTGCTTGAAATCTAATTATTTCTAATTCCTAAAAGGTGCCAATAATATTGTTGCAGTTTTAGAACCCACACTTGTAAATATGACATCACTTGTAAATATGACATTAAAGGTTAAAGGTAGCACCCCTAGTTAGTCCACAAGCAACACGTAGGCCTCCATAGGAACTCAGTTATTTCATTATTATGTGTTTTAGATAAGGCCGTGTTTCCAATAGTTGAATCTGCGTTGCATCAATCAAATAAGATTAGGTCCCCATTCCGTCCATTTTGCGACCTCTCTCTTCCAGCGACGCCATTACGCGCCCCTACAGTCGGTGCCTCACAGCTCGCTCAAACGACGCCATAAGCCATGTGGTTAGGCCCGAGTAAAAAGGGGGCGGAACACCAAGAAGAAGGTGTGGCCTGTCAACCAGCCGTCAAAGGCATGGCCGGTAAGCCCTCACCAGCCAACCAGGGCTGAGGTAACATCGCTGGCAGGCGTGGCTTTGTGGAGCGCGGAGTGATCGCGTGGCGCGTGATATAAGCGTGAACGCAAAGCCCGTTCACGGACTCATGCGGGAGCGGCGCTATTGAACGGACTTCTTTTGATGAGAGAGCGCTGGTTGGACTTGGTCGGGAGAGTGCATTGCAAACGGACTTGTTGGAGACGCGCTTATGAAGAAGGATTTGAGAACTGATACGGAGCGCACATTTGCGAAAGGACTCACTCGCTGGCGCTGATTAAGAGGACTTTGAGAGAGAGAGAGAGAGAGCGTTTAGCGCGAACGTACAGATAGTACGTACGAAGGACACCAGCTTCCCCCCCCCCCCCCCCCCCCCGCTATATAGAAGGTCCGGACGCGTTCCAATCTACGCGGAGCTGCCTGCCGGGTTTCGCCCGTGGAACCGGAGCCTGGACGGGAGTCGACTGGAGCCTGGACCCTCTACCTGACCATCTACCAGCTACAATCCCCGTGTGAGTGTGTATGTTTGTCTGGGGTCCTAAGTTAAGACTGTTGTTAAGACTGCCCTGTGTTCTGCTTCTTCCTCTTCCTTCCCTGTATATTCCTTTCGTTTCCTCTTCTCTTGTATATTTGTGAATAAACCCATCTTTGTTCTTCCCATACTCTGGTTTCCTCTCCATCCGATTGCATCCGTCCTTTCTTTCATTGGGAAATGTGGCACGATTCGGAACCACTAGAATCGGGTTTAGTCCCTATTAACGGCCCGAATCACGGCTCGCTTCGCTCGGCGTGTCCATTAACGCCGTGGTTCGGGCGGGAGTTATCTCCTTGCTTTACGGCCGATGGTATTACTTAGGTAATTGGACTAAGACTCGACCAACAACCCTACTTACCACCGACCGGAAGGAACGTTATAACTTCTAAGTACTCGGGTCGGCCAGATAAGAGACAAGGGGATTTAACCCCCCCCCCCCCCTTGATAAGGGGAGCGCCGACCCCCGAGGTCCTAACAATATTGTCTGGGCCATTTTAGGATTTATGTGTGAAATAAGGTTAATATTTCGTAATTTTTTTAAGCGTTTTTGGTTTTGTTTCACTGCAAACCAAATAAATACATATGTGGATACCAATTTTTTTTTTTTTCAACAGTTTTCTGGAAAAATGGTGCCAATATTTTTGGCCACGACTGTACAATAGGTAAAGCTCTTCCAAGATCAGAGATGCCCTTTAATTTGGCTAAAGGAAACCATGGTGAAAAGGCATTATTTACTAACCTTTACATATGCTGTCAGGTGTTTGCTCATCACCTCGATGTCCTTTTGGCACTTCATAGAGTTGCCATCACCATTGAATATGCCCAACAGGGAAGGTAACTTCTTGGGTGTGACTGCATTCCGAGATGATTTTGGTGGTTGTTCTGGTTCTTCAGACTCCTCATTGTCAAGGTAATTGCTGTACAGCACATCCTGTGTGTAAATCTGAGACTCCATTTTGAAAACTTTCTGAATGAATGTCTTGGCCTCTTCATACAGTTTTTCCTTCAACTCCTCCAATGCCATCTGCACATTTAAAGGATAAAACATGAGCAACAAAACAAATTATGGACAATTTGGTCATTTTAAAATGCACAAAATTCATAGGAATGTGAAAAGCAATTATATTTCTGTTTTCCAAATCTCTCTAATTGTGAAGTTCACAACAATAAAAAATAATTTGGAAAATGAGCATGTGAGTGCGAGAGAGAAAACAAATTCAGCCAAATGGCCACTTTGCAGTGAAGAAAGAATATTTTAAGTTTTTATCATTTTATTATGATCAGCAAACTTGTACAAAACAAGAAAGACTGAAACAAAGCTTATTTTATACCAAGACGTTTATCAGTGGTGTACTGCCCAACACAACTAATCCGCTGCAGCTATGTTTTATTAATTTAACCGTACAATGGTTTCACCAAGTGTGCATGGTATTATGGGGAAGGAAGGGGGTTGATTGTGCCAGAATATGGTATCGTGGCTCAAAATACACTTCAAATAGCTTTAAAATAATGGGTATGGGGGCGCAGGAAACGAAACAGCAGGAAAACATAAAACATAAACATAAACAGAGAAAAACCCATAAAATGTCATAGCCCCATAAAAATACATAAAATGTCAAAAATGTGCAATTAAAGGCCGCCAGTTAGCCATCTTTAGTGGAATTATAAAACAAAATCTTCTGCATATGTATACTGTCATGTATTGTCTTTGTTCCAAGTTTGAACAAAATTGGTCCATGCATGTCCTCTGACAAATGGTTGTGGTCACATTTATGTAACAAAATGGCCACCAGTCAGCCATCTTGGATCTAATCTCTAAACAAAAATAACGTGCATATATAAGCCATCATTCATTATCTGTGTGCCGAGTTTGAACAAGATCGGTAAATGCATGTCCGAGAGAAGGTTGAGGATGTTTGCAATATCAGGTTTTGTTTTTTACAACTAAAACGGCCGCCAGTCTACCAGTCTGCCATCTCTGATCAGATCGCAAAATGAAGTGAGGTGCACGTGTATGTTATAATGAACTGTGCTTGCGCGAAGTTTGAACAAAAATCGGACCATGCCTGTCCGAGAAATTGTTAGGGACACGTTGAAGTAATGAAATGGCCACCAGTCGTCCATATTGAATCTGATCTCAAAAGAAAATGAGGTGCATATGTATGCCATCATTCTTTATCTGTGTGCCAAGTTTGAGCAACATCGGTGAATGCATGTCTGAGAAATGGTTGAGAACGTGTTCAAAAACCGGGATTTTTTACAATGAAAATGGCCGCCAGTCAGCCATTTTTGATCGCATTATGAAACAAAATGATGTGCATATGCATACCATCATGTATCGTCTTTGTGCCAAGTATGAACAAAATTGGTAAATACATATCCGATGGTTGCGGATGGATGGACGAGACCCAATCCATAAGTCCCCATTTCGGACCAAGTCAATTTCGGACCAAGTCACGGCTAATGATACAGCCAATCAAGTGGCATACTCATCGGGACGGCTGGATGCCCTTCCTGATGCCAACCCTTAGTCGCCTCTTACAATGCACAGGGATATGGTGTACCTATTCTAAATCGGGGTGCACACCAGGATCAATCATCCCAGCAAGCTGGTACTCAATTTGCCGACCTCGGAAGGATGACAGGCTGAGTCAACCCCCCTGGTGTTAATTCAGCGATCGACCAGGATTCAAACTCAGGATCCTAGGATCCCAAGCCTGTGCCCTAACCGCAAAGCCAACACCAGGCTAATGGTATCCTAGTCATTAACATAAATACTGTATGTAGTATTGTAGTGACAGATATGCAGTACCAGAGTCGCTAAGACAATCAAAAGCCCAGATACCTGTTAGTTTATTGGGATTGAAAAGGAAAAGGGATAAAAAGCAAAAAACCGAGATCAGGCAAACCCAGGAATTAATCTTGTCGTTCAGATTAATTCTTCCAGTCCAGTCGCGGTTTCTCAGCGGCAGATTCACTACGTCAGCGCATCACGTCGGCATCTGGCATGTATATAACAGCTTGAACAGGAGATTATCGACTCTAATTCTGAATTGAATAAATATTTGAACTGACATTTAGTGTTTTTTTCATCTTTGTTTGGCATACTGCATTGAGTGGAGTGGTCAATTGTCAGTTCATTGATATTTTAAGATAAAGATCCTGGTTTCCCTATGTCTATGCCCTATGGCAGACTGGGGTTGGGGATTTGGGGTATGGAGGTGAAGCAGGGGGGCGCAAATTTATGTTTTGCCCCCCCGGGTGCCAGACACGCTCAGTATACCACTGTTGAGCACGTCTATAAAGTTTGTACTACAACATTTGTAAATCAGTAGTAGAACTTCTATATATACATTTGTAAAAAAGTAAAGAAACAATTAATAAAACCTTTTTTTTTAATGTAAAGGGATGTTACTCCAAAAAGTATGTAAACAAGGTAGGGATGATCATGAGAAATGATCATGTGAAACCATCCCAAATCCTTTTTTGATAATTGTGTGTTTGTTGTTGGTTGTTGTCTCCAAAATCAAATGTCAGAAGGTGGAACACAGCCCTCCCAGGTGTCGGATGCACCCACGTTCGTGAATGTGTATATGTACAGTACGAGTGTGTACACGTGTATGTGTCTGTGCATAGTTGGATCTGGGGGGGGGGGCGGGACGGGGGTGAGGCAGGGGGTGCGCACCCCCCCCCCCTTCGGATTTTCGTTGATAAATTATACACCATGATAGTGGATGCAGTCCAGTGGCAGATATAGAGTGGTGTGCACACCATTCAACTTTCTCTTCATATGTCGGTCAATTATTAGTGTATTTTCAGGATACACACCGGGTTGAGGTGTCGAGTTAGTAGTGCATTAAATGTTTCCATTAATGTTTTTCACAATCACTCCGTTCATCTTTTAAGAGTGTTTTAAATGCACGTTTCCCAATCGGCCCGTTACCAGATTGTGTCGCTGATTGTGACCACAGAGCAGACATTATTATTTTGCCTAATGAACGGCTGAGGAAATCGGCTCACCAGTTCACCACTTTTCCTATTAATAGTCATCCCAAATCTGCTGAACTGTCGGGCCAGGATAGAACGCATGGAACTACAATAACTTCCAAGAACGCAAGAAATGCCGTTTCTGATGATCAGTTTTTCTAAATTTCCTGGGGGGAATTGCCCCATTCAGCACGATAACTTGGTGCATCTCACCCCTCCTTCTCCCTCTCCCGCTCCCCCACCATCTTCAAATTCTTGGTTTCACCCTTGGTGTGCATGCAAGTTGTTTATTCCTGCTATCCCCTCAGGAGATGGAACGGAGATCTACCGGATCTCTCAAAGTATCCACCTTCGTTGTGTGTGTGTGTGTGTGTGTGTGTGTGTGTGTGTGTGTGCGTGTGTGTGTGTGTGTGTTATAACTGTCTTTTATAGACAGTTATATCACAAACTAGGCAACCATTATTCAAAGAAAGATGTAGGGATGGTTTCACATGATCATTTCTTGTGATCATCCCGACCTTGTTTTCCTACTTTTGGGAGTAACATCCATACATGCCTTTACATTTTTGTAATTGTTTTTATTACTTGTCATCATTATTAGCAGTGGTGGAGTGCCAAATTTTGAGGTACCGGAGCCCTGCAAAAAGTATGTCGGCCATGACCTCATCACCAGATCTACTAGCACATCAAGTTTTAACATGACACTGTGGCGGACACAAAAGCCCACTGGCGTGGTGACATCATTCCGCGCACCAAGCGGGCGGTGGCCACGCACCAGGGGTAGGCGTGGCCTCATGATATACACCGGGCGCCCAGCCCGGGACAGTACAGTGTTACAGTGTAGTCTTAGAATAAAGACATTTATATGTTACCGCTTGTCCGCTTCCTCCTTGCTCACAAGCAGCGCGCGTAACGCCGCGCTTTACTGGTGACCCTCGACGTTGGATCCGCCGAAGCGATCCTTCCGAACACGACGCCATGGCATTGGCGATTAAACTTCCCGAGTTTTGGGAGGCCCAGGCCGAGGTCTGGTTCGTTCAAGCCGAAGCCCAGTTTCAGCTTCGGCGCCTCACCAACGACGACCTGCGCTACTGCCATGTCGTCGCCTCCCTCGGGCCCGGCACGGCCGCTCGAGTTGTGTCCGTCCTTCGCCACCCACCGGACGGCCACAAGTACGAGACACTCAAGCGGCTACTCCTAGCCACGTTCGGCCTCACGGACGACGCACGCGCCGATCGCCTCCTGGATCTCCCCGAGCTCGGTGAGACGCGCCCGTCGGTCCGAATGGACCATATGCTGTCACTGTTGGGCGACGAAGCCCCCGGTTCGCTATTCCGGGCGCTTTTCCGGCGCCAACTTCCAGCGCAGGTTCGCCTTGCGTTGGCCGGGACCGAGCTAACGGAACCCCGAGCATTGGCAGCCGAGGCGGACAGGTATTTCGCCGCTTCGGACACGCGGGCGAGCGTCGGCGTGGTCTTCACGGCCCTCGACGCTGATGTTCAGCAGCACGCTGATGTTCAGCAGCACGCTGATACGCGCCTCGTGAGCGCCGCCACGCCCCGCCCACCGCCGCGGCGAAAACCGCCACCGCGGGGAAACCCGCCAACTCCACCGGCCTGGCGGAGCCAGCCGCGCTCCTCCAGCTCCACCACCTGGTGCTGGTTCCACACCAAGTTCGGCCACGAAGCTCGGCGGTGTCATCCGCCGTGCTCCTTCCACGGGTCGGGAAACGCCCGGGCCGGCGCTCAATAGTGGCGATGAGCGCCGGCCGTTCGAACAGCCTGCTGTTCATAA
Source organism: Myxine glutinosa (assembly GCF_964187855.1). Lineage (NCBI taxonomy): Eukaryota > Metazoa > Chordata > Myxini > Myxiniformes > Myxinidae > Myxine > Myxine glutinosa. Next base: position 42,258,437 of record NC_136263.1, on the reverse strand, counting down.
CGGACACCTTCTCCGGGCTACGTTACCTGTGCGACACGGGAGCGCAGGTGAGTGTCATTCCCGCCGGCACGTCAGACAAGCACGCCGCGGGTGGGGGCCCCGCGCTGCTTGCCGCGAACGGGACGCCCATCCGTACGTACGGAAAACGCTGCCTCTCTCTGCGGTTTGGAGGGCAGGTTTTCCGATGGACGTTCGTCACTGCCGACGTGCCCATGGCACTGCTTGGCGCGGACTTCCTGTGCGCTAATGGGCTCCTGGTCGACGTCAAGCGCAGACGGCTTGTCCAGGCCGAGACGTTCAGCTCGCTCGCTTGCGCGTTGCCCAGCTCAACGAGCGGCTTGCCAAGCGGCTTGCCGAACGATTCGGTTCCGGCCACGTTGGGCTGTACGCTTCCGGCAGCGGACGCATTCACCCGCCTCCTCGCCGGCTTCCCGGCCCTCACGCGGCCCACCTTCTCGGCGGGGGCCGTCAAGCACGGGGTGGCCCATCACATCCCCACCGTCGGGCCACCGGTCTACGCCCGGGCACGCCGCCTCGAGCCGACGAAGCTGGCGGTGGCAAAAGCGGAGTTCGCTACCCTGGAGCGACTCGGCATCGTGCGGCGCTCAGAGAGCGCTTGGGCGTCGCCGCTGCACATCGTGCCGAAGCCCGGCGGGGGATGGCGACCGTGCGGGGACTATCGCCGTCTCAATGACGCTACGACTCCCGACCGCTACCCCGTCCCCCACATTCAGGACTTTTCCGCCCGTTTGGCGGGCAGGTCCTTCTTCTCGAAGGTGGACCTCATACGCGGCTACCATCAGGTCCCCGTCAGGCCGGAGGACGTCCCGAAGACGGCGGTCATCACGCCATTCGGACTCTTCGAGTTCCTGCGCATGCCCTTCGGTCTGAAGAATGCGGCTCAGGCGTTCCAGCGACTGATGGACAGCGTCCTGCGCGACTTGGATTTTGTCTTTGTCTACCTGGACGATATCCTCGTCGCCAGTGCGTCCCGCGAAGAGCACCTACGCCACCTCCGCACGCTCTTCGAACGCCTGGGCCAGCATGGCCTAATTGTGAACCCCGCAAAGTGCCGGTTCGGCGCCACCACAATCGATTTTCTGGGGCACCGTGTCACCAGGCACGGAGCCGTCCCCCTGCCGGCCAAGGTGGAGGCGGTGAAGGGGTTTCCGCGCCCCCGCACGATCAGAGGGCTGCAGGAGTTCCTGGGCATGGTGAACTTTTACCATCGGTTCCTGCCCCGTATCGCCCAGCTCCTGCGCCCCCTGCACGAAGCTCTCCGAGGTAAGCCGGGCAAAGGCGACGTTACCTGGACCGAGCAGATGGACACGGCGTTCACGGGCGCGAAGCTCGCCTTAGCTAACGCCACCATGCTCGCGCACCCGGCGCCCGATGCACCGATCGCCCTCACCACCGATGCCTCGGACTACGCGGTGGGCGCGGTGCACGAGCAATGGGTGCGTGGAGCTTGGCAACCGCTGGCGTTCTTTAGCCGGCAGCTTCGCCCGCCCGAACGCCGTTACAGTACCTTTGACCGCGAGTTGCTCGGACTTCACTTGGCGGTCAGGCACTTCCGCCATCTGCTCGAGGGCCGTGCGTTCACTGCCTTCGTCGACCACAAGCCGTTGATCTTCGCGATGGGCAAGGTCACCGAGCCGTGGTCGGCCCGGCAGCAGCGTCACCTCTCGGCCGTGTCCGAGTACACGACGGACATCCAACACGTCGCGGGGAAGGACAACCCGGTGGCGGATTGCCTTTCCCGGGCCGTCGCCCACGCAGTCCACCTCGGCATCGACTATGCCCGGATGGCAGCGGACCAGGCCGCTGACCCCGACGTCCAGGCCTTGCGGACCGCCGTCACGGGCCTCCGCGTCACCGAGGTGCCGTTCGACGGCGCGGGCGCGGCCCTCTTGTGCGACGTCTCTCTCGGGCGTCCTCGCCCCATCGTGCCCGCGGGCTGGCAGCGCCAGGTGTTTGACGCCATCCACGGCTTGTCCCACCCGGGCGCGAGGGCCTCCCAAAGGCTGATCGCCGACAAGTTCGTCTGGCATGGCCTCCGGAAGGCCGTCCGCGGCTGGGCCAGGACGTGCCTCGCGTGCCAGCGCGCCAAGGTGCACCGGCATACCCAGGCCCCGTTGGCCCCGTTCACGGTGCCGGAACGCCGGTTTGACCACGTCCACGTGGACCTGGTGGGACCTCTGCCCCCCTCGCGGGGTTTCACCTACGTCCTCACCATGGTGGACCGCACCACCCGGTGGCCGGAGGCCGTGCCCTTGGCATCGACAACGGCGGCCGATGTCGCGCAGGCTTTCATCGCCACCTGGGTCGCCCGGTTCGGCGCCCCCTCAGACATCTCATCCGACCGCGGCCCCCAGTTCACCTCGGAGCTCTGGGGGGCGGTTGCGCAGGGGCTCGGGGTCCGGCTGCACCGAACCACGGCCTACCACCCCCAGGCTAACGGCCTGTGTGAGCGATTTCACCGCTCATTGAAGGCCGCGCTCCGGGCCACCCTCCGCGACGGCGGCTGGGTCGACAGGCTCCCCTGGGTCCTGCTGGGCCTCCGGACGGCGCCCAAGGAGGACCTGCGCGCATCCGCGGCGGAGTTGGTCTTCGGGCAACCGCTGCGGGTGCCGGGCGAGTTCCTCCCCGACTCCACGGCACCATGGTCCGCGGCACAGCAGCGCTCCGCTCTGCAAGAGACCGCCCAGAGGTTCGCCCCGGTGCCAACGGCATGCCACGGGCACCCACCGACGCACGTCGCCCCGGAGCTTCGCACGGCGGAGTACGTCTTCGTCCGCCACGATGCCCATCGGACACCACTGCGGCCCCCATACGACGGGCCTTTCCGCGTGCTGGAGACCGGGGCGAAGCACTTCACCCTGGACATCGGCGGTACTCCTGACCGCGTTTCGGTAGACCGCCTCAAGCCGGCCCACCTCGATGTGGACCATCCACCTCCAGTGGCCCGACCCCCACGTCGGGGCCGACCTCCTGCGGGCGGACCCCCGGCACCGCCCAGCCCCGCCGCCACGCCGCCCCCCGGTCCTGCACCCATCCCAGGGGCAGCCAGGGGCATCCCACCTGGCATCCCTGCACCCCGGACGCCGCCGATCGCCAGGGGGCGCTTCGGCCGGGTCATTCGTCTGCCCCGCAAACTGGCCCTCCAGGTGCGCGGGAATTCTGGGGGGGCGCGTGTGGCGGACACAAAAGCCCACTGGCGTGGTGACATCATTCCGCGCACCAAGCGGGCGGTGGCCACGCACCAGGGGTAGGCGTGGCCTCATGATATACACCGGGCGCCCAGCCCGGGACAGTACAGTGTTACAGTGTAGTCTTAGAATAAAGACATTTATATGTTACCGCTTGTCCGCTTCCTCCTTGCTCACAAGCAGCGCGCGTAACGCCGCGCTTTAACACTAATCATTTGAGTCCCCAAAATAAGTGATAAATGAAATACACACATTTTACCATGATAAACAAAAACGTAACAAGCACCCACTTCATATCATAATGTAGAATCCTTTTAAGAAAAAAAACAGATCAATTTAGTCTCGAACCATCATTTTTTGACAAAACTATGCATTTTAAGAAATAAAGAAGGGCTTATATTATTTCTTAGCTCAGCTGGAACAAACATTGTTTGGGTGAGGTATTAGCATTGAACGGTGTCCATAAGTCAGTCAGGCAGTGAGTCAATAAACACTCGGAACTTCTTCTCTGAAACTGCACACACAATTTAGATGACACTTGACCCCAACCTTCATCACTTGTGATTTACTAAAGTTTGTTCATGGAATTAAAAAAAAAATTCAGGGTCTAAGGGTGTCTATGGGGGGGGTTGACCCCCCAAAATAGTATTTGCTCTCTTCTCCAAAACTACACACACAATTTCGATGAAACTTGACCCTTTATACCCACAGAACCTTGAGACCCCACAGACCCTTTAGATCTTTACACCCCTTAAGTCCCTTGACTTCCTTTAGACCCTTTATATCTTAACACCAATTGGACCCCTTACACCCTATGTTAGACTTGGACCCTTGACCATTTAGAGATTTAGACCACTTAGACGTTTTTAGACCCTTTGCTTGAGAGATTAGGCCCTTTCGACCCCTTAGACCCTAACTACAATTTGAACATACCCTTTAGACCTTTAGACCATCTAGAACCTTTTAGGCATACACTATTACACCATGCAAACATCTGTAGGCTTGTTGCAAAACACAAACTATACTTCTTCAGCAAGTAATGTGCAAACTCGACCAACTCAGGAGGTGGGTAGTGGGTACTCTGCTAGTAAACTATAAACCAAACTTTGGCCTACAGCGCATGTTAAAACAAAAGAAAATCAGGCCTACGAGCAACAGAAGTGGAAAAGATGGAAACATGAATAAGTTGTGTTTATAAAAACATTGATCTATATGTGCATTATAGCTATAGTGAAAAGTCAAGCATGTCTGCAGAACTAACCTTGACACTTTTTGCAAGTTCTGGCAAAAATCCAAAGTGGTCATCTGCCAAAGTATCAGCAATTGCTGGCACTATGTCTGCAAGAAATCAAAAGGGATTTTTCTTCAGTTTGTTGAAATCATGATATACTCTGCTAGTATCTGCTAGTATAAGAAGGGATCAAAATGTAAAAAAAAAGAAGTGTGAATCGTTTTAGTATGAGGTACCAACTATAAGGTGTGAACAGTGAAAATGGTGTTTGTTCAATATACATTACACGACAACAGTGTACATTTTCCATTTTTGCCAAAGTGGTTCAAAACTGAAGGTACAGCGGCCTGCGAAGTATTCACCCCCTACCAATAATGCCACATTTTTACGAATTACCAATGATGTAGAATTTTTTTTCCAAATGAACTTTTTATTCATAACGGAAGAGATCCAACTAAACACCCTAAGTTGAAGGAGTTATAAGCTATAGTTAGTTGAAAGAAGTTGCTAAAGTATTCAGCCCCTTAGTTCAGTATTTGCTGGAAGCACCTTTTGCAGCATTGACTGCTATGAGTCTTTTTGGGTCCATCTCTACCAGCTTTGTACAGTGACATGGTGAAATCTTTGCCAATTCTTCACATGAAAATTACTCGAGTTCTGCCAAGTTTGATGGGGATCGTCGAAAGACTGCATTCTTCAAGTCTCACCATAAATGTTCAATTGGGTTCACGTCAGGACTATGACTGGACCACTCAAGAACATTTTTGACCCCCGTCGCACCGCGGAGCAAAAGGGGGAAGATGGTTTTCCCCTCCGTCCGTGCGTGCGTGCGTAAGTGACGGACCGAATTCTAATTTGGTGTGTGGGTGCAACCCACGTCAAAATCCAAGATGGCCACCGCCATGTATGTCTGAACCTTGTGAGATGAATATCTTGAAAAATAAGCGAAGTACCAACTTCTAATCTGGTGTGTGGGTGTATCTAGGCATAGGGAAGAACGCTATTGAAAATTGGGTCGCCACGTTAAAATCCAAGATGGCCGCCACCATATATATGTCTGAACCTTGTGAGCGAAATATCTTGAAAAATAAACGAACTACTAACTTCTAATCTGGTGTGTAGGTGTATCTATGCATAAGGGAGAACGCTATTGAAAATTGGGTCGCCACGTCAAAATCCAAGATGGCCGCCTTGCGTCTTCCACTTTGTCAACTCACATCACTTCACCGACGGGGGACCGAGGCGTAATGCTTGTTTTCCCTTATTCAGCCATTCCAGTGTGGCTTTAGCTTTGTGCTTTGGATCACTGTCCTGCTGAAATGTGAATCTCCGACTGAGTTTCAGATTCATGACTGACTCAAGCAGGTTTTCATCAAGGATTCTCCAGTACATTGCACTGTCCACTATTCCTTCTGTCTTGACAAGCTTGCCAGTCCCTGCTGATGAAAAGCAGCCCCATAACATGATGCTACCACCACTATGCTTGACAGTTGGGATGGTGTTGATTGGGTGATGTGGAGTGTTAGGCTTGCATCAGCCGTAACGTTTTATTATTTAGACCAAAAGTTCAATATTTGTCTCTTCTGATCACAAAACATTTCACCACATCACCATAGTATTATTAAGATGCATTTTTGCAAATTCCATGAGCTTTTGGATGTGTCTTTTTCAGTAATGGCTTCTTTCTTGCCACCTGTCTATAGTGGCCCCGATCTTGGAGATAGAGCCTTGCGGATCTTTCAAAGTGATTGTTGGATTTACAGTGACATCCTGAACCAGTTTCTTGCTTGCCCAGCTGCTTTTTTTTTTCACGGGCATCACCCCAGACAAGGCATACAGCCACTCTAGGTAAGGGGCTAAGAGAAAGTTAGAAAAATATGAGGATAAAGCAAAACAAAATAAAAATAAATACATAAAAAACAAGAAAACATCCAAGACACCGGAAGTAGCAGAGGTCAGGTAAAATGCGATTAAACCTCAAAGATGTAGGAAGTATGAATTGACATTCCTCTTAAAGCAGAGTATATCATAGGATAATGGGAAGTTTCCCCTGGTGTTGGGCTAGCGGCTAGGGTGCCGGCTTAGGATCCTAGGATCCTGGGTTCGAATCCCGGTCGATCGCTGAATTAACGCCAGGGGGGTTGACTCAGCCTGTCATCCTTCCGAGGTCGGCTAATTGAGTACCAGTTCACTGGTAATTCCCTGTTTGTCGTTAAAGGCGGCAAAAATGGTTGGCGTCAGGAAGGGCATCCGGCCGTAAAACATCGCTTCAAAAAGGGGACCAAAAAACAACAACAACCACGGTTCCCGAAAAAGGCCAACCCCCGCTTTGCGGGGAAAAATGGCCTCTAAAGGTGGTTATATATAATGGGAAGCATGTTGCAGGTCGTGAATTCCAGAGCGAGACAGCACGAGGGATTAAACTATCTGCATAGCCTTTCATTCTGCACTTTGGATCAGCTGTAGTGTATGGGTGAGCGGAGATGGCAAACCGAGCTTGCGTCCAAACACTCGTCAGGGAGGAACTAAGTTAGAAAGTCCAAAAGAACATTTGCCATGAAAATATCTGTAGAACAAACCAAGAGTGGCAATCGACCTATGGTGAGAGAGTGGTTGAATAGTTGAACCCATCTCCACACCAACCAGGTTGACTATGGGTTTCTGGAGCCTATCAAGTAAAGATTAAGTGGCAGGCTGGTGCTCCAGCCCAAATGTGGCAACAGTACTCCATGAGGGGACGTATAGTTGCCTTATACAGGTACAAAATGGCCTCAGGAGGTAAATACCTCTGCGCTCGATAAAGACAACCAACTCGCTTGGAACCACTCTGAGCAATACCAGAAATGTACTTATCCCAACGGAGGTTAGAAGACATGTCCCGACTAAGAAGCCGAAGCTCCGATGATTCTGTTAAGGTTGAAGACCCCTTGTGCACAGAAGGGAAAGACCTGTTTCTAGAACAAGATATGGACAACAGTTTCATTTTCTTTGCATTGAAGGTTACCAGCCAGTCGTGCCTCCACTTCAACACATTCTCCAAATCATTGTCCAGAGAAACTCCAACCTCAATACGAGTGGCATTGAGTGAATCAGCAGATGTACAGTTGAGTGAGGAATCATCAGCATACATGGCTAGCTGAGACAGAACATTATCAGGAAGATCATTGATATAAACAAGGAACAATGTGGGACCAAGGACAGAACCCTGTGGAACACCAGAATTGATGGAGAATGTAGGAGAAGATTGATCCTCAAGTACCACCTTTATCTTGCGATTTCTAAGGAAAGCAGAGATGATTGAATGCATCACTCCAGATATGACTGAAGCTTGTGGAGCAGACCCCTGTGCCAAACTTTATCCAAGGCTTTTGAAATATCCAAAGCAACTAATCGAGCTTCACCCTTGAGCTCCAATGCCCTGTTGAAATGATCTGTAATTAAGGATAGCAGATCACCAGTGGAGCGAGAATAGCGAAAGCCATACTGGCAGTCAGTGAGAAGTTCATTGTCCTCCAGATGGCTGAGAAGTTGTTCATTGATGAAGCATTCAAATACCTTACTTATTGCAGGAAGCAGGCTGATGGGGGCAATAGTTACTTGGTTCAGAATGCTCACCGGCACCCATAAAAACAGGGACAACAGAAGCCACTTTCCATGATGAAGGTAACACTGGAGCAGACAAGCACATGTTGAATAGCTTGGCAAGAATCGGTGACATTTCGGGACAACACATCTTCAATACAATCACAGGGATTCCATCAGGACCAGTCGCTCTTGAGGAATCTAGGGTACGAATAATTCTGGCAACCTTCTTAGAAGTGATAACTGGAACAAGAATATCAGAGTCTGTACGAAATGGAAAATCAAGAAGAGGGTATCCTCCAGATATCATTGGGTGTTGAATTAGAAACAAATTCACCGTTAAAAAGAGGTTAGCCTTATCCAGAGGTGAAGTAACAACCTCTGGTCCATGAAAAAGAGTAGGTATAAAAGATTTATTGTGGTTTACACTGTTGGCAATCCACCAAAAGTCCCGAGAGCCAATCTGCTGAGTCGCAATGTTTATGGCTACAGAAGCAGCATATTGTTGTTTGGCATCCTCAATAACTCTTTTACAGTGGTTACATGCTTTGTGGAAGAGACATTTGGACTCCAGAGACCCTTGTACATGGTACTGCTTGAATAGTGGTTGCGATGAGCAATTGCTGATGCACAAGCCGGAGTGAACCATGGATGGGAATGGACCTTCACTTGATAGGTACGTGAGGGAATATAAATGCCCATTCCAGTGCAAACCCATTGGGATATTTCCTCGGCAGCCATATCAGAACCATGGCTAAAAGCTGAGGTCCATGGCACATCAGCAAGAAATGAACGGAATCCATCACAATCAGCTTTCCCAAACTGAAAACCAGTGCGGTGAAAAGGATGCACTGGAGTTGAGAATGAGGAGTAGGAGACACAAACAGAAACAGTGGGATGATCCGAGTTACCGATTGGAGGCAGAACATCGGCAACACAATCCCCGGGGTTAGAACACAGAAATGGGCGACCTGATCTGGGTAGAGTCTGGGTGGTATGATACGTCTTCCACTTCGTAATGATAGATTTCACCGTACTCAAAGGGATAATGAGTGACTCTGAAATCTTCTTATAACCTTCTCCTGAACGGTGCTTCTCCACCACTTTATGTCTGACTTCTTTGGAAAGCTCCATGGTCTTCATGCTGATGATTGATGCACATGCTGATGATTGCCTTGTTGGTTGACCAAGTGAGTTTCACCTTAAAACTCCTTAGATAAGTGGGGGAGCTTAATTTTTAAGGTTAAACCACTGATTACGTACAGGTGTAACCTATTACACGTATTTTGTAACCTTTCAAACAAATAATTTGCTCCTGGAGTGATTTAGGGTCAATTAGGCAAAGGGTTTGAATACTTATGCAACTGAGAATCATCTGATTTTCTCTGTTAATCAAAACTTATTCAGATTTTATCTGTATTTTTAGCTTTTTCACATTGGAATCGTTTGTGAAGACTCTATATATTAAATTTGATTTGAAAGCATCATGGAATAAATAAGCTGGTGTTGCTTAGCCTGGTGCCTGGTGTTGCCTGGTGTTGCTTAGCCTGGTGTTGGCTTAGCGGTCAGGGTACCAGCTTGGGATCCTAGGATCCTGGGTTCGAATCCCAGTCGATCGCTGAATTAACGCCAGGGGGGTTGACTCAGCCTGTCATCCTTCCGAGGTTGGCTAATTGAGTACCAGTTCACTGGTAATTCCCTGTTTGTCGTAAAAGGCGACAAAAAGGGTTGGCGTCAGGAAGGGCATCCGGCCGTAAAACATTGCTTCAAAAAGGGGACCAAAAAACAACAACAACCACGGTGCCCGAAAAAGGCCAACCCCCGCTTTGCGGGGAAAAATGGCCTCTAAAGGTGGTTTTGGAATAAATAAGCTCAGGGGGAATCAAAATGTGAAAACTTTTGCAGGCCACTGTACTGCCAACTAATGTCGGAGGCCATCAAGGCATACATCAGGTCTGACATTGGTCTTTTATTAGGACTGTTCAAATCTCAACATTTCAGGACTTCAAAATTCATCATCCTGGATGAAAACCACTCAGTGGTCAATACATCCAAAAAGAGATTGCATGTTGGGCAGCTATACCATTTGGTGTTGCCGACAGTTTTGAATTAGCATCTTTCCAATTACCACCAGTTTCCTAGGGGTAAAAATACTTGGGGAAACTCGAAGCAATTCACTATTCCCAGATCAGAGGCCTTCTTCTCCAAGTATTTTCAACACAAGAGGTGGCACTTTGTCACTTAATTAAAAACATCTTCATTGCAACAAACTCAATTGATTAAACAGGTAAGTAAAAACTGAGTCATTTCCATGCCAACTCACCTGCTACTTCTTTCAAAATATCCAGAGCTGGATGTTGCAGCATTGCAATATGCTGTCGGGCCAGGTTTTCAAATACATGGTAGCTAATGAAACCTGGTAGCTCTCGACCTGTTTTCTGTGTCATAATTTTTTTTACAGTGTTGTAAAGGTCATCATTCCCTGGGGGAGGGTGAGGAGGAGGGGAGGAGATGTGATGCAAGAACCAAAAACCCAATTTCCATCAAGAATGACTGAAATAAAAAAGTGTTCTTACGAATTTACCGGCCATGTGAAACTTTCCAAACTCAAAATTTGGAATGATTACTGTAGCGGAAACTTTAAATTTAAGTAAAATTGCAGTCATTTGCAAGCAAATGAAATGTGTCCTCCCCACCAATGGAAATGAATGTCAAAAGGAAAAATCAAAAGAAAGACACTACACTAATGCTTACCTGCTTTAGTTTGAAGGGGCTGTGGTAAGGTATTTCTATGCCAAATCTTTGATGGATTGATTTGAATATAAAGATTTGGCAGAACAAAACCCAAAATGTTGTGCCCAATTTTGACCTTTGATGACTGAAATTGAAAGAAACATACCACACCATTGTCTACCTGCTTCAATCTGTACAGACTGTGCTAAAGTATTGTTACGTGTATGTGGAGGGGGAGGGAGGAAGGATGGAAATGAACCCCGACTTAGAACTGTTAAGATAGCATGGTCCGTTTTCTCAAGTAGGAAATATTGTTCCCTTGAGCCTGGTGTTGACTTAGCGGTTAGGGTGCCGGCTTGGGATCCTAGGATCCTGGGTTAGAATCCCGGTCGATCGCTGAATTAACGCCAGGGGGGTTGACTCAGCCAGTCATCCTTCCGAGGTCGGCAAATTGAGTACCAGCTTGCTGGGATGAATGATCCCGGTGTGTACCCGGTTTAGAATAGGTACACCATATCCCTGCGCATCGTAAGAGCGTGACCAAGGGTTGGCGTCAGGAAGGGCATCCGGCCATAAAAACATTGCCTCAGACAGGGAACCATGATTGTCATGGGGCCCGCAAGGCTAAGCCCCGCTCTAGCGGGGAAAATGGCCTTAAAACGATCATTCATTCATTCATTGTAACCAAGGACACATTAGGTTAAATTTGTCCTGTTGGTATGTGCACAGAGCAATGCAGTGTTGTTACTGATAGAGATTAGCATATGGCTAAGACGATACATTGTATGCACCTTCCTGTCAGGCAAGGTCAGGTATTAATGGGAGATAAGTGAGCGCAGGACTCATTAGCTCTTCGCACACAGACCTGTAGATCTCCTGGCCCGCCAGGAAAATAAATATTATGCCGGCTCAGACAATGTGTAATGGAGGTAACAGTGCTGATGAAGGCGGAGTGCTGAGTGGCTGCATGAACACCCACCCATCAGGAACATTGAGTAGCCAATAGCCGAGCCTGGCAGGCATGTCCGCAGGAAGGGATGAAGCACGCAAGCGCAAACATCTAGTCAGTTTACAGTACCAGTCAGTTTCCAGGTTCCTGAATGAGAACATATTCTCTCCTGGGGTCAGCAGATAAGTTCGGGGCCGTAGACCGTTTCTGCAGACATAAGCTAAACTAACCTACCCCCGTTTTCCACACAGCGTTACTACAGGTACAAGTTACTGCCGTATGAGTTACTGCAGGTACGAGTTACTACGGGTATGAGCAAAGGTGAGCTATGAGGTAACAAAGAGTGAGGTTGTGGTGGTGGAGTGAGAATGGAGGGCTCTGTACAGTGTTAATCTAAAATCCAGTCATCATTTTCTAGGCTGTGCACAGTGTCTTGCTGGTGTTTTTGTGTATCGCTTGCGTTTTATCCTTCAAATAAACGCAAGTATGGACCATGGTTCTTCCTTGGCACACCTGAATGCCAATCCACCGACAAGGCCTTCATCCACAGCTCGATGGAGTAACTGCTGTCCCCTCTGGGCTGGCTCCCCAGTAGATGATAAATGTTGTTTTTGGGACACCTCCATTTAACATGGGAAATCCCTATCTAATGTCGTTTACCCCCCTGTCTTTTCCCACTTTTGGAAAACACCCCTATTAATCCAAAAGACTCTATGAGCCTTTTGACCTTTTGAACCATGAGCTTATTGACCTTATGAGCCAATTAATCTACTTGGGCTAATACATAATGAAGATATTTTAATTGAGCTACGGCTGAATGGTAAACCCATCTTGATGTACTAGGCTGAACACTAACAGCTTGGAACCAATCCTTCATTGAACCTCCAAATCCCCATTCACTTACATGTTAATTTTCAACTCTCCTCATTGCCCCTAAACACCTCTATTTCTCTCACCCTGTTCTTTACGAACCTTCTAACCTTTTGACATGCTATCCTTATTCATTAGACCACTTAAACAATGGTCCTTCTACCCTTGTGAACCTGTGATTCTTCTGACCTTATAGACCTTTTAACCTTTTACTCTTAATATCATCTGGTGAATCATCTTTGACCCACTCAAACAACGACCCAACAAATATTTGTTTATGTGTGGGAAATAATTTAATTCTTTCATTAACTTTATATATTACCATACTCAAACCTTTTTTTATTAATCCCTCACTTTTGAGAAATGACTTGTGGTAAAACTTGGACAACTTTCAAGAAATCCCATTGTTTCGTTTCCTGTTTTCACACACACCCTGAATTTCCTCGAAATGTCGACATATCCCGAAATAACTTTTACATTATAAAAAGCCGTGTTCAATTCAATTTTGATCATTGGGAATCGACATGTCTTACTACTCCAGCCTTTACTCTGTTGAAGATGATACCAACTCACCAGGGTAAGTTTCATTTAAAATTAAATTTGTATGTTGTATTTATATTTATATTTGTATTAATTAAAATTTATATGTGTTTAATTGTACATCTTGTGATTTAATACCCCTTTCTCTTTACAGCAATGCGAATATCCTGGCAGAATCCAACTCCTCTCTCCTGGCAGAATCCAATCCAATCCAACTCCAACTCCTCAATCCAATCCAATCCAACTCCAACTCCAACAATCCAACTCCAATCCAATCCAAGGCAGTGTCCCTCCATCTCAAGAGTTTCACAACGAACTGAATACGGGTTGGAATGAAGGCATACAAAACCACCATCAAACCCTGGTAATTCATTATTCTCGCTCTGATTGTCAATGAATAAATGTCCGTTCCCGTTTGATAATAACAAATTAATTGATAATAATGCGGTGCATGTTTTTCTTTCTTTTTCAAACAGAATACAACACCTGTTGAGATCGATGATCACGATTTTGAGTGGGACGATTTTGATCTCCAAAGGAGTGGTTATTTCCTGCCAACCTGTGATATCCTTAATTTTCACCTCGACTGCATTGACAGAAGGCTTGATCTTTTAGAGGTATGTGTGTGTATGTGTGTTTGTGTACGTGTGTGTATATGTGTGTGTGTGTAAGTGTGTATGTAAGTGTGTATGTGTGTATGTGTGTATGTAAGTGTGTATGTGTGTATGTGTGTACGTAAGTGTGTGTGTATGTATGTATGTATGTAAGTGTGTTTGTAAGTGTGTGTATGTGTTTGTGTATGTGTACGTGTGTATGTATGTATGTGTGTATGATTATATTTTCTCTACCCTCTTGTTTTCAACAGAAAGAGAAAGAAAGTCTGGAGACAACTGATGAAATGATTGAAACTACCTTCAACTTATGTTGGGAAGATATTGATGATTTGTTTTGGGAAGAAGAAGAAAAATGTTTTAATAATATAAAGAAACTAATGCTTCCAATATTATTTATATATAATTGCTTTGTATACAACTATTTAATAATTAATTACAAAACGAGAATAAAGGAAAAAGGAGGGGGGAGGTGCGTCCCCCACCCTTGATTCCCCCCATCCCACCCCTCCCCTCCCCTTGTGTGTGTGGGGAAGGTGGGGGTGGGATGAGGGGGGATCAAGGGTGGGGGACGCACTGGGGGTGGGGGATGATGGGTGTGGTCCGTGTGGGCGGGGTCTGTGTGGGCGGGGTCGGTGTGGGCGGGGTCTGTGTGGGCACGGCTTATGATTATTTTTTTTATTTTTTTTATTACCACTAATTAAATTAGCTAATCTGGGTGGGGTGAATAGAAATGTTGTTTAATGAATGATCAGCTTTGTTTTTTGTAATTCTTGTGAATAAAATGCCCCTAATATTTCTTCCCCATTCATATCATATAATTTGTAAGTCCAAGGGACTGAATCCATTATATCAACATTTTTAAATAATTCATGAGTCCACCTCTTTGTATAACCTTTTTCAAAACGGCTTTTCCATTTGTATATTCTTACCATATCACCAACTTTGAAATTGGGTTTTTTCAAATTAATCTCCATTTCATATTTTAATTTTGTAAATGTTTCTGATGGTTTTGATTTTGTTGATGAATGAACTGTATTATTGTAATTATCAACAATATTCTGGATTAAATACACCCATTGTTGAGAATCGAGTTGTGTGAATTTTTTATATAATTTTTCTTTTAAAGTACGATAAAACGCTCAATAACAACTGCCTTTCCTTCATTAAAGGTGCTGTATAATTTAATATCCTCCCCCTTAAGAAATTTCATGAATATTTTGTTATAGAACTCTGTTCCCTCATCAGTCCATAACTTCTTTGGTTTCCTTTTATCCCTATCAAATATTAGCTTAAAGGCTAACATTAAAGTATTACCTCTCTTGTTTTTCAATGGAACAACCCAGGCAAATCTACTCCTCAAATCAATAACGGTTAAAGCATACCTGTATCCCTTATCATTATTTCGTTCGATTAAATCAGCAGACCATATGTGGTCAGTGTCTTTGGAATAAACCTTCCTTCTTTTAAACTTGGTGATTATAGGTTTGTGTAATTCTTCAGCCAAAAGCTCCTCAGTCTTGATGACATCATTAGAGCCTAATAGTTTTTTGAGGAATAACCAAGACCAAGTTTCAATTTAGCACTTATCATTTTTTTTACAATAAACCTATCAACTTTCTCTCTCAACGTAGGATTTTGTATCAAAGACAAATTATACAACATTTCTCTGTCTGCTTCATGTTTTTCATCCAATGTAGTGGTATTTCCATAAGCAATATCATGTTTCATACACACTTCATCAACCCTATTTATAGGTTTAGACCAAGGTTTAGGATTGTCAGCCTCATCTAATCTTTTATCCAAGTTTGTTCCTGGACCACAGAAAGAATATCCAGGTAGATGTAGTTCCCCAGGAATTCCAGTTGTTGTAAATTTACTTCCTGACAGAAACTTTTGTATGTCTCCTCCACTTTTAGGAGAGATGAATTGACACTTTTTAGAGCCACACACTTGACATATTCCTTTTTGATAAACTCTATTATTTTTAGCTTTAACATAAGAGATATTTTTAGATTTAGTTTTCTTTTTACATTTGAGACAATAACTCATATTTATTTATCAGAAAAGGTCCGACAGAGTATCAAAACCTTTTTGGTTTTTAACATATACATTTCAATCTTTATTTTTAAAACATAAAGAATACTAAGGAATGCCTTCACTCTCTCCTCTAGTTAGTTTTATTTGTAAATAAATGAAGTCAATAGCATCATCAACCACATAATCTTTGTCTTCTTCATGTAAATCTCCTCGCTGAACTCATCTCAACCATTTTTAAAATCATTATCTTAGTAAGAGTCGTTAATTCTTTATTTTTCTCTTCGGTGCGTTGAGATTGATTTATTTGCTGTAATACACTCAATCTTTTACGAATCTCACTGATTTCCATCTTTTTATATTTTTCCTCCTTCTCCTTTTTCTCCCTCTCCTCCTTCTCCTTTTTCTCCCTCTCCTCCTTCTCCCTCTCCTCCTTCTCCTTTTTCTCCCTTTCCTCCTGCTCCTTTTTCTCCCTCTCCTCCTTCTCCTTTTTCTCCCTCTCCTCCTTCTCCTTTTTCTCTCTTTCCTCCTTCTCTTCTTCAACTCCTTCCTCATCCCTTGCTACCCTTGAGTTTGAGCCCCAAAGAATATTATACATATACTCATCTGGATTTTGAGATGTTCTTGTATCTATAATTATTTTTCTCATAATAGGATACCAATAAGATTTGTTGATGATTTCTAAAAGAGTTTTATATTTCATAACTTTGAGAAGTTCATTTTTATTTAATATTTTAAACAAGTCTCTATTTGTGGGTTTAGCAATCTCAGTATAAGGCCAGTTTTTTATGACAAAATTCCCATGTATATGTTCCAAATCATAAGGTATGTAATACCGAGCACCCTTTTCTTGTAGGTATCCTTGAATACAAAAATTATAATTCTCTTGTAGTCTTCTTCCTGCCATTTATGTATCAGAAATATATGTGAGATTAATATTATGACAGGTAATACCACCCTATCTTCCCACTACCAAATCGGTTTGTATTCCTCGGCTTTCTATCCTTATCTCATGACCTTCCTTCTTTGTCATGCTAACCATCGCTATACTATCATATATTTTTCTTTTCTTAAAATCATGTATTTGTTGTTTATTAATTGTACTTCCACATAAATCCTTATCCTCACCAAGTGGATAATATTCTTCTTTACGAGACTGATTAATATCATGTAGGTCTTCTATGTTTATTGAAAAAGACCAATTATACCCTAAATCAGGCATATCATACCCCCATTTATTAATTCGCATATTAACTATATGTCCTTCTTTATAAAATTCAATTGTAAGCAGGTAGTTAAATTCAATGAGGAAAGGTGTATGGTCAGTATAACCAGGTGTTGTGGTTGTAAATTTTACTTGTTTAACAAAACGTGCTGTTTTCTTTAAATATACATATTGTGATAAATCACTAAATCTAATTAAGTCATTCGCATCTGTAGGGTTTGGACAATTGATTAATTTATAAGTATTCTTCATATTAATATTTTTACTTGTAGTATATTTTTGTCGTTCAGCCTGTGCCTTTGTATAATAATTTGATAAATCAATATCCTGAGAGGATTTTCCAAAGATAGAACCATCTTTTCCAACATAAGTCATTTATATTAGATTAAAAATGATATCATAAAAATTTTCATTATTGTTGAGTTGAAATAATACATATAAACATAATTGACCACAACATTTAGAATTAATTTCTTGAACTTGAAATGTTTGATAAACACCATTCTGTAAGAATTGTATTACTTCAACAGGCGGTGGCATACCATAACTATCAAAATAATATTTATCCTGACTATTATGAATACAAACCCAATGAGAATCATTCTGTGTGTCTAAATTCATAATAATATTCTTTGTATTCTTATTTATATGTATTAATTCATCTCTCATACAAATAACCACATTATCAATTTTTAGTGTTTTACAATACTTAGCTAGTTCTATATTTGACGTTGTATTCTTTCCAAATTGTTTAAACCATTTATCCATTTATTTATGAGAAAGATACAATCCATTACCCCGTTTAGTTAATTTAACACCCGCTTGAGCGATAGAGGAAAGCATATCTCCAACCAACAATCTAGCTCTATCAGGTAGACTTTCAAGTTTTTGAGCAAAATCTACAATTACACCACTTCCACTAATTTGTTTCTCCAACTCCTTGTTATGTCTTTCCAATTCTTTTTGAGCTTTTAGTTGTGCCTTCCTTTCGTTAGCAGTTTTTACCGCTGCTGAAATACCACCAGTCAATGCTCCCGCCGCACTTAAACCAGCAAATAAAGGAATTAGAAACGGTAGAAATCCTCCTCTTGACTCGTCTATTGAATATTTCTTTAACATAGGTTTTGTCATTTTAATTTTAAGTGAACCAGTATCATTTAGTGTTTTTACTTGTGTGCGTGTGAGTAAAACATCAATTCTTACAGCTCCTTTTCTTTGAATTGTATTAACATTAATAATACAAGGCTTTTGATTTTGAATACAAGATGTTAATTTATTAGGATTGATTTGATTAACATATACCCCTACCATTTATTTATGAGAAAAAACCTATGTGATATTAATCATAACACCATTATCTGTATTAATCTGTAATTCTGTTTCCTCCAAAAGCAAACAATAAGCATCAACTTCTTCATTCTCTCCTCTTTCAACGTATAGAGAAGTATCCACTCTATTAGACTTTATAGTTTCCTTTTGAGAACTCAGGTCAATTGTGTAGATTGTATAAAGTTTTTGAAATGCAACCATATCCAAAATAGGGTTATTATTACCATTACTTTCACACACCTTTTGGTAAGACTTGTAGGCTTCCGCATAATCATTTTTTTCCCAATCAATTTCCAATCTATCTCGTGGATAAAATGTTCCATCAGAGAAACCCGAAGTTGTTTCACCTTAGCATTATCACACAGTGCATTATTCTTATTAGTACCGTCCTCCCCATCTGGTTTTTTAAAAATGAGCCAGAGGTATCGGGGCTTTCCTTGAAGAACACCTAAATTCCAAGTGTAGGTAGTGTGTTCCAGTTTAACGTGTTGACATCTTCTTTTAAGGTATGATACATTTAGAGGGGTCTTTGAGTTAAGTCTTCTATTTAACATCTCTTCCGTTTTAAGATTAGGAGTATATTCACTGATATACCAACACAAATCATTAATAACAAATTTATTGTTGTCTCCAAAAGCATTTTCAACCCCAAAAAGCAACCTATTTACATTATCATTCCTTTGTAGTTGAAATCTAATTTTAAGACCATACAAAACTTTATCATAATCACAAAATCCAAATATACCTTTCAGAGGTACTGCTACAGTAAAGCTATTCTCTGGTTTTGTGTCATCATTATACAGACTTGGCATTTAATATGGAATATGTTTTTGGTGGGGGTGAACTTACTTTTCAAGATGTCTTAGAACCAAAAGTTCATTGGAATTATGTTGAAATTATTCTAGATTTTGTTAATGTGACCTTTAAAAGAAACAAAAACCACATTTGACATTTCGAAACAAATAAATTGATCCTTGAAAGTGATGTAAACTGATATCGAACTCAATTCATGGACAGTACTGTGTTAAACTTCTGTACGTTTTCCAGAAGTATCTCTTTATTTTGCACATTAGCCAAAAAAAATTTCAACAAAAACAAAAGTTAAATTACGACTGGGATTACGGACAGTAAAATTACAGTTCAGTACTTCGTGTAACCCCCACGAGCATTCAGGAGAGCACGTACACGTTGATGCATGCTGTTCACGAGATTTGCCAAGGTTTGGACAGGAATCGCTTGCCATGCAGTGACAATAGTCTGCTGCAATTCACGCACAGAGGCAGGCTGCTGGTCCAAGTGGTCGATTTGGCGCTTTAATTCTGCCCAAAAGTTCTCTATCGGATTCATATCCGGGGACATGGCAGGCCACTCCATATGCTCTACACCATGGTCAGCAAGAAAGTGATGGATCATGCGAGCACGATGAGGCCGTGCATTGTCATCTTGGAAGACAAAGTTTCCTCGAAAGGCTGCATGAGCAAATGGAAGCAATGTTTCTTCCAGAATGGCCCTGTACTTGAACTGGTTCAGGTTTCCATTCAGAACAACCAGGTCAGTTTTGCCCCCTGCATGAAAAGCAGCCCAAACGGTCACCCCACCACCTCCAGCTTGGACTCTTGGCACTATACAATCTTTGCTGTAGGCTTCATGCACTTGTCTGCGCACTCGGACGCAGCCATCTTGACGATAGACCAGAAATCTAGACTCGTCACTGAAGATCACGTGATTCCAGTGTCCTGGCTGCCATTGACGGTGCTCTCTGGCCCACTGCAATAGGCGCTGGCGGTGTTGTCTGGTCAGGCGTGGCTTTCTCAGGGGACGCCTGGCACGATAGCCTGCTTGAACCAGTCGTTGGTTGACTAGCCTTCTGGATACAGGCACATTTGTCAGTTGCTGCCACTCAGCCCTAAGCCGATTAGCTGACTTGGTACGGCCATTGCGGACTAACCGGTGCAGCTGGCGATCATCCCTCCTTGTGGTTCTGTGGGGACGTCCTGGCCTCGGTATTGGAGTAGGGACACCCCTCTGAGCATTTCGTTTCAGGATCTTTGACACCTGACCTTGAGTGATGCCATACTGCCGAGCAATAGCACGGTTTCATGCCGTAATTTCGTAAAGCCACCACTCCATGACAAACAGCATTGTCGAGTTGACGGACCATCTCCAGAGGAAGCGGCAATAACTTTTGGAGACGTGCAGCAGTTGTTTTCCATTAATACAGAACGCAACAACCCTTGTATACCCGACTGTGAAGCCAAACATCAAATGCACCTGTCCATACATTTTGCCATGCCACCTGTGATACAATCCTGTTGTTGACTTCTTTCTGCGACAGACAATCAGCGACATGATTCTTTTAACAAATACAGCACCAAAGTGTAAAAGAAACTCACCAGATTGATATACTGAGTTAAGAAAGTAAACCCAAGTCAAGAAAAAAAATATATTCCATATTAAATGCCAAGTCTGTACATTGCCTTCCTTTGACTATAACCAGGGTCTGTGTTTGTACCCGTTGACATATCAGGAATAAAACCTTCAACAGCTCCCTTACCCATTCTATCACTAAACGAATATAGTGTAAATTTCATCAATTCAGATGTATCAGAGACATAATCAACCGCTTCAACCTCTTGTGTTCCAATATACAGGCGAACACTATCAAACATTTTCCAGAAGAAATCATTTACGAGTGTAGCATTAGTATTATTCGCAGCCTTAGTGAATTTAAATTTACACAACAAGAAACTATCAGCTATATTCAAGTAAGTTTGTTGATTATTTATTTCAAAACTTTTTGTTCCGTTTGAATTCCAGTCTGTTCCTGTTATAGCATTTACCTTAAAATAGTCTTCCTTTTTAGTGGAGTTTGAAATGATAATCGTATCATCCAAATCATAGATACTATCAATCACTTCCATACTTGTATTTATATAGCATTAAAATCGTTGAAACCCAGACCCGAGTATTTTAATGATTTTTTGCCGTTCTTGTGAAGATAGTTGAGTTTTACCTTTTTTAATTTCTTTGATTGCTTGTAATTTATGAGACTCCTTTTGAGCATCTTTTATACTCTTTATAGCACCCGCTACATTACCCATGACAGAAGCAGTTGAACCAATTAGGTCTTTATGTTTAAGAATGGTTGAACCAATACCCATTAGAGTATCAATTATCCCATCTCCTTTATTTCTAAATTGATGTCCCACACCCTGTTGTCTCTTTGGTTTATAGTATCCTCGACCAAGAAACATACCTTCACCCTTATGGTATGGTGAAAGGAACATCCCATCCCCTGTAATTATTTTATATTTTCCCAACTCGTGTTTTCTCACAATAACCATTATATATTTATTGAAAAAGTTCACGTAGGTGAATTCTGATGGATATAATTTCATCATTGAAAGAAATAATTCGATTATCTTGGTCGGTTATCCTAAAATTTACTCTGTATATGGTTTTACCTGACACAGGTAAATAGACAAGATTTTTTGGTTCCATATTAAATTTATAACCAATCGGGGTTGAGTATGCACTGAATGAAAATATTGTATTTGTTCTTATTCCATCGTTATAAGCACCGTCAATCAAATCGCAATGAATTAATACTGAATTTATACCGGAGGATATTTGAATGACATTATCACTGTAAATCGTCCCGTTAGTTTCAATCTTTTTTGAAGAGAAACCCAATAGCTCTCTGAACGAATTTTCAATGGTGAAATCAACTTTATAATTATTTTTAAGTTTAATAGTTGATTTTGAAGTGTGTTTTTGAATATCTATTACCATATTTTTTGGTTCATCACCTTTTTCTTTCATAAGGCGAGAGACTTCAGAAGATATTTGAGAAATCTCGTAAGCTCCGGGTGAAACTGTTATAGTTTTGTACCCACTTCCTGGATTATAACTAAACTTGTTGTTTTTCTCTGTGATATTAAAAAGTGTATTGTAAGTCTCCATTGACAACAAAGAAGCCTCATATTCTTTTGTGGGGTCAAGTTGTAGTGGGTAAGGGAATGAAGCTGTGTAATCACTCGTTGTGAAATTAAAACTAAGAATTGTGCTTCTCATCTTATTTAATATCTAATAAAATATCTTTGTATTGACATTTATTAATTATTTTCATATTCATCAACTGATCTAAAATGGCGGATGCTTCATTAAAACAATTGTTGTTTCCAGCCTTCTTACTACCTAACAACAATAATAACCTATTAACTAATTGTGATGGGTCATTTGGAAGAAAGCTAACACCCGAACCAAGCTTACTTAAAGCATCAATAATATGTTTCTCCTTCTCATTTTTCTTACTTTTACCGGCAACAGAAACTCCATAATCAAGTGAGTTTAGTAAATCAATATATACCCATCTTCCGCATTTTCCATATCAAGTGGTTCATCAAAATATTTTGAACCGCTGAATCCGGAGTTTGTTAGAAGAAACATTAATCTTGGAGTTAATTCAACATTTGGTTGAGCAGAACTTAAGAACACTAATTTATCATTAAATATCAATAACTTTTCTTTCACAAGATGGAACTGTGCTGGTTCTTCTGTTGGAATGAGACCTGCTCTGGTTTTTGAACCCACCGAATATTCATTGTTTTGAAGAGCTTCCACAACATAATTAGGTGGTTGATTTACCTCCTCAAGTTTCCGAAATAATCCTTCATCATCATATTCTAATTCTCCAAGTTCTTGCGCCGTCATTTGACTAAAATCTTTGAGCATTTGAAGTTTTTTTGGAGTAAATTCTACTGTGGGAACTGTAGGTGAGTGTTGAGTTTTCAAAAGTGGTTTAAAAAATTTCTCTTGTTTTCTTTCAAAGGCTTCTTCACCAGTTAGTTTCTGTCTCCGTTTCTTCTTTATCTCTTCCTGTTGCTTTACAACTTTTGAAACCAACTCTTGATGTTCTTTAAACTTTCTTGCTCTTTCTTCGGTATTCATCTTCTGTATTTATTTATTGAAAAATATCATTTAATGAATTGTAAAGGTCAATGGGAAAATTTTCCTTTTCTTTGTCATTATAGTAAATGTGTTGAAATAAATCCTTTTCTTTAAATATTTCATCAAATTCTTTATTGGTATTAATACGAGTGTTATTTCTTCTTCACTAATACTTGTATCTCTGCTTTTCATATGTTTGCGTTGAGTCTCCTCATTGATATCAAAACCGAATGATAAAATCTTAACTCCATCACCACACAAATGTTTAATAATTTGTCTCATTCCTTCAGGATTCGTTTCTAAAATCCCAACACCGTTAGATTTTACTTTATTTAACTCACTCTTACAATGTGAATATTTTGTAGAACCAAGAGAGACCTCCTCAAATATTTGACCTTCGTTCCTCAATCGCATATGTTTCTCCATTGAAATGTAGTAATAATCTTTCCCTTCTACTTCTCCTGGTCGCATTGCTCTGGTTGTAGTACTTACAAAACGAATCATAGGGTGTTTTTTCAAAAAACTTACAATCTTTTCATTTTTACTATTCAAGAGTTTCGATTTATGAAAGTTCTTTCCTGAAGCAGATTTACCCACAATATTAATAATAATAGTTGTCATTTATGTGTGTAAAATATCAGTGAGTATCTCATCTTGTTTCACAACAATATATTTATATTTTCCAATCGTGTGTTTCATATAATTTTCAAATTCTTTTTTATTACATAACGTAGAGCAATTATCTCTCCAAAAATTATTTACATCTATTGAATTTAACTTAAATAAAATAAAAGTATTGGCATTGTTTCTTATTGAGCGCCGAGGGAGTTGAAAATATGACTGACTAAGATAAATACAATTACAAGAAGAATGTCTCCCTCTTGTATAGTAGCTATCCATTACTGTTTGGTTTCTCTCATTAACACAATCATCAAAGATAACGAGGTTCTTTTTTGATTTATCTAAATCTTGAGGTGAAGGTATATCATCCGTATTATCACTGAGAATACAAGTTATGGGTTTTGATTTTGATTTCTGTGTATCACAAAATAGTTG
This sequence comes from Myxine glutinosa, assembly GCF_964187855.1. Lineage (NCBI taxonomy): Eukaryota > Metazoa > Chordata > Myxini > Myxiniformes > Myxinidae > Myxine > Myxine glutinosa. The sequence goes on along the minus strand of NC_136263.1, from coordinate 42,234,115 downwards.
TATTATATCCTCAATGTTGTAATCATTTAGTTTGTTTTGAAGTTTAAATAAACCGATAATGTCTTCCTTTTTAAGACCCGCATTAAAACCTTGTGATAGTAGTTGATACTCGGGTTGAAAACCTGACTTCGTAAAAATTATTAAATTATCATAATCTAAAAAGTTGGGGGTAAGGAGCATCTTTCAAAGCAAACAGGGTTTTCCACATCCGCTTGAACCAACTATTAGACATCTCAATGAATTTGGAATGTTTTTATGGTTATTAAATTTTATCTTATTTTCCCAAACGGGTAAAAAATCATTCATTTATATATTTGGAAAACAAGTCATCTAACTTTTTTTGAGCTATTTTAGAAACTCTATATTTTATCCTGAGTTCGGGTTTAATTTCAAAATAATTCATTATTTTATTTATATAGTATCTTGTATTAACATTTCCTTTAAAATTATTTTGAATAATAAATATCATTAAACCCTTATACATTTCCTCAATACAAATAGTCTCTTCCCTTGAAAGAAATGGTGTATTATCATCACAATACTTAACATTCATCTCTCTTATTAATCTTGTAAAGTAATTCATTTTTGGTTCTAATTTAAAAGAGTTATATATATTTTTTTATTTTTTATTATCATTAATTAAAATTAAATCACAGAAAATACATTGTTTATATGAACCCTCATTATTAAGCCCTATTCTATCACAAGCCGGACAATTCTCTAATTTATCATATGGAGAGTCTGGAAATTCTAAATATCCTTCAGAACTTATCATATTTATATGGTAAATTTTTACTTAAACTAAACGCAAGTTTATTCATTAATAAATACAATGTTTCAAAGCACAAAAGACAAATTTCAATCAATCTCTACTTCGGTGAAAGATATCGAAAAACATGTCAAAGATGTTAAATTGAACAAAGATAAATATGGAAATTTTTGGATTAAACCCATAATGGAGAATAACATGTGTCCTTTTATTAAATTTACGGGACAAGCTATGTTAATTAATAACTCTATTAAAGTAAATTTGACAAAAGTTTCTCCACTACTACTGGCAATTTACTCAAAGCTTGAAAATATCATTGATAAAGAAACTTTGAAAATGAATGATAAGACCATCAACGATTCCAGAGGAAACATTTGTATATTCTTTAATAGACCCAAAGATGTGGGTGAAATTAATAATATGAATATTAGTGGTGAACTATCATTCCGTACCATGATTATTAGAGATTATTTGAAAATAACATTTAATGTAAAAAATATTGTGGTTATTAGTTCTAATGAAAGAAAATATATAGATATTGATGGGAATATTTTTCCTACTAATTAAATATGAGTCATTACAGCAGTGAAGATTTTACTATTTCATTGAACTCAGATGATAGTGATGATAGTATTTCATTGAACTCAGATGATAGTTATGATACTAATAGTTTGTACTCAAATGATAGTTATGAGAGTAGCTTTATTGATGACTCTGAGTATGATTCTGAGTATTCATGTGATAGTTATGGCTCAGATTATTCTGAGTGAAAAAGTGTTTTAGTTTAAGTACAGCGATATATATAAAAAGGAGCTGTAAAGCTCAAAAGTGTTTTACTTTAAGTACAGTGATATATATAAAACACCACGTTTTCTCACGCTATAAATATGGTTTATTGTGATACTTGCGAGAAGGAAGTAAAATATTATAAACAACATATTCTCACCGCAAAACATACATACAACATTATTAACAAACTTTCCCCTCTTCCACCTAAAACAAAACACTGTTCTACATGTAATAAAAATATCCTCAAGAAAGGCTTCAAAATACATCTTAAAACAAATCTACATTTATCAAATTTTATCACAACTAAAAACTCTGATGGCGCATTCAAAGGACATATTAAAATAAGAGTCTTTAACTTCAAACCTCCTGAACCAGAGTCTATAGTTGATGCTGTAGAAATAGTTAAACCTGCTGTTCAAACGTTGATTGAAAAAATACTAAAAGAAATGAAACCACTTAAATTTTATATGGGAGTAAAATTAGAAATGACAAAGGACGAAGGAGTTATAGATACACCATACATGAGAACTGAGCCACACTTTATATCTTCATATCAAGATTTTAAAACATCAGGAGTCTATGATGAACTTATTAAACAAGAGCAAGTTGTGGATAATTCAATCGTAGGAAGTGGATTCAATATAGGAAAAATTATTTACATAGACATTCATATTCTTAAATCAGATCCTCTAAAAGCTTCTTCTTACATTGATTTACCCAGTGTTATCAAAAATAGAAAAGCAGTTATCAATATCAAAAATAAAGACAATAAATGTTTTCTCTGGTCTATTCTAGCACACTTACATCCTCCACATTTTCATGATGAAAGAGTATCTCATTATAAAAAATATGAGAATACATTAAATACGAAAGATCTAAAGTTTCCTATGGCTTTAAATGATATTCCTAAATTTGAAAAGATGAATAATTTATCAGTTAATGTTTATGGTCTAACAGAAACAAACAGCATTCAGGTTTTAAAGCTTTCTGACAATTGTAAACAAACTCATATTAATCTTCTATATTTTAATTCAGAGGAAAATTCACATTATACATACATCAAAGATATTGCTAAATTAATAAAACCACAAGTATGTAAAAGAACAAATAAAATATATATTTGTTTGCGTTGTCTTAACTTCTTCCATACACAAGAAAGATTAGATAAACATTCAAATTATTGTGGTGAACATAAATCAACGTTAATCAATATGCCTAAAGAAGGCTCAAAGATCACATTCAAAGATGAAAAGAAAAAGATCAAACATCCATTTGTTATATATGCTGATTTTGAAAGTATTCTAGAAAAAATAGATACTGCTTCTCCAGATCCAAAAGAATCATACACAAATAAATATCAAAAACATACTCCTTGCGGTTTTTGTTATTATATCAAATCATCGGTTGGTGATAAATATAACAAGTTAGAGGAGTATAGAGGCTCAAATACCCCAGAGGAGTTTGTGAAACGACTAGAAAAAGACTTGTGTTCGATTAACCAAGATAATGAGAGAAACCAATAAACCAATGTCCTTGACGAGTGAACAGAAAAGGGAATTTAGAAAAAACAATGTTTGTCATATTTGTGAGGAAAAAATTGGTGAAGGTCTAAAGGTTAGAGATCATTGTCATCTCACTGGTAAATATAGAGGTCCGGCTCATCAAAGTTGTAATATTAATTATAAACTCCCCTCTTTCATTCCTGTCTTTCTTCATAACAACGCTCATTATGATACACATCTATTTATTAATGAACTTTCAAAGACATCTGGACACATTTCAGCAATTCCTAACACGGATCAGAAATACATTTCATTCACAAAAACAATTCACACATCTCCTATTACTCATATCAGATTTCTTGATACATTTAAATTCATAGCAAGTCCAATGGCTAACTTGGTTCAAAATCTAAAAGAGTTTCCATGTCTTTCAGAGTATTTTTCAGATAAAGATTTTCTAACACAAAAGGGAATTTACCCCTATGACTATATGGACTCATTTGAGAGATTCAATGAAACACAACTTCCTTCAAAAGAAAATTTCTATAACAAATTAAACAACAGTCATATATCTGATAAAGATTATGTACACGCACAAAATGTTTGGGAAAAATATAACATCAAGAATCTTGGCGAGTATCATGATTTGTATCTCAAAACTGATGTGCTTTTATTGGCCGATGTATTTGAAGCCTTTAGATCTGTTTGTCGCACTGGATATGGATTGGATCCTGCTCACTACTACACAGCACCTGGATTGGCTTGGAGTGCGATGTTGAAAATGACAAAACAAGCTTTGGATTTGATAACCGATGTTGATATGCTTTTGATGATTGAAAAGGTAAAAAGAGGTGGAATTTCACAAGTCTGCTCGAGTAGATACGCAAAAGCAAATAACAAATATCTTCCAAATTATGATTCAATGAAAGAGAGTTCTTACTTGATGTACTATGACGCGAACAACCTGTATGGCTGGGCAATGTCTCAGGCTCTTCCTTATGGAAAACTTAGATGGGTAAAGGAAAAAGACTACAAAAAGGTTTTACAAGATGTATGTATCTCTACACAAAAAGAATTGGATGAAGAAAAAGTTGGTTATTATTTTGAAGTTGATTTGAAATATCCAGAGGAACTCCATAACCTACACAAAGATCTCCCATTTGCTTGTGAGAAAGAAAGTCCAAAGAAAGAATGGTTGAGTGATTATCAACGATCGTTTGATATAGGTGAATCAACAGAAAAATTACTTACTACATTATATAACAAGAAAAATTATGTTCTACTCCAAATAAATTTGCGACAATATTTATCAAAAGGTCTAAGAGTAGAGAAGATCCATAGGGTTCTAAAGTTCAATCAAAGTCATTGGTTAAAGGGGTACATTGATTTTAATACACAAAGAAGAACAGAGTCAAAAACAGATTTTGAGAAAGACTTTTATAAATTGATGAATAATGCGGTCTTTGGTAAGACTATGGAGAATGTGAGGAAAAGACAAAATATCAGACTATCAACATCTTGGGAACAAGCATCAAAATTAATTAATAGACCGAGTTTTACTCGAGCTGAGGTCTTTACTGAGAACTTTTGTGCGATCCATTTGATTAAAGAGAGTATTGAAATGGACAAACCTATTTATATTGGAACATCAATTCTTGATTTATCAAAGTCATTAATGTATGATTACTTTTATAATAACTTGAGGAAGAAATATCAAAATGATGTTAATCTACTTTATATGGATACAGATAGTTTTATTTTGAAAATTAATACTAACGATGTTTATTCAGACATGAAAAGAGACATTAATATCTATGACACGAGTAATTACAGTCCAGAGAGTGAGTTGTTCTCTTCTAAAAATAAAAAGGTGATTGGAAAGTTCAAGGATGAATTAGGAGGAAATGTTATGAGTGAATTTGTGGGATTGAGGTCAAAGGCTTATGCTTACAAATACATTGTGAATAACGTTGAAAAGACTGATAAGAAGTTAAAAGGTGTAAAGAAAAATGTTATTAAAGAAACAATAAACTTTAAGGATTATTATAACTGTTTAACAACAAAGAAAGAAGAGTTTAGAAAGATTAATGGAATAAGAAGTTATAAACATCAATTATATACAGAAGAGATAAATAAGAAAGCATTAGGAGCTTTTGATGATAAGAGGTTTATTTTAGAAAATGGAATTGATAGTCTCCCTTATGGTTATATAAGTATATAAGTGATAAGATATATATATATATATGTGATAAGATATATATAAGTGATAAGATATACATAAGTGATAAGATATATATAAGTGATAAAATATATAAGTGATAAGTTAAAAAGGGGGGTTAGGGATTTTAACGGGCTTCCGCCGCCTTTTTTACTATTATATAAATGATAAAACCAAGTATCAACCAGACTAAAGAGTGGAGGTGTAATCAACCTTGGTATATAAATGGAAAACATAATGAATGTGAAAAATATCAAATAAGACTTATTGAAAAGGCAACTGGTAAAAAAGTTCACAAAACAAATAAGAGAATTAATTTAAATACCGGTGAGTTGGGTAAAAAAGATGGAAATATTTTTGAGTGGACGGAAAACATATATCTAAAATTATATCCCCCCCCCTCTATTTACATGAAATGGTTTGGTCCATTCGCAAAGCCAAAGCGAACGGCTTGCGAGTACGGTGACAATCCCCCCCCTCTATTTACATGAAATGGTTTGGTCCTTTCGCAAAGCCAAAGCGAACGGCTTGCGAGTACGGTGACAATCCCCCCCCTCTATTTACATGAAATGGTTTGGTCCAAAGCGAACGGCTTGCGGAGTTTGGTAAAGAAATCGCCATAGCTCGGTAACTACTTGTCCGATTAATATGAAACCTTGAAAAGGCACATCCTCAGGTCCCCAGCAATATACCTGGCAAGTTTCAAGTATATCGGACCCGTGGTTGTCGAGAAACAGCGGTCACAGACACACATACACACATACACACACACATCACACAGAGATTACTGGAATTATAGATAGACTAGGACGTGCCCGTGCCCGTGGGTGCCCGTTCCTTGCCAAAAAAAAAAAAAAAAATGTCTTCGCCCATGCATGCATGGGCGTGCCCATGGGCCCATGGGCGTGCCCGTAAGTGCGTGATGTGACCGTACAATGAATGTATCGTCCCGACGCCACAGCTCGGATGGCGCTGCAGTTAATCGGGCCTGTATCGGCAGAGTTATTATAAACGTGTACTACAATCGATCGTACCTTACAGCGTCTGCTCGCCACGTTCACGTCGTCACTATGATTATCCGTAAGTCCGGAAGTGACGTCCTCATTTGACTGTCCGGAAGGTCGCATATCGCAGTTACGATGAATCGCAAATTAGTTTTAATTAGTTTTAAAACATAGTTTAACGCCAACATAGCGCCAACATAGTTTGCCAACGTGAAATAAATGAATACGCTCTCAAATGTGCCGTCCGAGGCAGAGTCTGTTCGCCACGTTCGGCACACGTGATAGCTCGCTGCTCTCTGATTGGTTGAATCGTTTTTTGGACATAGCTCGGTAACTACTTCTCCGATTAATATGAAACCTTGAAAAGGCACATCCTCGGGTCCCCAGCAATATACCTGGCAAGTTTCAAGTATATCGGACCCGTGGTTGTCGAGAAACAGCGGTCACAGACAAACAAACATACAGACACACAGACACACACACATGCACACAGAGATTACTGGAATTATAGATAGACTAGGGCATGCCCGTACTATATATATAGGACGTGCCCGTACGTGGGTGCCCGTTCCTTGGTGCGGCCCAGCATCTAGTCGAGACCCAGTCACCCAGACCGATCACCCATTCCGACCCCAAATTCCTCATCGACGATAACTAAACAATATATTATATGAATCGCACCGTACATACCTCCTTCTAGATCTTGTTCTTGTCTTGTTATACTCACTCAGGCTCACTCTATCACGCCTGAGTCCACCCAGCTCCTCCAAATGGCGCCCGCAAATGGCACAGAACCCCCCCCTCTATTTACATTCTATGGTTTGGTCCATTCGCAACGACCACAGAACCCCCCCCCCCCCTCTATTTACATGAAATGGTTTGGTCCATTCGCAAAGCCAAAGCGAACGGCGAACGGCTAAATCGCCATAGCTCGGTAACTACTTGTCCGATTAATTTCAAACCTTGAAAAGGCACATCCTCGGGTCCCCAGCAATATACCTGGCAAGTTTCAAGTATATCGGACCGGTAGTTGTCGAGAAACAGCGGTCACAGACAAACACACAGACACACAGACACACAGACACACACACACACACACACACACACAGAGATTACTGGAATTATAGATAGATGACGAGGCATATGTTCAGCGCCATTTCGGCCACGTGATTGGTGATGGTAAAATGTATAAATAATTCAAGGTGGTTTGTAGGTAACCATGATGGTGAAGTAAATAAATAATTAAAAGATGTGTGTTTATTGTGGAGATGGTAAAGTGTACACAAGTAAATAAATAATTAAAAGTTTGGTGCTGGGAATAGAGTAAAGTGCTGATGTTTCAGGAATGAGAGAATGATGTGAAATTGTTCTCACCTTGGATCGGAGGTATATTGTCCTCGGAAAGCCCAGAGCTTTTATCATTCGACATCTTGCGTCTTCGTCCCATTACCTGCAAACACCTGAAGTGTAGAGACAATCTCACAGGACATCCTTTTTAAAGAAGATTATTTTGTGACGTTTGGTTATTGCGTCATCTTTTTTGACGACGTTTACGAGAAGGTAACAAGAGACACTTCTTCTTTCTATTTTTGAGCTTTCCATGACGTCCAGGTATGCGCCACACCCCTCAATGCAATGCATGGGTTGTGTCCTCAAGAAGCTCAGTGACGCATTCCACAACCCTACATGGATTTACCCCAACCCCATCCTCACACTGCCACAAGATTGGCAGGGTCTCTCCTAGATCTTTCTCCCAGTTTCCTTTGCGAAATTAATTCCACACAAAATGAATGATGACTTTACAAAGACGCGAATGTTTATAATGAAGGAGCTGGGGCTCCCACGTCGATCGGAAGAATGGACGCGACAAAAAGCTGGAATTCATCCGAGTTGCTTTAATCAAATCAAACACTCAGGCACTCTGAAAACCCTTTTATCGGGCAGCAATATATATCTATTATCCCGGGGGGTTTGCCCAGGCCCGGCGCCAGGGGGCGTGGCCCAGCGTCCTGGCTGCGGCCAGGCAAGTTGAGGGCGAGCCTGCCCGGGCATGCCCGGGCGTCCCGACCGAGGCCTGGCAAGTTGAGTGCGGGCCTGCCCGGGCGTCCTGGACGAGCCCGGCATGGTGATCGCTCCGCGTCCTTGATAGGTGCAAGGCGATTGTGAAAACCCAGCGGCAGCCGCTACACACGTCCCCCCAGAATCGACTTGCACCGGCAGGGTCAATTTGAGGGGGGTCCTGATGACCCGGCCGAAGCGACCCCTGGCGGGTCGTGGGAGGGGGTCCGGTGAGGTGGTGGGCGGTCGAGTGGGGGGCACCGTGGACGGGGGGCGGCCTCGCCGTGGCGGAAGGGCCACCCGTGGTGGGTGGTCGACGTCCACGTGCGCCGGCTTGAGACGGTCCACCGCAATCCGGTCCGACCTGCCGCCGATGTCGATGACGAACGACTTGTCGTCCCGTCGCAGCACCCGGAAGGGCCCGTCGTACGGCGGCTGGAGTGGCCACCGATGTGCGTCGTGACGCACAAAAACATACTCCGCTGTGCGGAGTGCTGGGGGGACGTAGGACTGGGGGTCACCGTGGTGGGATGTTGGCACGGGGGCAAACCGTCGGGTGGCCTCCTGGAGGTCCGAGCGCTGGTGAGCTGCGGACCAGGGACTGGTAGCGTCGGGCACGAATTCGCCCGGGACGCGTAGCGCCTGGCCATAGACAAGCTCGGCGGTGGATGCCTGGAGGTCCTCCTTGGGGGCCGTGCGAAGGCCCAAAAGGACCCACGGCAGCCGGTCGGCCCAACCGCCGTCTTGAAGGCCGGCCATGAGCGCGGCCTTCATGGAGCGGTGGAATCGCTCGCACAACCCGTTTGCTTGGGGGTGGTAGGCCGTAGTACGGTGGAGCTTGACCCCCAGGTTGCGGGCGACCGCGCCCCACAGCTCGGAGGTGAACTGTGGTCCGCGGTCTGACGAGATGTCCGCCGGTGCGCCGAAGCGGGCGACCCAGGTGGCGATGAAAGCCTGCGCCACGTCGGCGGTGGTGGTGGAGACGAGGGGAACGGCCTCCGGCCACCTGGTGGTCCTGTCCACCATGGTGAGCAGGTGTGTGAACCCCCGTGACGGGGGGAGGGGGCCCACCAGATCCACGTTGACGTGGTCGAAACGTCGTTCGGGCATGGTGAAAGGTGCCAGCGGGGCCTGGGTGTGTCGGTGGACCTTGGCCCATTGGCAGGCCGTGCAGGTGCTGGTCCAATCGCGGACGTCCCGACGAAGGCCGTGCCAGACGAAACGCGCCGACACCAGCTTCTGGGAAGCTTTCCGGCCCGGGTGGGAAAGGCCGTGGAGGGAGGCGAAGATGCGGCGTTGCCAGGTGACGGGCACGATGGGGCGAGGCTGGCCTTGGGAGACGTCGCAGAGCAGGACAGTGTCCGCGCAGGGGATGTCGGCCAGGCGGAGGCCCGTGTCCGCCGCCCGGAGGGCTTGCACCGTGGAGTCGGTGGTTTGGTCCGCCGCCATAAGCGCAAAATCCACGCCCAGGTGGACCGCGTTCGCGCTGGCCCGGGAAAGACAGTCGGCCACGGCGTTGTTTTTGCCGGCGACGTGCCGGATGTCCGTGGTAAACTCCGACACGGCGGAGAGGTGGCGCTGTTGGCGGGCCGACCATGGCTCCGTGACCTTGGCCATGGCGTAAACCAACGGCTTGTGGTCGACGAACGCCGTGAAAGGTCGGCCCTCCAGGAGGTGGCGGAAATGGCGGACGGCCAGGTGTAGACCGAGGAGCTCCCGGTCAAACGTGCTGTATTTGAGCTCATTCGGCCGGAGCTGCCGGCTGAAAAAAGCGAGTGGCTGCCAAACCCCGTTCACCCATTGCTCATGTACGGCGCCCACCGCGTAGTCGGAGGCATCCGTGGTGAGGGCGATGGGAGCGTTGAGCACCGGGTGAGCGAGCAGTGTTGCGTCGGCGAGGGCCCGCTTTGAGCGTTGGAAGGCCGCATCCATTGCTGCGGACCAGGCGATGTCGTGCTTGGCCGGCTTGCCCCGGAGGGCTTCGTAGAGGGGCCGCATGAGTTGAGCAGCGCGGGGCACGAAGCGGTGATAAAAATTCACCATTCCCAGGAATTCCTGCAGGGCCTTTATGGTGCGGGGACGCGGGAACGTGGTGATGGCCTCGACCTTGGTTGGCAGCGGCACGGCCCCGTTCTTGGTGATGTGGTGGCCCAAAAAATCAACGGCCGTCGTGCCGAAGTGGCATTTGGCCGGGTTGACGATGAGGCCGTGCTCGCTGAGGCGCCCGAACAGTGTTCGGAGGTGGAGGAGGTGCTCGGCCCGGGACGTGCTGGCGACGAGGATGTCGTCCAGGTAAACGAAAAGGAACGGCAGGTCACGCAGCACGCCGTCCATCAAGCGCTGGAACGCCTGAGCCGCGTTCTTGAGACCAAACGGCATCCGCAAGAATTCGAATAAGCCGAACGGCGTGATGACTGCCGTTTTAGGGACGTCGGCCGCCCTGACAGGTACCTGGTGATATCCCCGTATGAGATCAATTTTCGAAAAAATGACCCGTCCCGCCAGATGGGCGGAGAAGTCTTGGATATGCGGGATCGGGTACCTGTCGGGGGTGGTAGCGTCATTGAGACGGCGGTAGTCGCCACACGGGCGTCATCCACCCCCCGGCTTTGGCACGATGTGCAGTGGCGAGGCCCACGCGCTATCGGAGCGCCGCACGATGCCGAGGTGCTCCAACGCGTCGAATTCGGCCTTCGCTACAGCGAGCTTGGCTGGGTCGAGGCGGCGGGCCCTGGCGTAGACCGGCGGGCCCGTGGTTGGTATGTGGTGCTCGATCCCATGCCGTACTGCGACGGCCGAAAACGTCGGCCGCGTGAGGGCCGGGAACTCCGTGAGCAGGCGAGCAAACTCGTTCGCCGCCGGGACGGTGCATGCCAGCTCGGTCGGCGCGGAGCTGCTCAATGTGCATACCAGGGAGCTGAAGGTTTCGGCGTTGATTAAACGACGCCGTTGGACGTCCACCAGCAGTCCGTGTGCGCAGAGGAAGTCGGCGCCTAGCAGAGCCATGGGCACGTTTGCGGTTACAAACGTCCAAGCAAAGCGTTGGCAGCCGAAGCAGAGGGTGACGTTGCGCGGGCCAAAGGTGCGGATGGTCGATCCGTTGGCCGCAACCAAGGAAGGGCCGCAAACCGCGGATTGCCTGTCCTGGTCAGAGGCGGGTATGACGCTCAGTTGGGCGCCGGTGTCGCACAGGAAGCGCCGTCCGGACGCTTTATCCGTGATGAACAGTAAGTTGCCCGTGTGGCCGGCGCTCATGGCTGGTAATGAACGCCGGCCCGGCCGTTTCCCGGCCTGCCGAAGGTGCACGGGGGTCGGCATGTCCGGGCCTTCTGTCCGAACCTGGCATGATAGTAACACCACGCTTGGTCAGGTGGAGGCCCCGGTCGTCATGCTGGAGGTGGTCGGCTCGGTGTAGCGGCCGCCAATTGCATCGGCAGTTCGGCCGTCGACCGTGCCGGGTGCTCGGGCGCGATGGGTGTTGCGTCGGACGGCGGTGGGTCCCATGTCGCCGCTGCGATGCGCTGTCCTGCGGCGGAGATCTTGTCGGCTTCTCTGGCAAGGGCCCGGGGATCTGTGATCGTCGTGCTTGCCAGGGCGAGGCGTACCGGGTTAGGCAGCTGACGGAGGAACAGCTCCCGGAACAGGAATGCCGGAGAGTGCTCGCCGAGCAGTGAAAGCATGTAGTCCATTCGTTCGGAAGGGCGCGTGTCGCCGAGCTCAGGCAGTTCGAGCAGGCACCGTGCGCGTTCCGCCGATGGGAGGGCGAAAGCATCGAGGAGAAGCTTCTTAATCGCGCCGTATTTGTCAGCGGCTGGCGGGCTCTCGAGGAGGCTCAGGGCGCGGGCCGCGGTAGCCGAACCGAGCGCAGCTACCACATGGTGGAAGCGGGTGTCGTCGGCCGTGATGCCTCGCAGGGCGAACAGGGACTCCGCCTGTGCGAACCAAACCGCCGCGTGAGCCTCCCAGAAGGTAGGCAGTTTAAGGGCGACTGCCGTGTCCATGTCGGTAGGTCACCAATGAAGGAGCTGGGGCTCCCACGTCGATCGGAAGAATGGACGCGACAAAAAGCTGGAATTCATCCGAGTTGCTTTAATCAAATCAAACACTCAGGCACTCTGAAAACCCTTTTATCGGGCAGCAATATATATCTATTATCCCGGGGGGTTTGCCCAGGCCCGGCGCCAGGGGGCGTGGCCCAGCGTCCTGGCTGCGGCCTGGCAAGTTGAGGGCGAGCCTGCCCGGGCATGCCCGGGCGTCCCGACCGAGGCCTGGCAAGTTGAGCGTGGGCCTGCCCGGGCGTCCTGGACGAGCCCGGCATGGTGATCGCTCCGCGTCCTTGATAGGTGCAAGGCGATTGTGAAAACCCAGCGGCAGCCGCTACAATAATCCAGTTTTCAAAGTAGATCAGATAATACTCTATGGTTGTCCACAACTTTACTGATAGACTGCATCGGTCTTGCTGTCATACGATGGGTACTGACTTTATCAATAATAATAAAAGATTTGTGTGTGTGTGTGTGTGTGTGTGTGGTGTGTGTGTGTGTGTGTGTGTGTGTGTGTGTGTGTGTGTGTGTGTGTGTGTGTGTGTGTGTGTGTGTGTGTGTGTGTGTCAGTCAGTCAGTGTGTCTCCTCCATAACTGCAAAACTATGAAACCTCGTGGCCCCAAACTTTGCATGCATACGAAGGAATTCCAAAGGAATGAACACTGTGTGTTTGGGAATATTTAAACACGCCTGTTGAGGATAATTAATCGGCTTATTTAGTGACAACTTCATCATTGGTCAGTTCGCTATCCTTCACAGGCTTTTAAGCTTTTTTGGGCCTGCTCAAAAACGCCTTGCCTTGGAACAGGCCATAACGGTTTCTGCAAGATTAAGTGCTCAAAATTATTTGTTTCACTTTCCTCACTCACATCATCGAATGTCTGCTCTTCATCCATACAAATCGAGAGAGGGATATCCATGTAGTATTATGGATTACATAAAAGCTCCTTCGTTCACCGCTGTTATGTCTGGCCGTGTGGTATATATAGAGCTCCGCAGCTCTGAAAATGCCATAAAAGCCAGTCATCTGTTCCTTATCAACCGATGTTTGTAATCCAAGAACCGACAGAGAAGAAGCAACAGAAAAAGAGCAGGACTTAACATACTGTGGTACTTACGTCTAAGAGTGCCGTTCCAGTTTATGATATAGTGTGCATGGAAGGACTAGTTCAGGGTGGAATGTTTGTTTCGATTTAGATTCTGTGCATCACCAATCATTGCCTCTGGTGCGGAGCTTCATTACAATATCAGAAAAGTTGTTCCTTTATTTGAAATCACCTGGGGCTTCAGCTGTTCAAACAGAAACACTCCCTGCTATTTCAAAGTTGGTGGACTTGTTCAACAACATTCTGAAGAATGCAGTCATGGAGGTAAATATTCCACCTGCGAGTGGAATATGTGAGTTTTGATCTTTCATGCCAAAATCTAATCAGTTCATCTTTTCATCATAATATGTACCTGTACCAAGTTTGGTCAAAATCCCATCACTGATTCACAAGTTATCGCAGGAAAAGAATTTTTACCTCATGGGACCTCTGAACTTTGACCTCTTGACCCCATAATCGGATCAGTTCATCTTTGCTCATTACTCCTACTTGTACCAAGTTTGACTTAGTTCCTTTCAGCCGTTCTTAACTTATCACGGTAATGAAAACCTATTACAAACTCTGACCTTTGACCTCCTGACCTCATATCAAATCACTTCACCTTTTCATCATAATAATCCTTGTACCTACTTTGGTCAAAATCCCATCACTGGTTCTCAAGTTATCGTGTTAATTGGACTTTTACCTCCATCAGAGAATACTCTCGTACTCTCTATGTCGGGATGGCACGGAAAAAAAATGTTGTTCCCATTTGTTACATACAAAACTAAAGTTGGAATATCTTTTTTTTAAACTCGCTTAGGCTATATTTGAGAGCCTACCTGGTCTGTTCAGTTGATTGTCGAGGTAGGGATCACTTTTCAGTTCTCCAGACCAAGGCAAAAGGAAAATAAAGCGAAAAAATGAGATCGGTCAAACCCGGGAATTCATCCTCTTGTTCATAATAATAATTATAAGTGAATAAATAAATGTATGCGCAATTAAAAAGGCAATGTAGGGATGACAAGCTACAGGCTAAAAAAGGTCATAAACAAGATAGGGATGGTGTTGGTTTAGACTTTATAATAATAATAATAATAATATTTATTTTGCATAGCGCTTTTCAAGAAACCCAAAGACGCTTTGACATAGTACGTAAAACAGAGACAAAAAAGACAAAAATACATAATTAGATAACCAAACAGAAAGGAAGGAGAAGGAGAAGAGACGGTCAGGGGTTGAATGCGGTGTTGAATAGGTGGGTCTTGAGTGATGATTTGAATGTGGTGAGTGAGGAGGAGTCTCTGATGGTTTGAGGTAGTGAGTTCCAGAGTGTGGGAGCAGCGATGGAGAAGGCCCTGTCCCCCCAGGATCTGAGTTTGGTCCGGATGGGGGGGGGGGGGGACAGGAGGTTGGCAGCAGCAGAGTGGAGGGTGCGGGTGGGAGTGTGGGAGTGTGTCTGGGTCGGAGGTCTGTCAGGTAGGATGGGGCCAGGTTATGGAGGGCTTTGTAGGTCAGGAGGAGGATTTTGTACTGGATTCTCTGGGAGATGGGGAGCCAGTGGAGCTTGTGAAGGACGGGGGTGATGTGGTCCCGGGCCCGGGAGTGGGTGAGTAGACGGGCAGCGGAGTTCTGAATGTATTGAAGTTTATTGATGATATTTGAGGGTGAACCATAGAGGAGGCTGTTGCAGTAGTCCAGATGGCAAGTGATGAAGGCGTGGATGAGGGTTTCTGCAGCTGTGGAGGAGAGGGATGGACGGAGACGGGCGATGTTTTTCAGATGAAAGAAGGCTGTCTTGGTGATCTGTTTAGTGTGTTTGTCGAAGGAGATGGTTTGGTCAAAGATGATGCCAAGATTCCGGATGTGAGGGGAGGTGGATACTGGGATACCGTGGATGTTGAGGGTGAAGTTGTGGGTGGATTTGGTGAGCGTTTTTGGTCCAATAATGATTATTTCGGATTTATCGCAGTTTAGTTTGAGGAAGTTGATTTGAAGCAAGGATTTTATTTCAGTGATGCAGTTTGTCAGGATAGAGTGGGTGACGGTGCAAATTGACTTGGCGCACATAACTAATAAAAAAAACGAAGAAATATCTCTCGGTAATTTCCTGAAACATATTTTACTTCCGGCTAATAATGTTGAATGAAATAAAAACGAAGAAATATATGTCGGCATCATTGTTGACGTTTTTGTGACGACTGTCATCAAACAAAAAAGTAATATATCTTAACGGAAAAGCAAAAGCGAATTTTTAATATATATCGACACGTTGCTGTTGGTGTCATGTTGGGCGGTGTATGATACACCATGACGCGATTTTTAAAAATATATCTCTGCATTTTCCCGCGTGTGTGGAATGTTCTCAATTATTGCTGACCATCTAAACCTAAAACCATCTAAAGTCTAAAACCATCGATAAAAATGAAATCATATGGCGAGTTAGATTGGAGATAAAGGCGTAAGAGAGACTCAATGGCCTTGAAGTTACAGGCGTTTGAGAATTCATTTCGTTCTATAAACGGCAACTTTCATTGGATTTTCTTCCCGTTTTTTTTCAACCGAGTCTAAAACTATGTTAGCGACTGTGAAAAATGCAATGATATATCGAATTTGATTTGAAATAAAACTGGGAGAGAGAGCAAGACACCACGGGCCTACAAAACAGGCCTCAAAGCTATGCGAGTTAATAAAATGGTGGATATTTGTTTATAATTATATGAAGGCACTCCCAGAATGGGTGGAGCTATGGGTGGAGCTACTCTGCAAACCGAGTAAGCCACACCCCGGACAGACACCCAACAGACAGACAGACAGACAGAATCATCTACGGCTATTATAATATAGATAATATTATATTATACATAATATTGTTACCGATCGCGGATTAAGATGTTAGTTACCGAGCGGTTTGGTATTGCCGCGACCGTTACAAGATCCCTGACTCACCCGATTTACCCAGAACTTTGGCCGTATCGCACCACAGCTGCTCAATGAGGGAAAAGACGAAAACGACGCAATGTAAAGAGGAAAACGAAGGCCAAGAAAAGGTTGGAAATACCACTAAATTTATTCCTACTATTTACATGCTCAAAGTAACCAAGGAGAAGGAAAGATAATAAAATAATATACAGAAGGATTAGAGACACAGTGCAATTATTAACTTATACAGCTTAATTAACCCAGGACAGAACAAACAGAACAAACTCACGTATACAAGAAGGATGGAATGGAATGAATGTTGGAAGGAGGAATGGGAAGGTTCAGCTGGGGGCAGATGGTTCGGGCTTGATCCCGCACGGGACGTCGGCTGGACCTCGACGGCCACCGATGCCACCGCTATTTGGTCCCCACGGGGTAACGGGTTGAAGCTGCCTGGTGGAGTCAACGCTGCCTCTCTGGCTCAGCTCAGGGCGCGTCTGCCGTCTCTGGTGCAACTGCTGGTAATGGCCCTTGGCACCTTCTCTCTCCTGGCCCTGGTGTCTCCTCACCATTGACAACTCAACGCGACCAACGCAACCACTGACCCCTCGACACCACCACTTCTCACCACCGACTTCTTACCACCGCAACCAACGCAACCACTGACCCTCCTCTGGCAACCGACTCAGACCAACTCTCAGTGCCTCTCCTCTGGGAACACCCCCGCCGTGGGTTATATAGGCCCCGCCCCTCAACCTTTGCGAACCTCCCCCAAACGTTCTCTCCCCGCCCTCTCAAGCCAAACCCCTTGTTCATGGTTGGTCGAGTGGGGCCGGCTCACTCCTCCCCTCTCTGACGAGGTGGGGACCCGCCTTCCTTCCCCCAACCCTGCCTCGTGGTCAATGGCGGATGAAGGGAAAACAGCCCAACCTGCAGTTGGCAATGCGAATTGCAATTGACGGAAAGGGGGGAATGGAAGTGTTGGGAGTGGGAATGAAGGGAATCTATCTCTTTCACTGGTGCAATGGAGTATTTCAATTAATGGAAGACACAGCCTTACACTAATACACATAATAAGGATATAACTGTCAAAAAAAAGATATATCGTGTCCTGCATGTATGTTTTATGGACTAACTACGGGAACGCCCTTTGACCTTTATACAACCACAACAGAGGGAGGAGGGGTGATATTTTACAACAACCTTTTACAACAACATTTTACCACAACTACAAAATAAATAAAAAAAACATTCTCATATCCACAACACTGCACCCTCCTCCCCTTAGGCACGTTCTGGGCCTATTACTTTTACCTTAGTGTGGCACGTAGGTGTAGTTCCCTCTACTTTTAACCTGACCCTGAGTGCGACAGTTTTAAAACATAAATAAATGTGTCCCGCTGCTCCATTGCACCCTGCCTAACAGACTTACGCCCACAGTTAACCGAATTGCGGAATTGGTCTTCAAACTACACACTGACGGTGGGAAGCATTATTTACAATTGACGCTACTTTATTTACAAGACTAACCCAGGACCTGTGATTGTTCTTTCTGGGGGGGGAGACAGTCTGCTCTGCATCGACGCACCATGAACGCACCCCAAAAAAGCACCAATACAAGCACCCAAGCACCAATCGGTGCAGTCACCATAGTTCATCAGTGTTCCATAAAAATAAAATCAACAACCCCTAACCCTGCAGGTGATCTCTTGCTCTTCGGCTCCCTCTGCTGGTTATTATATTTGGTCTTCCAGATGTTGTCATTCTTTTGCTTTGCTTACTGGCGGCCTATTTGCAATAAAGTGTGCCCAATGTGTCCTTTTTATTTCCGTTTATTTATGGCCCACAGGGCCGACTACGTGTGGTTCACCTGTGGGGCATCGGTGCCCTGTGGCCAAGGTCCGCCAGCAAGATTTCGGGCCCTCATGGCCGGTTCCAGCAGAGGGGCCATGCCCCAACCCATGGGGTCCATAAGTGGTGCTCGGCCACAGGCATGTGGTCCATAATGTGGTGCATCGATGCAGACAGCTGGTTCTGGGAATTTCGGGCGCACAATGGCCGACCCACGCACGCTCCCCTCGGCACCCAATGGCGCACAGGTCATGTGGGAGACAAAAGGGGAAAGACAATTGAGCGAGGGGTAAGGTCACAAGGGTACACATCAATAAGGCAATGCAAGGCGAAATGCGTACGGAGGGCGAAGTGAGAAAGCTCGTCCCTACCGTACGTCACCCCCCTGTCACCTACCCTTGCCCTTACCCCATATGTACAAAAATCTACACATTTACAAATTCGTCACTACTGTCACGTCTTCCCCATATTTCCCCTATACCAAATTCGTCTCCACAATCCCTCTACTTCAAAATTTGCCATCACCAAATTCCTCATCAATCCTCATAAGGAGGCAGAGATGGAACATCAAAGCACAATGTCACACCCACGTCATGATGCATTTCACAATCCAAACATTTGCATCATAAAAATAATTAAACCATGGCATGGTGTGGAGTACCTGTCACCTCAGGTGAGTGGATGCAGATGGTGCGAGGAGACTTCATCCTAACTACTTTCTAAATGACATTAACACACTTTACACTACCCGGGGTCTTTCCCTGCCAATCCATTGGCCACTTACACTATTGGTTCTAAAAACCAAATTCCCATTGACCAAACTGTGGTGCTTCTCAATTTGGGGTCTCACTCCCCTGATTCATCTCCCGGTGCCCTCGCACAATTTCTGGGCTGCGACGTGTAGCTCTCCCAGCAGGTCTACCCACCTGCACACCTCCACCACTGTAGTTGCCACCCGAGCTTACCTAGCTCCTCACCCTAACCTATCTAACTGGGGCAGGCCCCTCCTGGCGCTCTCCCCACTCGGTGCCCTCTCTGGCACTGGGCTACCCGGGTCCGTCCTCCGGATCCTCGGGCCCCATCCACAACTCTACCGGCTCCCAGAGCCCACCTGCGGCCTCACCTGGCCGACATCCTCACAGTGGTGGAGTGCGCAAACCAACTACACACACTAACAGGCTACACGCCCAGCCATTTCCACAACACTAATGCACCCATCCAAATACCATTCTGTCACCCGCACCACAGATGCCAATATCCAACCACAATTTACCTATACCTTCTACCTAACACTTACACTACCCGCCCCGGGTATCCGTGATGGGGGTCCACTCTTCCCCCATTCACACCTTCGCACCATCCACTCCACTCCACAATTTCCACCATACTCACTCCACGACCATCCATTCCAATACTCCAGATATTCCACAGTACCATTTATTCCACACAGCCACATACCTGCTGTTGCACACCTGTGCAATCCCACCTGGTGCCACCTGCACCCTCCTCCTCTTCCTGGACCAGTTGGTCAACACAGCACACATCACCATTACTCACTCATACACTGCTCCATTCACCTGTTCAGTTGCACACCTGTGCAATCACACCTGTTCAATCATACCTGTTCAATCCTCACCCACACGGCATCATCTCAGCTAACTACTCCCCTCTGAAACTTGCGCTTCCCAGTCGTCCCTTTAAACTATTGCGCTCCCACGTCATTATCATCCACGCTAATCTACCTGCGTCCCCACTACAGGTATCAGTCACTATCTAACCTTAACGTCACCTAATGTCCTCTTCGCTAGATCCCTACAATTATCCAAGCCCTCCCTGGCTCGGTTGTCATAGCCACCCCATAAACTATTGCGCATTTGCCCCCACTGTGAGAGATGACAGAGTTGCCATCCCACCACATGGGGGCGTTCCCACTATCATCCCCCCCCCCCAGTCCTCTGACGCTACGAGCCCCCGTCGCAAGAGGTACTGGGTCCTGCCTCGGCATCTAGAGCCGAGGCGATCCATGAGGGCGCCTGCTCGCCGGCATAAGGTCTTATCCGGTCGGCATGGACGATCCGAGGGGGGGCCCGTGGCCCCATTTTGATCTTAATGACCACGTCACAGATTTGCGACAGGACGACTCCCGGGCCTTGCCAGGGGGAGGTGAGTTTTGGGCACCTGCCCTTCCGCCTCCGGGGATTAAAGAACCAAATCTTCATCCCCGGAGCGTATTGACTCCCCTGGCTCCGGTCGTCGTACCTACGCTTCATCTTGGCCCCCGTCAGATGGAGCTGGCGGCGGGCGAAGGCATGGACCCGCTCCATGCCTTCCTCCAGGTGACGTGCGTAACCCTCCCTCGGCGGTGTATCCGTGGTGTCTGGCACGGGACCGCATAGCAAGTCGGCGGGAGCCCGTAACTCCCGCCCATACATAAGCAACGCTGGACTGCATGCGGTGGCCCCGTGCTGGCTAGTTCGGTAGGCCATCAACAGGTACGGGAGATGTTCGTCCCAGTCATCCTGACGGGTGGTGGTGAACAATGCCAGTTGTTGGATCAATGTTCGATTGAACCTTTCCACCATCCCGTCAGATTGTGGCCGCAAGGGCGTGGTCCTGGTTTTCCGAATTGACAGGAGTCTGCACACATCCTTTAGCAATTGA
Source organism: Myxine glutinosa (assembly GCF_964187855.1). Classification (NCBI taxonomy): domain Eukaryota; kingdom Metazoa; phylum Chordata; class Myxini; order Myxiniformes; family Myxinidae; genus Myxine; species Myxine glutinosa. The sequence goes on along the minus strand of NC_136263.1, from coordinate 42,213,212 downwards.
CTTTCAAAATTTCGACCCTGATCGGTGTGCAGCTCCTGTGGAATCCCGTGCCGACATACAAATCCTTCTACGAAGGCCTGTGCTACCACCCCTGCTTCTTGGTTGGGGAGGGCATAGGCCTCCGGCCACTTGGTGAAATAGTCCATTACAACGAGGATATACTTATTACCTTGGCGGGTGCGGGGCAGCGGTCCTAGAATATCCATAGCCACCCGCTCAAGGGGGGCCCCCACCTGATGTAATTGAAGGGGGGCCCTCATCCTCCGTGCTGGTCCCTTTTTGGCAGAACAGGCGTCGCATCTCCGACACCAGTCCTGTATGTCGCGCCCCATATTCACCCAATAGAACCTCCGGCGGACCCGAGATATTGTCTTTGTCCTGCCCAAATGGCCGCCGGAGCGGGTACCATGCACCTGTTGCAATATGACGTTCTTAAATTTGTCAGGGACTATCACCAGCCAGGAAGTTCTATCAGAGGGAACCTCCACCCACTTGCGATATAAGATGTTGCCTTTCAACTCCAGGGTTTGCCACTGAGCCCAATACGCCTTTGTTTGCGCCCCGAGGGGGGTGACCTCTTCCCCCTTTGGTCTTTGCCCCAATTTGACCCATTGGAACACCGGCCCCAGAACAGGATCCTCCTGCTGGGCCGTGCTCCAAGCCAACTCTCCAAATTCCTCGTCCGCGGTTAGTGGCAAAATTGGCCCTCTCACCCGGGTTGCCCGGACGACGAGAATCGGGGCGGAATCGCCCAATTGCTCCCTCTCCTCGTGTCTCGCACAAAATTTACAGTTTTCCCCCAGACAAGGACGCCGAGAGAGTGCGTCCGCATTACCATGGGCCTTCCCGGCCCTATGGGCCACATCAAAATCGTACTGCTGCAACTTTTCCAACCACCTTGCAATTTGGCCCTCCGGTTCCTTGAACCGAAGGAGCCATTGCAAGGAGGAATGGTCAGTTCTAACCAAAAATTTCCGCCCGTACAGGTACGGGTGGAAATGGTTCATGGCAGCCAGCATGGCCAATAACTCTTTGCGAGTGACGCAATAATTTCGCTCGGGCCTACTTAAGGCCCGACTATAGTAACCAATCACTCTCTCCACGCCCTCCTGTGTCTGAGACAAAACTGCGCCCAATCCTTCCTGGCTCGCATCCGTGTCCAGGGTAAATGCCCCGTCACTAGTGGGGTAAGCTAGAAGGGGTGCGGATGTTAGACACCCCTTCAATTTTTGGAAGGCCTCGTGGCACTCCCGTGTCCAATTAAATCGCGTCCCCTTCTCCGTAAGCCGGTGGAGGGGACGGGCCAACTCCGCAAATTTCGCCACAAAGCGCCGGTAGTAGGAGCAGAGTCCCAAAAATCCCCGCACCTCCTTGATGGTACGTGGTGCGGGCCACTCCTCTACCGCTTTAATTTTGTCTGGGTCCGTTTTTACCCCCTTGCGGCCGATCACGTGACCTAGATAGGCCACCTCTCTTGCAAACAAAGTGCACTTACTCGGGTTCAGCTTCAACCCTGCCTGTCTGAGGCACCCGAACACCTGGTCCAAATTAGCTACTGCCTGGGGGAACGTTTGGGCATGTACCAGGACGTCATCCAGGTACACCAGGCATGATTGCCATGGCATGCCGCCCAGTACATGCTCCATCAATCTTTCAAAGGTGGCGGGGGCGTTACACAAACCAAACGGCATCACAGTAAACTGATACAGTCCCTTACCTGTGGAAAATGCCGTTTTCTCCTTCCCTGCCCTATCCATCTCCACCTGCCAATACCCACTCTTGAGGTCCAAAGTTGAGAACCAATTTGAGCCCGCAACGGCATCGAGGGTGTCATCAATCCTTGGCAGGGGATATGAGTCCTTGAGTGTCACGTTGTTTAGCTGGCGATAGTCCACGCAGAACCGCGTGGTCCCATCTTTCTTTTTGACCAGCACAACAGGTGACATCCAAGGACTTCCCGAGGGCTCGATCACACCTGCGTCGAGCATTTTTTCAACCTGCTCGTCAGCTTCCGCCCTCTTGCTCCAAGGGAGCCGTCGGGCGGCCTGACGAATAGGCCGGGCCTCACCGGTGTGGATCTGATGTTTCACCAGGCCCGTACGTCCAATATCCTCGGTGGACAAGGAGAAGAGGTCCAAATGGGACCCAACCAGTTTGTGTAAGGCCTCCCTCTGGGTACCTCCCAACTCTACACTACTACGATTTACCATCTCGCAAATGGGATCGGGCCAATTCCTAGAACTTATTGAAGGCTCCCCCTGGGGCCGGCTCGGCTGGACGTTCTCGCCCCTCACTGACGCGACTTCTCTAACTGGGGTGCAGCCAGCTACCTTCGTGCCCCTCACTATAGTGCGTGGTTCTGTGCTAATATTAATTACTCGGACGGCCACCACCGGCCCGTCCGTTTTTACAAGGGTACGGCCCACGATTAAACCAGGTATGGATAGCGCTGCCACCGGTTCGACCAGGCCGCAGGAATCCTGCCATGTCGGGCGAGCTGACCATCGGGCCGGCACTATGGCCTCGGCCCCCGGAGGGATGGTCACGGCCTCAGGAGCCTCCAGCTCCACCCTCTCGGCCGTGCTCACCCCCTCCAATGGTAGCTCTTCCACTCCCCATCGCAGGATCCCCCGACTCAAGTCGATTTTACAACCGCTGGCAGTCAACAAATCCAACCCTATTAAGCATGGGTCGCACACCTCCGCCACCCAAACCTCTATCTCTTGCTTCACCGATCCCAACTTGAGGGTCACAAAACCACGCCCTATGATCGGAGCCGTTGCCCCGGTAGCCAACTGCAAACTATGATTTTCCAGACGCTGGATTTTACCCCAGCCGTCTGCACTCGAATTAAGGACCACGGGGCTGATGATCGTGGCGCTGGCTCCCGTGTCCACCACGGCGTCTACCCCCACGCCGGCAATTTTGCACCGAATTGTCAAACTACCCGTCCCAATTCGGCCACAATGAATGACCTGTCGCGTCAACGAGGGCTTCTCCCCATCCTCTACTGCCGAACACCGCCCTGCATGCCCGGCACGTTCTAGTTTCCCGGGCCCTGGCGGGGGGGTGTCTGAGGTCGGCTAGGCCGATCGATACTGGGCGGAGTTGAGGGCATCGGCTGGCGGGGAACGTCCCGGCGCGGAGCTCGACACTCCCATGCACGGTGACCCATCCGAGCACAATTATAGCACCTCACCTGGTAAGGTGCTTGCCTCCGGTATTCCAAATTCCCCCCCCTGTATGTCCGAATTGGGGTACTCTGTCGGGGACTACCGGGTGCCACCGCTGGGGCCGCCTGCCATGGTCCAGGTCCCGCCAGGCGCCGATCCACTAACCTCCGGACCATGCTCTCCAGGTCAGGGCCCCTGTCGGGGGCGGGCCCCCTTGGGGGGCCGCCCCCCATCACGGGCCCCATCTGACGCACCGCCACTGCATGGCGCTCGCCTCCCCGGGCCAGGGGCCTCGCTGCTTCCCAACGGGCTGCAGCGTCGGCCGCCTGACTCATGGTTTGCGGGCGCCACATGGCGAGCTGTTGCCGGAGCTCCAGATCCGGAAGGGCCTGAATAAAGTGATCCAGCGCCAGGCTTTCCTGGGAACTCGCTGCCATGTCCGCGTGTGCAATCCCGACCGCGCGGCGAATATCGTGAGCAAGTTCCCCGATGGTCTCCTGGGGCTTGCGTTTTCGCTGCGCAAGTTGGGCTTTAACAAGCTCGCTTTGCTGTTCAATGCCGAACCGATTAATTAATGCCGCACGGAGAGCTGACAGGGTGAGAGCACCCGGTGGTAAAGCCGTCAGCACCTCCGCCGCCGCGCCGCGCAGTGTCCCCACCAGGTGTACTCCACCTTCGTCCGGATTCCAACCGTTGCCTTTACACACGTACTCAAACTGCGCCAGGTACGCCCTCAAATCACTCTTGCCGTCATACGGCGCGAGTGGGATCTTGTGGGCGCCCGAAGGTCGGACCCCGCGCGTCACTCCTTGCGGGATCAACGCGGGACCAAACCGTTCGGGCTCCCACAGTACGCTATTCCCGGGGGGCTCCCGCGCGTCCCCCGTCCCTCCAAACACTACCCCTCCTGGTGTCGATGCCTGGGTCGCCCCTCCGCAACCCGCTACCCACGCCATACCCCCACAGCCTTGCTCACCAGCACCCCCCTCACTCCCCATAGCCAACCCTCCTTGCACACCTCCTCTGTCCATACACTCCGGACCAGTCATACATCTTACCATTGGTCCCTCACGAACACCCGGGTCTACACCACCCCCCAAGCCGACTGAATCTCCCCTCACATCATGTACATTGCCACTCACCTCTGTACCTCGTCGTCGCACCTCCTCTGCCACCTGCAAACTTTTTATTTGGTTAGTGAGCACCGCATCATGATTTGAACACAGACCTTGTACATATTCCATGACTTCCTCCTTTATCTCCCTCTTAGTTTCCCTCCGTCTCTTCTTAATTTCACTCACCCCCTCTTCCACCTCCTCTAATTTTTCCTTTACCTCCTTCAGCTCCCGGTGCGCCCCCTCTATTTCTTCCTCCATCGCTACTTTAACCGTTTCTATGTGCGTCCTTACCTCCCGGTCCTTCGTCTCCATTACTTCTGTCACCTCTTCCAACCTCTTCGTCAATCCCTCATGTACCATTTGACATTCCTTTTGTGTCGCTATTAATTCATTTTTAATGTCCTTTTGTGTCGCTTTTAAACCCCCGATGATTGCAGTGTTCTTTTCCACTTGGTCCGCTAGTTCCTTTTGTCCCACTGTCAGCTGTTCTACTCCTTTCGTCAGATCTTCTATTCCCCCCTGTAACTTTGCCGTATTATTTCTCACCTCTTTCTCTATACGCTTTTCGCCTCGCTTTACCTCCTCGCGTAGCACCGAGACCTCCTCACTTACACCTCGTCGTATCTCCTCCATCTCTTTTGTAGATGCCACCCTCATCTGTCCCAATTCATCCCTCTGAGCATCCAATTTGGTTTCTACCCCGATTTTTACCTCCTCTATCTGCTCTCCCATTTGTTTAATTTCTCTGGCGGATTGCTCCCCTATCTCCCGCAATTTGTCCTCCATCCTATTTTCTAACCCCATTAACCCATTTTTCACCCCCTCTAACTGATTCTCCTGGGCAGCCATTCTGTTTTCCACCCCCGTTAACCCATTCTTTACCTCTTTTATCCCGTTGTCTAACCCCTCAAAATTATTGTCTAACTTCTCACCGGTACCCCTCGCTTCGTCCCTCATTACCCCCATTTGGTTTCCCATTACCCCCAATTGCTCCTCCAATCGCTCACTCTGAGCATCCATCCGGTTCCCCATTACCCCCATCGTGCTGCTTTCCATTTCTTCGCTATTCTTGTCCATAAGGGCCTTCATTTGTATAAAAAAAAGGTTCAAATCTACCAGCGGCGCTGCTACGGTCGCGGGCGGCGTGGCCATGTGCGAGGCGCCATTTTGCGCGCCTGATACTCCCTCAACCGCCTCCTCATTGCTCCCCTCCATTTGATCCTGGGTTACTTCTAACCCCTCTATCTCTCCCACCGGCATCCCGTCGCCTTGAACAGCCATGGCGCGATTTCAAAATTCGGGTTTTGTAAAACAAAACAAATTTCGGTACTTTATAATTTTGAGCGCGTGAAGCGCGCTCCGGGTCGATCTCACTCCCCGACACCAATTGTTACTGTACTAACACAATTGGTGTCCAAAATTTGGGCTAAATAAATTTAGTCCCAGGTTCGAATCCCACCTCCTGACTACCAATTGTTACCGATCGCGGATTAAGATGTTAGTTACCGAGCGGTTTGGTATTGCCGCGACCGTTACAAGATCCCTGACTCACCCGATTTACCCAGAACTTTGGCCGTATCACACCACAGCTGCTCAATGAGGGAAAAGACGAAAACGACGCAATGTAAAGAGGAAAACGAAGGCCAAGAAAAGGTTGGAAATACCACTAAATTTATTCCTACTATTTACATGCTCAAAGTAACCAAGGAGAAGGAAAGATAATAAAATAATATACAGAAGGATTAGAGACACAGTGCAATTATTAACTTATACAGCTTAATTAACCCAGGACAGAACAAACAGAACAAACTCACGTATACAAGAAGGATGGAATGGAATGAATGTTGGAAGGAGGAATGGGAAGGTTCAGCTGGGGGCAGATGGTTCGGGCTTGATCCCGCACGGGACGTCGGCTGGACCTCGACGGCCACCGATGCCACCGCTATTTGGTCCCCGCGGGGTAACGGGTTGAAGCTGCCTGGTGGAGTCAACGCTGCCTCTCTGGCTCAGCTCAGGGCGCGTCTGCCGTCTCTGGCGCAACTGCTGGTAATGGCCCTTGGCACCTTCTCTCTCCTGGCCCTGGTGTCTCCTCACCATTGACAACTCAACGCGACCAACGCAACCACTGACCCCTCGACGCCACCACTTCTCACCACCGACTTCTTACCACCGCAACCAACGCAACCACTGACCCTCCTCTGGCAACCGACTCAGACCAACTCTCAGTGCCTCTCCTCTGGGAACACCCCCGCCGTGGGTTATATAGGCCCCGCCCCTCAACCTTTGCGAACCTCCCCCAAACGTTCTCTCCCCGCCCTCTCAAGCCAAACCCCTTGTTCATGGTTGGTCGAGTGGGGCCGGCTCACTCCTCCCCTCTCTGACGAGGTGGGGACCCGCCTTCCTTCCCCCAACCCTGCCTCGTGGTCAATGGCGGATGAAGGGAAAACCGCCCAACCTGCAGTTGGCAATGCGAATTGCAATTGACGGAAAGGGGGGAATGGAAGTGTTGGGAGTGGGAATGAAGGGAATCTATCTCTTTCACTGGTGCAATGGAGTATTTCAATTAATGGAAGACACAGCCTTACACTAATACACATAATAAGGATATAACTGTCAAAAAAAAGATATATCGTGTCCTGCATGTATGTTTTATGGACTAACTACGGGAACGCCCTTTGACCTTTATACAACCACAACGGAGGGAGGAGGGGTGATATTTTACAACAACCTTTTACAACAACATTTTACCACAACTACAAAATAAATAAAAAAACATTCTCATATCCACAACACTATTATACATAATACATGTATAATTATATATTATAACATGTATAATGTAACATGTAACATATAACAATTATAACATGTAACATGTATATTATTACATGTATAATTATATATAATACATATATATTATACATATTATACATAATACAATATTATACATAATACATTATTATGTATTATAATAATGTATTATATAATGTATTATATATGTCTATTGTCTATGTATTATATAATACATAAATTATGTATTAGAAATTATTCTATATGTCTATAACAAAGATGTCTATTAATGTCTATAACATTAAACAAAGAAATTTGGAGGAATCCCGACATCCATGAGGTAAGTTTTGCTTACAGAACTGAGGGAAGATCTACTGTTATCTATATAACCCACAAGGTTTGGAGATGTGCTCATTTACCAAGTAGCTAGCTAGCGTTTGCCAAGCCAGCCGTTCCTTAAGGGTTTTGAATGGAGTGCTTGCTCGAATGCTTAAACCACTTGGTGATTTCTCCACAAAAAACTTGGTAAATGAACACACCCAATGTTCTTAAGACCTGACGATCGACTGTAATCTATATACCCCAAAGAGGAATGACCCTTTCTGCAGCTCCCATAGTGAGCGTGTGTAGGCCTACTAGTAAATTAAAATGTTGGTTGGTTGAGTCAGCCGTCGTAATGATATCATAGACGTAATGATGTAACGGACACAAAACTGCCGCTCCTTTAATATGTAGAAGATGATATTGTTATGTTGGTGGGGTAGATTGATATATAGATCCAGGTAGATCTGCAAAGGTAGGTGCTCTGATGATCGTGAGTAGGTGGAAAATGGGGAATTCCAGGACACTTGCCCCTCCCTGTATCCCACCCTAGTGATTTTCAAAAGTGCAAAGTGGGCGTGGCCTAGGCAAACCAGAAGTGATTAACCACAAACAGGAAGTGATTTAATTAATTAATTATTTTCAGATTTCAGATTTTCAAAAAATAAACAAAAGATTTTTTAAATTTCCATTTTCTCGATTTTCTTTATTTTCGTGATTTTCCCAAATTTCACAATTGCCATTTGCATGATTTGTCGAATAGGAGTTCTGGGGCATTGTGGACGGGCCACGCCCATGCCCACGCCCCTATATAAAATACATATGGCATTGACTTACAGTCATGTGAAAAAGTAAGTACACCCCATGTAAAGTTTTGACTTTTTCAACATATTTCAACATACAGCTATTTGATCTTCATTTCAACAATATTGATAGATAAAGCTGATATAATATAACAAATATCATGAAACATTTACATTTTGTAGTCCATCATATAATTTAAATAAACATAAATGCAAATTTTGCATGTGGAAAAAGTAAGTACACCTTTGGCTCTAATAGGTGGTATTGCCCCCTTTGGCAGAAACAACCTCAAGTAGGCGTTTCTTATAACTGTCTACCAGTCTCTGACATCGACTGGGAGAAATTTTTGCCCACTCCTCCATGCAGAATTATTTCAGCTGTGCGATGTTTGAGGGGTTTCTTGCATGCACAGCTCGTTTCAAATACCCCCTACAACATCTCGATGAGATTTAGATCCGGGCTTTGACTTGGCCATTCCAGAACCCTCCATTTCTTTCTTTTCAGCCATTCCTTGGTGGATTTACTGGTATGTTTAGGGTCATTGTCATGTTGCAACGTCTACCTTCGGTTGAGCTTCAACTTCCCGACAGATGGCCTCACATTATCCTCAAGCACCCTCTGGTACAATGAAGAATTCATAGTGGATTCTATGATGGTGAGCTGCCCAGGCCCTGGTGCAGCAAAGCTGCCCCAAACCATAATATTTCCTCCACCATGCTTTACAGTTGGTATCAGGTTATTGTGGTCAAATGCTGTCTTTGGTTTTCGCCAAACATGTCTTCTGGTACTGTGGCCAAATAGCTCTACCTTTGACTCATCTGTCCAGAGCACATTGTTCCAGATGTGCTGGTCTTTGCCTAGGTGTTCATTGGCAAACTGTAGTCTTGCCCTGATGTTCTTTCTGGACAGCAAAGGTTTCCTCCTGGCACACCTCCCATGTAGATCAAATTTGTGCAGCCTCTTTCTAATGGTAGACTCGTGCACTTTGACATCAACAGTGGCAAGATCTACCTTTAGGTCCCGTGATGACATTCTGGGGTTCTTAGAGACTTCTTTCAGCATCTTGTGGTCTGATCTCGGGCTGAACTTGCTGGAGCGGTCTGGCCTGAACAAGTTGGCAGTTCTTTGGAATCTTCTCTACTTGTAGATGATCTTCCGGACAGTCGAATGATTGATTTCAAATTGTTTGGAGATCTTTTTAAATCCCTTCCCAGACTCGTAGGCATTTATAACCTTCTTTCTGAAGGCCTCAGAGAGCTCTTTTGATCTAGGCATGGTGACGCTGCACACGTCAACAACAAAGAGCAAACCAAACGAAATGTCTGAGGTTTAAATAAGACAGGTTCCTCCAAGATCATCTCTAATGATGTTCTAATCATTTGCACCTGAGCTGGTGCATCTGATTCTAATTTTAGGTATTTGAAGTAGTGATCAATTTAGGGGTGTACTTACTTTTTCCACATGTGAAATTTGCATTTATGTTTATTTAAATTATACAATGGACTACAAAATGTAAATGTTTCATGATATTTGTTATATTATATCACCTTTATCTATCAATATTGTTGAAATGAAGATCAAATAGCTGTATATTGAAATATGTTGAAAAAGTCAAAACTTTACATGGGGTGTACTTACTTTTTCACGTGACTGTATCTGAATTTTTATATAAAAAATATTATCTTTGAAGAACCAAAGTATTACAGCAACAACGGAATTACCTGTTACCGTATTATGATTAAATATAATTACGATCATACTCACACACAAAGCGGTATTAGAAAACTGTTTGTCGAAACACCAACGTTGTTTTCGTCGGGTATTAAAGCGAATGAAAATAATGCTAAGGAACACAGAGTTGAATCATATTCACTGCTGCTTGTTATGTATAATTCGCGCTCCTCCCTCCCCCCCCCCCCACCCCCCGACGACGGCGGAAACAAAAACAATAGAAATGTTTGAAGAAATTCTTAATGCTATTAAAACACATCTGATGAAAGCCGATCTTATTGAAAAGATGAAAAAGGATCAGGACAAGTTTGGAGCCTTTGTTAACGGACTTGATATATTTTGGCGGAAACGCGATGGGGTTGGGGGTTTTCATTGAAGGCTACCCACCAACAATGTACCCAAAACTTTTAAACAAATACGAAAAGTGCAAGGAGGCAGATAAACATCCTGAAATTCTAACTTCGTTTTACAACAACAAAATCACTGAAGAATAATGCATCGAAGATCATCGCATCAAACCAGAGGAATTGATGGGTGTGAACTGTAAAGGTATCTGTGCTATTGAAATATCAAATGTTTTATCGGTGGTGCGGGTCCATCCATTCATTTGAAAGTAAATGATGTTGTTGTTCAAGAGCTATTTAGGAAAACAAACGGGTTAATGATTAATATTGTTGTGGATATGAGAATGTTTTTTTAAATTTTTTTGTTGTGGTAAAATGTTGTTGTAAAAGGTTGTTGTAAAATATCACCCCTCCTCCCTCCGTTGTGGTTGTATAAAGGTCAAAGGGCGTTCCCGTAGTTAGTCCATAAAAACATACATGCAGGACACGATATATCTTTTCTTTTGACAGTTATATCCTTATTATGTGTATTAGCGTAAGGCTGTGTCTTCCATTAATTGAAATACTCCATTGCACCAGTGAAAGAGATAGATTCCCTTCATTCCAACTCCCAACCCTTCCATTCCCCCCTTTCCGTCAATTGCAATTCGCAGTGCCTTCCACATTTTGGTCGGTTTTTCCCTTCATCCGCCATTGACCACGAGGCAGGGTTGGGGGAAGGAAGGCGGTTCCCCCACCTCGGCAGAGAGGGGAGGAGTGAGCCAGCCCCGCTCGACCAACCATGAGCCAGGGGTTTGGCTAGAGAGGGCGGAGGAAGAGCGATCGGGGAGGTTCGCAAAGGTTGAGGGGCGGGGGCCTATAAAACCCACAGCGCGACGCTCCCCCAGTGAGTCGAGCTTTGAAGAAGAGAGGGATGCACGGGGAGTCGAGCTGTGAAGAAGAAAGAGAGATGTGCTTTTACAAAGGAGATGCACTTTGAGCCGAGACAAGGAGGGTCACAAAGAGCTGAGTTGGTCGTCAGGGGTGGTCAGTGGTTGCCGTTCAGTGGTTGCGTTCAGTGGTTGCGTTCAGTGGTTGCGTTGAGTGGTTGCGTTGGAGAAAGAGTGGTTGGACCAAACAAAAGAGAGAGGAGAGAACCCGTCACGCCAGACCCCCCCACCAGCGCGTCGGCTCCGACCGTGATCCGACCCGTGATCCGACCCGTGATCCGACCCGTGATCCCGCGCCCACAACAGGATCGGTGGCATCAGCGGCCGTCGAGGTCCAGCCCGACGTCCCGTGCGGGATCAAGCTCCAGCCAGCTCCGTGCCGTCCTCCCCCTCCAGCCACACACCTCCTGCCAGCCAATCCACTCTGCAATTCCCCGTGTGAGTCGTCTTTGTTTGTTCTGTCCTGGGTAGGTAATTAAGCTTGTATAAGGTATTTCCCTGTGTCACCTGCGTCTTGTGTTGTAAATAAAACTTGATTGCTCCTTTTTGCTTGTGTGTGTAAATAATAAACCCCATTACTCGTCTGTACGTCTTCTCGTTTTAATTCCTTTTTCCTCTTTGCATTGCGTCGTTTTCGTCTTTTCCCTCATTGGGCAGCTAGGGTGCGATACGGCCAAAGTTCTGGGTGAATCGGGTGAGTCAGGGATCCTGTAACGGTCGCGGAAATACCAAACCGCTCGGTAACTAACATCTTGATCCGCGATCGGTAACAATTGGCGTCAGGAGTTGGGATTCGGACCTGGGACTAAATTTGTTAGGCCCAAATTTTGGAACACCAATTGTGTTATTACGGTAACAATTGGTGTCGAGGAGTGAGATTCGGACCCGAAGCGCGCTTCACGCGCTCAAAATTATAAAGAACCGAAATTTGTTTGTTTTACAAAACCCGAATTTTGAAATCGCGCCATGGCTGTTCAAGGCGACGGGATGCTGGTGGGAGAGATAGACGGGGTGGAATCGACCCAGGACCTCGGGGAAATGTATGTGGAGGAAAGGGAGGAGAAAAATGGCAATGTGGTTGCGGGAGTATCAGACGCACAAAATGGCGCTCTCGCGCACGTGGTTACAGCGGCACCAAATTTTGCCGCGCCCTTTGTACCAACGGTGGAAGACATGCAATTAATTATGGCTGAAATGGAGGCCCTTTTGGACAGGAACAGGGAGCGATTGTTAAACCAAATGGAAGCAATAACGAACAGATTGGGAAACCAAATTGAAGCAACAACGAACGGAATGAGGGCCGATAGAGAGGCATGGGAGCAGAGGGACAGAGACCGCAAGTTGGGCAAAAGGGTCCCAGGGGTGCACGACGAGGTAACGCGGGTCGAAAAGCGCTGGTTGAGCGAAGCGGAGGAAAGCACGGGTACAATGACGGGGGTAGAAATCGCGACCCGGGGTTTGGAAAAGCCGGCGACCAATGAGGTAGAGGGTGTTTTATTAAAGCCAACGGTCGTCGAGGTGAACAAAGAAATTATGGGTATAGTTGAAATTGGAGAGACCGGGGACTTAAAGTTAAAAGAGCAACAATCGGAGGAAGGAATGGAAATTGCTCAAAGTCCCTGCTCACATCACGATGCTGTGCTTAACCCGAATGGAAGTTTGCAGGTTCGCGTGGAGAAAAGGATCCCCCAGGTGAGTCGTGCTGTTGTGTATTGTGCGGGGAGATTTTGTAAGAGGATGTTTGGTGACAAAAGAATTTTCACGCGCTTGGGATCGAGGAAGCATCCGGGCGTTGGTGAGGGGTCCCGTGTGAGTGGAAATGGCACGCGTGGGAGGAAAAAGTGTGCGTCGGCGAGTGGGTGTGTTATAAAGTGTGGGAGTGAAACCGAGTGCGAGCGAGAATGCACGTCGGGATGTACGGAGTGTGACACGAGGAGTGAGTTGGTGGTGGAGCGGGTGCGAGAATGCACGCTTGGAATGGTAGAGGGTGTGCGAGGAAGCACACCTGGGTTGGTCATGGCGCGAGTGTGGGAGAGCCCATCTGAGCGCGTTAGTGGGTGGATGCCAGAGTGCACGCCCATGGTGAGTGTTACGGAGGACGTAACGGAGGAGAGGTGTGGACCAAAGTGTGCGCAAGAGTGTGCGCGAGAGGTGTGGTGTGTAGCAGGGAGAGCGTTGGTGGAATGTACGGACGGCGTTGGAACGCCAGGTTTTGTGAGGGTGAAAGGGGTAGCGTATGCTTGTGAGCATGCAAGTAAAGCATCGACGGTAACCGGGGTAGTGGTTAGGGCGACGGATAGCCGATGCGAGCACTCGGGGCGCGGTGTGATTTGTTGGATGCGAGGCCCGGCGCGGGTCGATGCTGCGTCGCTTCTCTTCGAAGCGTCGTTGCCGATTCGGGCTTGGCCCCGCCCCGCACGGTCGAGTCCGGGCTTTGTCGGGCGAGGCGACCGGTCCGGTTCGAGGGCGAGTGGGAGGAAGCGGACGGTGCCCCCTCGTGGGGACGGGGTTCCGACCGGGGGAGATTGAGCCATCGGGCCCGGGACCGCAAGGTGCCGCGCCGAGATGGTGCGTGGAATCTCGGTCCAACCAAACCACCTCCCTTGAACCGAAAGCCGGACGGATTCAACCTGCCGGCGACCAAACCACCCGAATTCATTGCTCGGCTTTGCGAAGCCGAGTTTAATGATGTCATGGCGCACCGAGAGGATGTAATAAGTAGACGGATGATGATGGTAGTGATTTGATACGAAATTTATAATAGTGAGTAGAATTGGCAGTAAATGGAAAATTTTTGATTGTTGGATTTGGACGAACAAAATTTATAGTGAGAGACCCCCGATGTGGTGGGATGGCAAATCCACCATCCCTCACAGACGTGGGGCAAATGCGCAATAGATTATGGGGTTGATGGCAGTGAAAACTAGCCCGGGTGGGTTAGGATATATCATGTGTAGGGATCTAGCGAAGAGGACATTAGGTAACGTTAAGGTTTAGTTAGTGACTGATACCTGTAGTGGGGACGCAGGTAGATTAGTGTGGTTGATAATGACGTGGGAGCGCAATAGTTTAAAGGGACGACTGGGAAGCGCAAGTTTCAGAGGGGAGTAGTTAGCTGAGATGATGCCGTGTGTGTGAGGATTGAACAGGTGAGAATTGAACAGGTGTGATGGAACAGGTGTGATTGCACAGGTGTGCAACTGAACAGGTGGATGGAGCAGTGTATGAGTGAGTGATGGTGATGTGTGTTGTGTTGACCAACTGGTCCAGGAAGGGGAGGAGGGTGCAGGTGGCACCAGGTGAGATTGCACAGGTGTGCAACGACAGGTGAATGGAGGACAGGTGTATGGAATAAATGGTATGGAGTATTGGAATGGATGGTCGTGGAGTGAGTATGGTGGAAATTGTGGAGTGGAGTGGATGGTGCGAAGGTGTGAATGGGGAAAGAGTGGACCCCCATCACGGATACCCGGGGCGGGTAGTGTAAGTGTTAGGTAGAGGGTATAGGTAAATTGTGGTTGGATATTGGCATCTGTGGTGCGGGTGACAGAATGGTATTTGGATGGGTGCATTAGTGTTGTGGAAATGGCTGGGCGTGTAGCCTGTTAGTGTGTGTAGTTGGTTTGGGCACTCCACCACTGTGAGGATGTCGGCCAGGTGAGGCCGCAGGTGGGCTCTGGGAGCCGGTAGTAGTTGTTGTGGATGGGGCCCGAGGATCCGGAGGACGGACCCGGGTAGCCCAGTGCCAGAGGGCACCATGGGGTGACAGAGCCAGGAGAGGGGCTGTCCCCAGTTAGTTAGGTTAGGGTGAGGAGCTAGGTAAGCTCGGGTGGCAACTACAGTGGTGGAGGTGTGCAGGTGGGTAGACCTGCTGGGAGAGCTACACGTCGCAGCCCAGAAATTGTGCGAGGGCACCGGGAGATGAATCGGGGGAGTGAGACCCCAAATTGAGAAGCACCACAGTTTGGTCAATGGGAATTTGGTTTTTAGAACCAATAGTGTAAGTGGCCAATGGATTGGCAGGGAAAGACCCCGGGTAGTGTAAAGTGTGTTAAAGTCATTTAGAGGATAGTTAGGATGAAGTCTCCTCGCACCATCTGCATCCACTCACCTGAGGTGACAGGTACTCCACACCATGCCATGGTTTAATTATTTTTATGATGCAAATGTTTGGATTGTGAGACGCATCATGACGTGGGTGTGACATTGTGCTTTGATGTTCCATCTCTGCCTCCTTATGAGGATTGATGATGAATTGATGATGGCAAATTTTTGAAGTAGAGGGATTGTGGAGACGAATTTGGTATAGGGGAAATATGGGGAAGACGTGACAGTAGTGACGAATTGGTAATGTGTAGGTTTTGTACATATGGGGTAAGGGCAAGGGTGGGCTAGGTGACAGGGGGGTGACGTACGGTAGGGACGAGCTTTCTCACTTCGCCCTCCGTACGCATTTCGCCTTGCATTGCCTTTTTGACGTGTACCCTTGTGACCTTACCCCTCGCTCAATTGTCTTTCTTTTGTCTCCCACATGACCTGTGCGCCGTTGGGCGCTGAGGGGAGCGTGCGTGGGTCGGCCATTGTGCGCCCGAAATTCCCAGAACCAGCTGTCTGCATCGATGCACCACATTATGGACCACATGTCTGTGGCCGAGCACCACTTATGGACCCCATGGGTTGGGGCATGGCCCCTCTGCTGGAACCGGCCATGAGGGCCCGAAATCTTGCTGGCGGACCTTGGCCACAGGGCACCGATGCCCCACAGGTGAACCACACTAGTCGGCCCTGTGGGCCATAAATAAAATAAATAAGAAGGACACATTGGGCACACTTTATTGCAAATAGGCCGCCAGTAAGCAAAGCAAAAGAAAATGACAACATCTGGAAGACCAAATATAATAACCAGCAGAGGGAGCCGAAGAGCAAGAGACACCTGCAGGGTTAGGGGTTGTTGAATTTATTTTTATTCATTGAACAATGGTGACTGCACCGATTGGTGCTTGGGTGTGTATTGGTGCGTTCTTGGGTGCTTTTAATGGTGCGTCGATGCAGAGCAGACTGTCTCCCCCCAGAAAGAACAATTACAGGTCCTGGGTTAGTTTTGTAAATAAAATTAGCGTCAGTGTAAATAATGCTCCCCACCGTCAGTGTGTAGTTTGAAGACCATTCCGCAATTCGGTTAATTGTGGGTGTAAGTCTGTTAGGTAGGGTGCAATGGAGCAGCGGGACACATTTATTTATGTTTTAAAACTGTCGCACTCAGGGTCAGGTTAAAAGTAGAGGGAACTACACCTACGTGCCACACTAAGGTAAAAGTAATAGGCCCGGGACGTGCCTAAGGGGAGGAGGGTGCAGTGTTGTGGAAATGAGAATGTTTTTTTTTGTTTTTTTGTTGTGGTAAAATGTTGTTGTAAAAGGTTGTTGTAAAATATCACCCCTCCTCCCTCCGTTGTGGTTGTATAAAGGTCAAAGGGCGTTCCCGTAGTTAGTCCATAAAAACATACATGCAGGACACGATATATCTTTTCTTTTGACAGTTATATCCTTATTATGTGTATTAGCGTAAGGCTGTGTCTTCCATTAATTGAAATACTCCATTGCACCAGTGAAAGAGATAGATTCCCTTCATTCCAACTCCCAACCCTTCCATTCCCCCCTTTCCGTCAATTGCAATTCGCAGTGCCTTCCGCATTTTGGTCGGTTTTTCCCTTCATCCGCCATTGACCACGAGGCAGGGTTGGGGGAAGGAAGGCGGTTCCCCCACCTCGGCAGAGAGGGGAGGAGTGAGCCAGCCCCGCTCGACCAACCATGAGCCAGGGGTTTGGCTAGAGAGGGCGGAGGAAGAGCGATCGGGGAGGTTCGCAAAGGTTGAGGGGCGGGGGCCTATAAAATCCACAGCGCGACGCTCCCCCAGTGAGTCGAGCTTTGAAGAAGAGAGGGATGCACGGGCAGTCGAGCTTTGAAGAAGAAAGAGAGATGTGCTTTTACAAAGGAGATGCACTTTGAGCCGAGACAAGGAGGGTCACAAAGAGCTGAGTTGGTCGTCAGGGGTGGTCAGTGGTTGCCGTTCAGTGGTTGCGTTCAGTGGTTGCGTTCAGTGGTTGCGTTCAGTGGTTGCGTTGAGTGGTTGCGTTGGAGAAAGAGTGGTTGGACCAAACAAAAGAGAGAGGAGAGAACCCGTCACGCCAGACCCCCCCACCAGCGCGTTGGCTCCGACCGTGATCCGACCCGTGATCCGACCCGTGATCCGACCCGTGATCCCGCGCCCACAACAGGATCGGTGGCTTCAGCGGCCGTCGAGGTCCAGCCCGACGTCCCGTGCGGGATCAAGCTCCAGCCAGCTCCGTGCCGTCCTCCCCCTCCAGCCACACACCTCCTGCCAGCCAATCCACTCTGCAATTCCCCGTGTGAGTCGTCTTTGTTTGTTCTGTCCTGGGTAGGTAATTAAGCTTGTATAAGGTATTTCCCTGTGTCACCTGCGTCTTGTGTTGTAAATAAAACTTGATTGCTCCTTTTTGCTTGTGTGTGTAAATAATAAACCCCATTACTCGTCTGTACGTCTTCTCGTTTTAATTCCTTTTTCCTCTTTGCATTGCGTCGTTTTCGTCTTTTCCCTCATTGGGCAGCTAGGGTGCGATACGGCCAAAGTTCTGGGTGAATCGGGTGAGTCAGGGATCCTGTAACGGTCGCGGAAATACCAAACCGCTCGGTAACTAACATCTTGATCCGCGATCGGTAACAATATTAACAAACTTACACCTCAAAATAAAATTACGGGAGCAGTAGCGACGTGTATGTTTAATGACGATAGTACCAATGACACAACATAGGTAAATAATATGAAAAAATGTATAATTAAAGTTACATGATAGGTTGTGGGTAAGTTGTAGTTAAAATTATAGAAATATAACATATATGTTACACTTCTTTTAAAATATTTGGAAAAACTTTTTTTGTTAGAGTATATAAACATGAATGAACAAGACAGAATATTTCAATATATACTTAACGCAATTAAGTGTTTGGTTGAGAAATTTCTAATATGTATACACAATTATAATGCAAATAGGGATAATGCACAGGATGAATGATTAAACGTTAATTCTCTTCAAACATATATAAAATGAATGATTTTTTACCCGTTTGGGAAAGTAAGATAAAATTTAATAATCATAAGAATATCCCAAATTCATTAAGATGTCTAATAGTTGGTTCAAGCGGCTGTGGGAAAACCTATTTGCTTTTAAAGATGCTCCTTACCCCAAACTTTTTAGACTATGAAAATTTAATAATTTTCACAAAGTCAACTTTTCAACCAGAGTATCAACTACTATCACAAGGTTTTAATGCAGGGCTTAAAAAAGAAGATATAATCGGGTTATTTAAACTTCAACACAAACTAAATGATCATAACATTGAAGATGTAATACAACTATTTTGTGATAATCAACAAAGGGGTAAAAATAAACCAAAACCCACATCGTCTATACCTGTAACTTGTATTCTCAGTGATAATACGGATGATATACCTTTACCCCAAGATTTAGATGAAACAAAAAAGAATCTCGTTATCTTTGACGATTGTGTTAATGAGAGAAACCAAACGGTTATGGGCAGCTACTATACAAGAGGACGTCATTCTTCTTGTAATTGTATTTATCTTCGTCAATCATACTTTCAACTCCCTCATCGCTCAATAAGAAACAATGCTAATACTTTTATTTTATTTAAACTAAATTCAATAGATATAAATATTTTTTGGAGAGATTAATTGCTCTACATTATGTAGTAAAAAGGAATTTGAGGGGCACATGAAACATACAACTGAAAAATACAAATATATTGTTGTTAAAGAAAATGATATAATGACCAATAATTTTCTTGTAAAAACAAAATGAATGCTGAAGAACGAGCAAGAAAATGTAAGGAATATAATCAATTTCTTTCAAAATTTGTTAAACAACAGGAAGAGATAAAGAATAAACGGAGTCGGAAAGTATCGGGTGAAGAAATATTTGAAAGAAAACAAGAGAGGTTTTTTAAACCTCTTTTAAAATCTGCCGAACAAAAGGCGATAGGATATATCTATGCATAAGGCGCTGTGCGAAATTCAAGAAATTCAAGCGCTGCGCGATCTCAATCAAAGAGCGGATCAAGATCTTAGAGGTTAAACACTCTCATGGTTAAACTGCCAAAATCTAGGTTCTCTGCTCACCTTCACTCTTTCATTCCCCTTTTCTCCGCCTCTGGAACAAACTCCCCCACTCCCTTCAATCCCACTCCTCCCCCTCAGGTCTTTAAAACAGCTGTTTACCACCATCTCTTATCTTCCCCCATCGAAAACCTTGATCTTTTCTACCCCTGCTAATTCACCCCAGATACACTTTTTTTGAAATTCCAACTTCTTTCCTGGAAGTCCTTGCAGTGTCCATATGTTTTATACCTCTCCCACCTCCCCCCAAGCCCTCTCCCTCCCACATTTCTCTCAATGTCCCTGCTCTCAAATGTTGTGTTTGTGTCCTTCTCCTCTCTCCCCATCTTGTCTACCGCTCCCCTTATTTTTTGTGTTTTATGTGTCGGTTTGACTTTTTGTGTGATTAATGTTAGCACTTTCACGAGCCTCGATGTTGTATACAAAAAAAAAAAATGATGATGAAGGATTAATACTTCAAGAAATTAAGGAGGAAAATCGACCTCTCGATTATGTTGTGACAGTCATTCAAACCAGTGATTATACAGAAGACTCATAAACCATAACGGGTCTCATTCCATCAAAAAACAAACCAGGGGTGTTTTTTCTTGTGGAAAAACCGATATTGATATTTGGTGATGAATTCATGTTTTAAAATTCTACTCACCCAAATGTTAAATTAAACCCAAGATTAATGTTTCTTCTCACAAGCGTGGGGTATGCTAATTCAAAATATTTTTGATAACCCCCTTGATATAGAAAAGGATGAAGATATCGGGTATATTGAGTTGTTAAACTCACTTGGTTATAGTGATTATATTAAAAGTAAAAAGAATAAGAAGGAAAATTAACGATGCAAATTAACGATGCTTTAGATATGCTTGGAATGACTTCAGGCTCCGGTGTTAGTTTTCTTCCGAGCGGCTCATCACAATTAGTTAATAGATTATTACTGTTGTTAGGCAGTAAGGAGGTGGGAAACAACAATTGTTTTAATGAAACATCAGCCATTCGAGATCAGTTGATGAATATGAAAATAATTAATAAATGTCAATATAAAGATACTTTATCCCACGTTAAATAAAATGAGAAACACAACCCTTAGATTTGATTTTACAGCGAGTGATCACACGGCTTCATTCCGGTACCCGATACAGCTTGATCCCGCAAAAGAATATGAAGCGGCGTTATTATCGACAGTCACGTGAAAAAGTAAGTACACCCCATGTAAAGTTTTGACTTTTTCAACATATTTCAACATACAGCTATTTGATCTTTATTTCAACAATATTGATAGATAACGGTGACATAATATAACAAATACCATGAAACATTTACATTTTGGAGTCTATTGGATAATTTAAATAAACATCAATGCAAATTTCGCATGTGGAAAAAGTAAGTACACCCCAACATTTATCACTACTTCAAATACCTAAAATTAGAATCGGGTGCACCAGCTCAGATGCAAATGATTAGAACATCGTTAGAGAGGATCTTGGAGGAACCTGTCTTATTTAAACCTCAGACATTTAGGTTGGTTTGCTCTTTGTTGTTGAAGTGTGCGGCGTCACCATGCCAAGATCAAAAGAGCTCTCTGAGGCCTTCAGAAAGAAGGTTATAGATGCCTACAAGTCTGGGAAGGGATTTAAAAAGATCTCCAAACAATTTGAAATCAATCATTCGACTGTCAGGAAGATCATCTACAAGTGGCGAAGATTCCAAACAACTGCCAACTTGTTCAGGCCCGGCCGCCCCAGCAAGTTCAGCCCGAGAGCAAACCGCAAGATGCTGAAAGAAGTCTCTAAGAACCCCAGAATGTCATCACGGGACCTACAGGTAGCTCTTGCCACTGTTGATGTCAAAGTGCGTGAGTCTACCATTAGAAAGAGGCTGCACATATTTGATCTACATGGGAGGTGTGCCAGGAGGAAACCTTTTCTGTCCAGAAAGAACATCAGGGCAAGACTAAAGTTTGCCAATGAACACCTAGGCAAAGACCAGCACTTCTAGAACAATGTGCTCTGGACAGATGAGTCAAAGGTAGAGCTATTTGGTCACAGTACCAGAAGACATGTTTGGCGAAAACCAAAGACAGCATTTGACCACAAGAACCTGATACCAACTGTAAAGCATGGTGTTGGAAATATTATGGTTTGGGGCAGCTTTGCTGCATCAGGGCCTGGGCAGCTCACCATCGTAGAATCCACAATGAATTCTTCATTGTACCAGAGGGTGCTTGAGGATAATGTGAGGCCATCTGTCGGAAAGTTGAAGCTCAACCGAAGGTGGACCTTGCAACATGACAATGACCCTAAACATACCAGTAAATCCACCAAGGAATGGCTGAAAAGAAAGAAATGGAGGGTTCTGGAATGGCCAAGTCAAAGCCCGGATCTAAATCCCATCGAGATGTTGTGGGGGGATTTGAAACGAGCTGTGCATGCAAGAAACCCCTCAAACATCGCACAGCTGAAAGAATTCTGCATGGAAGAGTGGGCAAAAATTTCTCCCAGTCGATGTCAGAGACTGGTAGACAGTTATAAGAAACGCCTACTTGAGGTTGTTTCTGCCAAAGGGGGCAATACCACCTATTAGAGCCAAGGGTGCACTTACTTTTTCCACATGTGAAATTTGCATTTATGTTTATTTAAATTATACAATGGACTACAAAATGTAAATGTTTCATGATATTTGTTATATCACCTTTATCGATCAATATTGTTGAAATGAAGATCAAATAGCTGTATGTTGAAATATGTTGAAAAAGTCAAAACTTTACATGGGGTGTACTTACTTTTTCACGTGACTGTATGTATGGACATACAGACAAACCCGTTCTAGATGGCTTTGCCCTATGGGCTATACCATAAAAATACAAATAAGGCAAAATGACACTGCAATAGTGAGCATCATTATAAAGATTTGAGGTACTTGCAAGTGCATCTGCTTGTTTAAGTTGAAACATCAAATAAAACACCTCGGGGTGTCCCCTACCCACCCCATAAGGAAAATAAGTTAGTGTTGGACTCTGAAGCGTTGGACACAGTACCACCTTTAATGCCTTAGTCACATATGATGCTGCCGCCGCACGGTTCTGCGGTCTGCGGTTTGTAGATAGGATTTTTACAAATCGTACGGCTTTGCGGGCTGCGGCAGCAGTGTTCACAAATGTTACGGGGTCCGCACGGCAATCATAAAAGTCATGAAATCAAAATGCGTGAGGAGACTGCAAGGCGAACCGCGAGGCGCCCTCACGGCGACCGCAAGGCCACCGCAAGGCGCCCGCACGGTTGTCACGGTTGCCGTTAGGCCATCGTACGGCAGCACTAAAGTCACTGCACGGCCGCCGTACGATATTTAGAACATCGTACGGCCATCTCACAGAGGCCGCAAGACCTTGCGATACTACATGTGGTGGGGTTGCGGCCTATGGCCTAGCGATTTCCGAAAAAAAGTTTAATGTCAAATTTAAAAAATCGTAAGCCCCTCCGACGAGCAAAAAACCTTGAGATCGCCTCACGGCTACCGTATCTACCGTGCGGCCACCGCACGGTTATGGCAATTTTGGGGACTTACGGCCACCGCCAACACGCCGCAGGCCATTTGTGACCGAGGCATAACTGATCAGATATCGATGAGCAATCGATATGAGCTATTAGTAAATGAGAATGGAGATTCTCTGCTTGCAGTTGACACGGACCCTCAGATTATTGAGGAGGATGTGCATGCGCTACCTCCAGATAAGGTTAGAATTCAAACTACCTTAAATCCTTGTGCGGATGATGACGAGTCGGGGGGAGACTCGACTGGGGGACAAAGAGACCAAAATTCGATCCCACAGTGTCTGTCCCAACGTACCTAAATACGACCCTTCAACCCCAACAGGTATTGTGCCGGCCACCTTAGAAAACGTGCCTGTGCACAATGATAGTCCTGAGGAAGAGCCTCAAATTGTCCAATATATTGCAGCCCCTCCCCCAACCACATTACCCGAGGTTCCATGAACTGCCCCCCTCCTCCCCAACCTGCTCTTACAGAAACAGAGCTGACTGACACCTGCACACCACAGATCATTCCAGTGGTCGCAAATTTCCTGGATAGCACTTCCGAAATGTCTAAGGAGGAGTCTTATGAAATTGAGGTTTTCCCTACAACAAACGAATCAAATGTATCATCAACCTAAATATTTAAACTCCCAAGCTACACTTTTAGGAGGAGACATGTAAACAGTGAAGATCACTTTTCTGACCTGCACAGTTTGATCAGCATGGCGAGGAACATCATCCCCCGGCCTAGCAATCACCACTTCACCGAGCCCCAGTATATCAGGCTAAAAAAGTACATCGTGAAAGCAAAAGATGACCTGAAACAATGATTTTTGGTAGTTTAAACATAAATGGTGGTGCGAGCAGGTGGCTCAAACTTCAAGTGGTGAACCTTGCACCACAAAGACAATTAGACGTATTTTTCTTGCAAGAGACCCACATGACTCCAGCATCCGATGCGGAATGGAACCACATGATGAAAACGATATGATTTTTTTTACTGATTCCATTTCCTGTACCACACGGGTTGCTTTTCTGTTGAACCCCCATTTACATCCATCAAAACTCTCCTTTCAAAATATATTCCCAGAGCACCTCACCTCCCTAGAATTTACCACCAATAACATAAATTTCACTGATTGAATGTTTATGCCCCTTCAAATAGTCTGGACCAACAACGCTTCTATGCTCGATTCGGGCCTTACGTGAGGCAAATTGACAGACACGTGCATCACAATGGCGGGTGATATTAACTGCACTCTACAACCAAACAATGTGCATATAAATGTACCTCAACAAACATACACAGTCGTCATCTTGCCACACCCAAACACAGGAACAGATGGAGCGTGAGAGAAGAGAGAAGAGAGAGAAGAGAGAAGAGAGAAGATAGAAGAGAGAGAGAGAGAGAGAGAGAGAGAGAGAGACTTTGACTTTTATGTGCTTTTATTATAAAAGTATCAAAACACACATGGAAGAACACCGCAAAATTTTTACAAGAAAAAGAAAGTTGTACAAGCAAAAAGAATGTATATACATGTATATGTGGACATTGAGCGTAAGTATAATTTACAAAAACAAACTCAACACCTCATCTGTAAAACAATCGTCGTTCACACTGCCGAAACTTATCCGGGCCGACACTATTCCTTTGAAGCAAAACAGCACATTTTCATCTCTGCCACTCAATTTGATCTTTCTAGTTTTATATATTGCGAGTTTAGCAATTCCGCACAGAAAATTCAAGAAAGGGACCGCTGTCTTGTTCTTGGTGCTCCTTTCAATGCCATACACAAAAATTGCAACAGAAAAAACAAACTGAAATTTATAAAAGAGCTGTTGGAGGAAACAAAAAAGGGGTACCAATCTCTTACATTTCACAAAAGCATGGGTCACATTTTCAGCCTCTTCACAAAAAGGACAAACATTCAGTACAGAAGGATCAAATTTATTAAGTAAGTATTTGGTGACCAGGGCCTGATGAACTAGTCTCCAATTTAAGTCTCCGGTTCGACCTAAGGTTGGAGACCTATACATCTCTTTCCACACTGGAGATAGGAACGAATTAGCCGGAATGATCTCATCCCACCGATTTTTTAAAGGTTTTGTGAAACCCGGTATAAGCACCTCTTGGCATATCCCATAAATAACTTTTTTTCCCATCACATGGAACACACCGCAACCATCTGACTTTGAGAAGACACCCTGTTGTTTTTTTGAGGTGACTTGGAGCTCGGGGAAATAGAGACGAGAGTCCACCACTTCATCTGCCCCAGTCCACCCGATATTTAATTCCCTGAAAGTTTTACTCACAACTCTCAAAACTTTGTCCACCATTCTAGATGACCGAACCCCCACTTTTGATGTGAGAGAACCGGTGGATAACCATCCATTTAGGGAAGGCTTCATCAGGTCTCGCACTCTGTTTATTCCATTACAGGTGAAGCAATGCATAAATGACCTGGAGGTTGAAATTTCAGGGAATAAAGGATTCAGAACCAATGGCTCATGCATATATTTTTTTGCATCGTAGGACACCTCTAATCGTTGTATTCCAAGGACTTGCCAGGCATTCAGAAGGCTCTGATGAAACTCGGGGAGCAGAGTCGTGTTGACATGCTGCAGGTCCATGAGGAAGAGCTCTCGGTCATACTTCAACCCATCTGCTTCCTGCAGCCAAGCGTTTGTGAGAGGCCGCCACGGGACACATTCACCATACAATAAACGCTTTATCGTCCACATGCGGAAAGCCATTATCCGACTCGGAACATGTATCAAGCTTTGGCCACCTGCATTTCGGGGTCTGCACACCGTGTCTGGTCCAAGCCAATGGTGGCCTCCCCAGAAAAACTGAGTTAGAATCCTCTGAATGCCTGTGACCAAGTATCTCGGAGGTTGGAGGGGGATAACTTTATGCCAAATAAAAGGAACCACCAGGTTATTTATTATTGTCACCCTTGCCTTAAGCGATAGAAGGTGGTGCAACCGTTTCCATCTAGCTAGTTTCTGCTTAATTCTTTCCAAGAAACCCTCCCAATTTTTTTGTTCATATGCTTGGACTCCGAGAAATAACCCTAAATATTTAAACCCCTCTTTGTTCCACTGCATTCCTCCTGGTAACACAGGCAGAGCTGAGGAAGGTGGACTGGGGCCCACCCATAAGGCAACACTTTTGTTCCAATTTACTTTTGCCGTGGAGGCGAGCTCAAACTGGGACAGACATCGAAAGACCTCACCCACATCATTTTGGCTGGAAACAGCAACACAAATGTCATCCGCATAAGCTGAAGTAACCATTTTGTGGTTTTTTGTTAAGGAGACTCCTTCCACTGAGTTTCGGAGCAAAGCTAGTAAAGGTTCGACCGAGAGACTGTATAGCATTCCTGAAAGCGGGCAGCCCTGACGGATGCCTCGCTGAAAGGGAAAAGGGCAACATAAGCTGTTGTTTACCTTCAACAGACAGGATGCATTTTCATACAACAACTTAACATAGGAAACAAAATTTTGTCCAAAACCAGCTCTCTGTAGTACAGCAAACAAAAAAGAATGGTCAACACTGTCAAAAGCTTTTTCTTGATCTGCACCTGTCTGGAGAACACCCAGCGAGGCCTTCATCGGGACCGAGCGAGCAAGGCTTCCGCTGCCGAAATCCAGTGCGGCTTGGGCGATTTTGCCCCTGTTTGGAGAACACCCAGCGAGGCCTTCATCGGGGCCAAGCGAGCAAGGGCGTGTCGGGACCTGGTTCGCGCCCTTGACCGAGTGGTTCGCACCAACCGGAGCTGTTTTTGGATGACGTGCTGATGTCCTTGGACTTCGCGCAAGGCTCTGGGCCGACCGGGCTGACGTGGTGTGTGGTGCTGATATTTTGAGAGGCTTGATTTAATACACCAACCTCTCAACCTCCTTTTTCCTTTTCAAGCCTCCTTTTCTGCTACCCCACCGTTATTATTTGCTAGTATTTTTCGTGAAAGCCCACAATCTATATATATAAAGTAGAGTTGGCCTCTATCTATGATCTCTAAGATCTCGAGAACCCGTGGACGGATTTGCGAGCGGAAAGTACTGTTCGACTCGGGATGGTCCCAGGAATGTCACGGAGACATAAACATTTAAAAAATTTCGGGTTTTAAAATTAGCGTATTATTAGCACTAGCAGAAGAGAGAGGGATTCGAAGGGAGGGAGCGCAGCGCTTCTAGCGCTTCTGACTACAGCACACCTTAAAATTTAAAAAACTTCGGGTTTTAAAATTAGTGTGTTACGCGTAATTAGCGCTAGCAGAAGAGGGAGGGAATCTAAGGGAGGGAGCGCAGTGCTCCCTCCAGCGCTTCTGTTAGCGTAATTAGCGTATTTCGGAACGTTAATTTTTCAACTTCATTATTCGGAATCAGTACGTCCCAGAGAACCTTCGTAACGTTAATTTTTCAACTTCATCCGATTGACATGGGACCAACGGCATGTGACAAAGAGTGAAACATACAGGCTACATTTATTTGACGACAATGAGTTCCGACTTCCGACCTCGGTGGGATGACAGGCTGAGTCAACCCCCCTGGTGTGAAGGGGGAGGAGGAGGGGAGGGGGAAGAGAAGGGGAGGGGAACGAGGGGGAAGGGGATGGGAGGGGGGGAGGGGGAGGGGGAAGGGGGAGGGGGGAGGGGGAAAGGGGGAGGGGAGGGGGGGAGGGGAAAGGGGGGAGGGGGAGGGGAGGGGCCCTTCTTCCCCTGGGCACCCCCGCACCCTTCCCTCCCCCCTTCCCCTCCCCCCCCCCCCTTCCCCCTCCCCCCCATTCCCCTCCCCTCCTCTTCCCCTCCCCTCCTCCTCCCCCGCTTCCCCCTCCCCCCTCCCCCCCGTTCCCCTCCCCCCTCTCCCCCCCGTTCCCCTCCCCTCCTCTTCCCCCTCCCCTCCTCCTCCCACTCCCGTGCAAAGCCGGGTACCTCTGCTAGTATATTATATCCTTATATATATGTGCACATTATATATGTGTGCTTATATATATGGACTTCCGCTTCCGTTCTGCTCGAGCAAGGAGGCTTGCTTCGATCTCTCCACAGCATCGAAGTCCTTTCCAAGGGTGTGGTGCTGACCGGGCCGCCGTGGTGCTGACCGGGCAAACGTGGTGTGGTGCTGACCAGGCCGACATGGTGTGGTGCTGACCGGGCCGCCGTGGTGTGGTGCTGACCGGGCTGACGTGGTGTGGTGCTGACCGGGCCGACATGGTATGGTGCTGACCGGGCCAACGTGGTGTGGTGCTGACCGGGCCGCCATGGTGTGGTGCTGACCGGGCCACAGTGGTGTGGTGCTGACTGGGCTGACATGGTGTGGTGCTGACCGGGTGGACATGGTGTGGTGCTGACTGGGCTGACGTGGTGTGGTGCTGACCGGGCTGACGTGGTGTGGTGCTGACCGGGCCGACGTGGTGGGGTGCTAACCAGGCCGACGTGGTGTGGTGCTGACCGGGCTGACATGGTGTGGTGCTGACCGGGTGGACGTGGTGTGGTGCTGACCAGGCTGACGTGGTGTGGTGCTGACCGGGCCGACGTGGTGTGGTGCTGACCGGACCGACGTGGTGTGGTGCTGACCGGACCGACGTGGTGTGGTGCTGACCGGACCGACGTGGTGTGGTGCTGACCGGGCCGACGTGGTGGGGTGCTGACCAGGCCGACGTGGCGTGGTGCTGACCGGGCCCTCGTAGCTGTGATGCCCCACCCCCAGAATTTCCATGTTTTAAACGTTTCCCAGTGTGTACCCTGGATTAGAATAGGCACACCGTATCCCTGCGTGTCGTAAGAGATGACTAAGAGGGTTGGCAACAGGAAGGGCATCCGGCCATAAAAACATTGCCTCAAAAAGAGAACCATGACAATTACAACTACATATGGGCAGGGTACAGCCCGAAGTGGAGATCGGTTTCTGAGGTTTGGGACATGGAATGTAGGGACAATGACAGGGAGATCAGGAGAAGTGGTGGAAGTATTGGTCAGAAGAAGAGTGGACATATGTTGTGTGCAAGAGACGAGATGTAAGGGAAGTGGTGTGAGAATGGTGAAGGGTAGGCAGGGACAGAAATACAAGCTTGTGTGGCAAGGGTGCCCGGAGGGCGTGAATGGTGTTGGTGTCCTGTTTGCTGAGGAGTTTGTAGACAGTGTGGTGAGTGTGACTAGAGTGAGTGATAGGTTGATGATGGTGAAAATGATGATTGGAAAGTTCTTGGTGAACGTCAACTCGGGATATGCTCCGCAGGTTTTGAGGGAGTTCATGGGGGTTACGGATATGGTGTGAGAAATGGAGAAGGTGAAAGGATTTTGGAGTTTGCTGATGGAGCTGATTTGTTGATTTGTAATACTCAGTTCCAGAAAGAGGATAATAAGCTTGTTACATACACTACACGTCAGGTGGGTCGACAACAACCGTTGACTACCTGATGGTGCGTAGGCGAGACAGGGGGCACCTCCGGGACACAAAGGTGATCCCGGGGGAGGAGGCTGTTTCACAGCACCACTTGGTTGTCTGCGACATAAGGGTGAAAGGTGCGAGGAGAGCTCGGCGGGTGAAGTACCAACCGAGAATGAAGGTGTGGAGTTTGAAAGAGGTGACAGTAAGGGAGGCATTAAAAGAGAGGCTGAGTAGGGCAGAGGATGATGTGGTTGAGCTTGAAAGTGGTTGGATGTCAATGAAAGCTAGTCTGTTGGGAGCCGTTGGTGAGGTATGTGGATGGACAAAAGGACCACCGAGGCACTCGGAAACATGGTGGTGGGATGATGAAGTTGGAAAGAGGATTGACGAGAAGAGGAAGAAGTTCAAGGAGTGGCAGAAGGCGAAGGGTACGGGTGCAGAAAAGGCAGAACATGAAAGTTATAAGGCAGCCAAGAAGGCTGCAAAGAAAGAGGTAGCAAAAGCGCAGGAGGCATGTAGGAAAATGTTCGGAGAACGCTTGGATTCGGAAGAGGGTCAGAGAGCAGTATTCAGGATTGCAAAGCAGATAGCGAAAGAGAGGTGTGATGTGATGGGGGTGAGGTGCTTGAAGGATGAAGTGGGACAAATCGTTGTGCACCCAGATGGAATTAAAGGAAGATGGAAAAGATATATGGAAATGCTGTTGAATACAGAGAATGAATGGGATGGCAACATAGAGAGTAACCCAGTTTTAGGACCGGCAGAGAAGCTAACTGAGAAGGAAGTTGAGGAAGAGCCTCGATTCAGTGTACAAAAAAAAAAAAAAAAAAAAGCGATAAAAGCAATGAAGAGTAGAAAAGCGGGAGGGCTGACGGGAGTTGTGGGAGATATGTTGAAGGCAGCAGGAAGTTGGGGTGTGAAGAGAATGACAGAGATCTGTAATCTGGCGGTGAAAGAAGGCCGCATTCCAGTGGCTTGGGAACTGAGTACCCTCGTCCCTCTATACAAGGGGAAAGGTGACCCTCTAGAGTGTGGCTCATACCGAGCGATAAAGTTATTGGAGCATGGAATGAAGGTATTGGAAAGGATGTTGGAGAGGAGGATAAGGAAGAAAGTGAAGATCGACGAAATGCAGTTTGGATTTATGCCAGGAAGAGGAATGACAGACGCACTTTTTATTGTGAGGCAGTTGCAGGAGAGGTACATGGAGAAGAGGAAGAAGTTGTTTCTTGGGTTTGTTGATCTGGAGAAAGCATTCGATAGGGTTCCACGCAAAGTATTGACATGGGCAATGAGGATGTTAGGTTGATCAGAGTAGTAGAGTAGTAGATCAGATCATAGTGGATGGTTGATCAGAGTAGTGATGGCAATGTACAAAAGAGCGCGCACAGCTTTAAGGACGAAGGACGGGAACAGTGGTGAGTTTGAGGTGAAGGTGGGAGTGCATCAGGGGTCGGTACTAAGTCCACTACTATTTGTAGCTGTGATGGAGGTGCTGGCTCAGAACGTAAAGGAGGGTTTACCGTGGGAGTTGTTGTATGCAGATGATCTGGTGTTGATTGCGGAAAGTATGGATGGACTGAAGGAAAAGATGAACAAGTGTAAGGAATGTATGGAGACAAAAGGTCTGAAGGTGAATATCGGAAAGACGAAGGTGATGGCAAGTGGCAAAGCATGTGGTGAGGTGGAAAGAACTGGGAAGTGGCCCTGTGCTGTGTGCAGGAAGGGTGTCGGAGTGAACTCCATTCAATGTACAATGTGCGCCGAGTGGGTTCATCAAAAATGTCATGTTATGAGAGGGTCATTAACCAGTGTGGCAGTTACATTCAAATGTAGAACTCCATTAACGAACTCCTTGCCATCCACCGTTTGCCCTTCACGTGACTCGTGGTGGTCCCTCTCGGCTCTCCCCCCGTTGGTATATTTGTGCACATAAGATTGTTCACGGTTCTGTTTAAATATTATTTAAATATGTATAACCTTTCCCCTTCAGTGTTTTACTCAGTGGTATTTTACAACACGCTGTTTTTCTTCCTATTTAAAAGGCTTTTCTCAATTTCCTCTCCAACTCATTCCACCTCAAAAAAAAGAAATTCAATATCTTATACGTCTCCCTCACTACATGGTCTAAATTCACATTCATTCCAACCCTCCTCCATCATTCTGAACCGGATTACTAACTTGAAAATCACAACAAACCCAATTTGTTTTCAATGTTCGTCTTTCATTAATCATCCACTTTCTAAACTCCCCTCTTGCCCCTCCCATCCAAATCCCTCCCCTTGCACCTACACTCCTAAACTCCCCCCTTGCCCTGCCACTCTTAAACTCCCCCCTTACCCCTCCACTCCTGAACTCCCCCCTTGCCCTTCCACTCCTGAACTCCCCCCTTGCCCTTCCCCTCCTAAACTCCCCCCTCACTCCTCCCCTTCAAAACTCCCCCCCAACCCCTCCCATTCAAATCTCCCCCCATACCATTCCTCTCCAATTCTCCCTCCTCCCCCCTCCTCCTCAAAGCTGCCTCCTCCCCACTTCGTCTCCCTTCTATCTCATACCTCCACCCCCCCCAACCTTCTTCTTTCCTCTGCCCCCCCTCAAACAACCCCTCACTGTGCCTCATCCCTTCACCTTCAAACCTTTCATCCTCCTCATCCTTCCCTTTCTTGGAACTCTTCTGCAATCCCTGACACACTATCAACTGCTCTCCCTACCTCCCCCTCTCATCCTTCATCTTACCCTACTCCTCCCCTCCCCTGTCCTGTACCCGATGCTCCCCCTCTCTCTTCATTGACGGTATGGACCTCAAACATCCGGGGCCTTCGCTCAAACCTGACTGATCTCTCCATACAGGTTGCTTCTGACAATCCAGACTTGATCTGCTTAACAGAGACTTTCCTCCTTCAAGATGTCTCTGATTCCTTAATATCTCTTCCTGGTTACTCCCTCCTCCGGTATGATAGACCTGAGCCTCGGCCTGGTGGTGGGGTGGCTATCTTTATCAAAAACTCTCTTCCTCACTCTCCTTGCACTGCCCTCTCTCCTCCTCACCCCCAGGAGTACCTCTGGCTACGGCTTCCTCTCCGCTCCCACCTTTTGTTCATATGTGTTCTGTACCGTCCCCCAAACAGTGATGACTCCATCTACATTTCACTGTCTGACAACATGGACCAACTTCTATCCACTCATCCCAACTCTCTCTTCCTCATATGTGGTGACTTCAATTGTCATCATGCCACCTGGTTGGGTGTGGGTTCCTCTCTCACCAGTCATGGCACCTCAGCAAAGGACTTCTGTGACTCACTGGGATTGACACAATCTGTCAATTTCCTGACCCGGATCTCAGCCAATGGAGTATCTTCTCTTCTAGACTTAGTTATGACTAACTTCCCTGCTAATGTCTGCTGCTCTTCTTCTGCTCCAATCGGTTCTTCTGATCATGTGCTTGTCAAAGTGGACATCTCTCTGGCCATTCTCAGAGAGCCTCCTCAGCGTCGACGAGTCTGGCATTTCACTCAGGCCGACTGGGACGGTCTTCAAGCAGCCATCAATCGTCTGGATTGGTCTCCCATCTCCACTGCCTCTGACATCAATTCTTCCTGGGAATTTTTCCAAAGCAAACTGATCTCTCTCATGCACAGATTTATCCCATCTCGCCTTCAGTTGTCTTACCCTTCCTCCCGTCCATGGTACACTGAATCTTGTGGTGAGGCAGTTGCCCTGAAACAACTTGCCTTTGCCTCTTGGAAGGCTAATCCAACTGAAGGAAATCTCAGTTCCTTCCACCAAGCTCGGAACAAGTGTGTGTCTACCCTCAGGAGTGCCAGGAAGCACTATCTCTCCTCACTCAAGAATGAACTCTCAAACCTGTCTCCTTCCTCCAAATCCTGGTGGCGTCTGGTCAAATCCGTTTCTGGTGTTTGTTCCCCCTCCATCCCCTCCCTTACCTCAAATGGCCACACAGTTGACATCGCACGTGACAAAGCCGAATGCCTCAACTCTGTGTTTGCCTCAAAATCCTTAGTCCAAAACCCATCTCTCTCTGTTCACACCTTTCCCAGTCGAACCAAACTGCTCCTGGACTCTGTGACTTTCTCTCCTGACAAGGTGGAGGAGTTTTTGTCAAACCTCGACTCTGATTCTGCAACTGGACCAGATGGCATCAGCCCACGGGTCCTAAAATCCTGCTCTGCCGCTCTATCTCACCCTCTCTCTGTTCTTTTCACCCTATCTTTTGCTCAAGGTCATCTGCCAGCATCCTGGAAATCAGCAAACATTACCACTTTACACAAAAAAGGTGCAAAAACAGATCCTTGCGACTACAGACCAATCAGCCTGCTCCCAATTATCAGCAAAGTCATGGAATCCATCATTGCTTCGGATATGAAATCTTTCCTCTTCTCCAATGGCTTGATCTCTGATCATCAATTTGGTTTCAGACCAGGTCACTCTACTCTGGACATGCTGCTTCTGCTGTCTCAACAATGGATGGAGGTCCTCAATGCCAAACAGGAAATCAGAGCTGTCTCCCTTGACATATCACGTGCCTTCGATACGGTCTGGCACCCAGCTCTGCTCACCAAACTCTCCTCCTATGGTATCCATGGAAATCTCCATGCATGGCTTGCGGACTTCCTCTCTGGTCGTAGTCAACGTGTGGCCCTGAATGGATTTCTCTCATCTCCCCTTCCCGTTCAGGCTGGAGTTCCCCAAGGCAGTGTGCTGGGCCCTGTGCTTTTTCTGGTCTTTATCAATGATCTCTCCGACTCTCTGGAAAATCCTCTGTATCTCTTTGCTGATGACTCCACTCTCTGCCGCTCCATTCCTCTTCCCTCAGATCGGCAGTCTGCACCCTCCTCACTCTCTGAAGACCTGGACAAAATCACAGACTGGTCAAACATGTGGAACATGTCTTTCAATCCTGACAAATCTCACACTCTTACTATGTCTCTCCGAAAAGATCGACTGGACAACCCTCCCATCTACTTTCTCAACAATCCTCTCCAAGAAGTTCTGTCGCTCAAGCTTTTGGGTCTCACCATCTGCCATGATCTTTCTTGGGAAAACCACATTTCCAAGCTGGCCTCCAAAGCCAGTCGCCGACTGGGCATCCTCCGTCGTGTGAAGTCCTTCCTAGGCACACCTGAGCTCCTCACCACATACAAGGCTTTCATCCGCAGCTCAATGGAATACTGTTCTCCCCTATGGGCTGGTGCTCCTGCCTCACACCTGGCTCGGCTTCACGCTGTTGAATCCAAAGCTTTCAGAATCATTGGAATCTCCCGCGATGAAGCTATCTCTGAGGGCCTTTCACTCACTCACCGCAGGCAGGTAGGTGGTCTTTCTGTCTTCTACCGACTCCTCTCCGGCCTTGCTCCCCCAGCTCTCTCTGTGCTCTGTCCCCCAAATATTCCTACAGGTCGCACAAGATCTGCCAGCCACCCTCTGATGGTTAAACTGCCGAAATCTCGGCTCTCTGCTCACCTTCACTCTTTCATTCCTCTTTTCTCCCGCCTCTGGAACAAACTCCCTCACTCACTTCAATCACACTCCTCCCTCCAGGTCTTCAAAACAGCTGTTCACCACCATCTCTTATCTTCCCCCATCCAAAACCTTGATCTTTTCTACCCCCACTAATTCACCCCAGATCCACCTTGTTTGAAATTCCAACTTCTTTCCTGGAAGTCTTGGCAGTGTCCATATGTTTTATACCTCTCCCACCCCCCCCCCCCTTCCCATGCCTTCCCGCCAAAGCCCTCTCCCTCCCACAGTTCTCTCGATGTCTCCATGTCTCTCGGTCCCTGCTCTCAAATGTTGTGTTTGTGTCCTTCCCCCTCTCTCCCCATCTTGTCTACCGCTCCAGATGTTATTTGTTTTGTGTGTCTGTTTGTCTTTCTGTGTGATTAATGTTCGCTCTTTCACGAGCCTCGATCTTGTATACAAAAAAAAAAAAAAAAAAAATGTAAGGTGTGCACAGAGGGAGCTGCAGATGGAGGAAATGTTGAGTTGGATCTTGGAGACGGCGTGAAGCTGGAAGGTGTGAAAACATTTTGGTACCTCGGAGACATGCTGAATGGAGAAGGTGGATCAGACTCGGCAACGGTTGCTGGAGTGAGATGTGCATGGAAGACGTTTCGGGAACTGAGTGACATGCTGATGAGGAGGGGAGTGTCATTGAAGCTGAAGGGAAAGGTGTATGCTGCATGTGTGAGAAGTGTTATGATTTATGGGAGCGGGACATGGGTAATGAACGAAGGTTGGAAAGGTTGAGCAGCAACGAAGGTTGGAAAGGGTGGAAATGCGAATGGTTCGATGGATGTGCGGAGTATCGTTGAGAGAGAGGAAGACAAATGATGAATTGCGAAAGATGATGGGAATAGAGCCTGTGATTGATGCTGTGAAGAGGAACAGGTTGAGATGGTTTGGTCATGTGTTGAGGAAAGATGAAAGTGACTGGTTGAGAAGAGTGATGGAAATGAATGTAGAAGGAAGTAGAGGACGGGGAAGACCGAGAAAGACTTGGCTAAAGATGGTGGAAGAAGAAATGCGGGCAAGGGGGTTAACAAGAAGAGATGCAGAAAATAGGGCAAGATGGAGAAGATTGTCATGGGGACCGCAAGGCTAACCCCCACTCTAGCAGGGAAAATGGCCTTAAAATGCATGTTGTTGTTGTTGTTGTTGTTGGAAGAGCGCCGTGAAGAGGATGAGCTTCCAGAACCAGAGCCAAGGAAATTCACCATAGCCGAAATGCAGAAAGGTTTTTATCACCTCTCCAAGTGTCTTGCAATATTTAAGGCACAAGACCCAAACGCCAAGCGTTTTGCAAAAATGATGAATGGCACCAGCGACCTTTTTCTCCCGTATAGGACCATCTTAACTGAGAAGAAGAAGAAGCGCACAATTCAAGGGACTTTGGATCAGTTCCTACTTACTGTCGAGAACGCAAGGCCTCTACTAGTTTTGATGAGTCGCAGAAGAAGCCCCGCACATAGTGATCATTACTCTTTAAAAAATATGGCTAAAATGTGTTTTTTGTGTTCAGAAGAGACGCCAAGTTTAAGGTGAATAACATAATCTTATTAATTTTATTTATTATTCTTTACAAATTCATTTATTAATTGTGTTCATTACTCATTAAAAAATATGACTAAAATGTGTTTTTAGTGTTCTTTAAGGTTTAGCGATAGTTATATACTTTCGCGAGTTATTTACTCTAGTTTTACGGTGCTTGTCTTCATTTTAAGGCATTTTTAAAGCATTACGCCCGGTTTACGTCAAAAACAGAGTTACGTCACGGCTTATGTAACTAATTAATGACGTAGGCCGGGGTATTACTGTATATATATATACATATATATATATATCTATACAGTGAAACCTTGACTTACGAGTTTAATTCGTTCTGTGACCGAGCTCGTAACTCAATTTGCTCGTTTCTCAAATTAAATTTCCCCATTAAAATGCAATGAAATGCTATTAATCCGTTCCAGCCCGCCAAAAACCACACCAATTTTTTTTGTTACGTGTTTTTAAATAAGAAAAATGTACTTTATAAATAACAAATAATGTATAAACAAGCACGACCTCGTATATACTGTACGTAATAACTAATAAGCGGCGTTAGGCGCGCTGCTTGTAAACAAGGAGGAAGCGGACAACGCGGTAATTTGTAAGAGTCTTTATTCAAGAGCTCACTGTAACACTGGCGCGCTCCGGGCTGCGCACCCGGTGTATATCCTGAAGCCACGCCTACCCCTCGGCGTGGCCACCGCCCACTTGGTGCGCGGAATGATGTCACCACGCCAGTGAGCTTCCGTGTCCGCCACAATGTAAAGAAATAAACTGGTTTTATTAAGTGTATTTACCTTGAAGATCAGACGAAGATGCTGGCGGAGGTGGAGGAGATGACTTTTGCCTTTTTCGCCACACTTTCCTCGCTTTCACTTGCAGGGCGTTTCAATAAAAACCTGTCCAACGAGGTTTGTTTCTTCCTCCCTTTCAAAATGTTTCGATCGTACTGCTACGATCGTACTGCCTCGCCAAGTCGACAACACGCACACCTCGCTCATGTTTTTCGACGATTGCGTGTTTTATATCCAAGCACATCATCCTCTTCTTCTTCTCAGTACTGCCCTTGGCACTCAATTTCTTAGGACCCATGGTTAAAACTAAGAAATTTTCCAAAATAACCAACATGCGAAAACAAAGCAGCAGCGATATACGGCAGAAATGCTTGCACGGCAAGATAACCACGTGACCGGAACCCACCTGGTGGCGGGTGGCGTCAGCTCCAAAATAACCAAAATGCGAAAACAAAACAGCAGCGATATACGGCAGAGATGCTTGCACGGCAAGATAACCACGTGACCGGAACCCACCTGGTGGCGGGTGGCGTAAGCTCGTAACTCAGATCTCGGCTCACATCTCAAAGCAATAAACCGCCCGAGCGACGGCTCGTATCTCGGAAAACTCGTAAGTTGGTGCACTCGTAAGTCAAGGTTTCACTGTATATATATATATATATATATACAGACTTGGTATTTAATATGGAATTTTTTTTTTTCTTGACTTGGGTTTACTTTCTGAACTCAGTATATCAATCTGGTGAGTTTCTTTTACCCTTCGGTGATGTCTTTGTTGAAAGAACCATGTCACTGATTGTCTTTCGCAGCAAGAAGTCAATAACAGGATTATATCACAGGTGGCGTGACAAAATGTAAGGACAGGTACATTTGATGATTGGCTTCACAATCGGGTATATAAGGGTTGTTGCGTTCTGTATTAGTGGAAAACAACTGCTGCACGTCTACAAAAGTTATTGCCGCTTCCTCTGGAGATGGTCCGTCAACTTGACAATGCTGTTTGTCATGGAGTGGTGGCTTTACGAAATTCTGGCATGAAACAGCGTGCTATTGCTCGGCAGTATGGCATCACTCAAGGTCTGGTGTCAAAGATCCTGAAACGAAATGCTCAGAGGGGTGTCCCTACTCCAATATCAAGGCCAGGACGTCCACGCAGAACCACAAGGAGAGATGATCGCCAGCTGCACCGGTTAGTCTGCAATGGCCGTACCAAGTCAGCTAATCGGCTTAGGGCTGAATGGCAGCAACTAACAAATGTGCCTGTATCCAGAAGGCTAGTCAACCTACGACTGGTTCAAGCAGGCTATCGTGCCAGGCATCCCCTGAGAAAGCCACGCCTGACCAGACAACACAGCCAGTGCCGATTGCAGTGGGCCAGAGAGCACCGTCAATGGCAGCCAGGACACTGGAATCAGGTGACCTTCAGTGACGAGTCTAGATTTCTGGTCTATTGTCAAGATGGCCGCGTCCGAATGCGCAGACAAGTGCATGAAGCCCACAACGAAGATTGTATAGTGCCAAGAGTCCAAGCTGGAGGTGGTGGGGTGACCGTTTGGGCTGCTTTTCATGCAGCGGGCAAAACTGATCTGGTTGTTCTGAATGGAAACCTGAACCAGTTCAAGTACAGGGTCATTCTGGAAGAAACATTGCTTCCATTTGCTCGTGCAGCCTTTCGAGGAAACTTTGTCTTCCAAGATGACAATGCACGGCCTCATCGTGCTCGCATGATCCAACACTTTCTTGCTGACCGTGGTGTAGAGCGTATGGAGTGGCCTGCCATGTCTCCGGATATGAATCTGATCGAGAATTTGTGGGCAGAATTAACGCGTCAAATCGACAACTTGGACCAGCAGCCTACCTCTGTGCGTGAATTGCAGCAGACTATTGTCACTACATGGCAAGCGATTCCTGTCCAAACCTTGGCAAATCTCGTGAACAGCATGCCTCGACGTGTACATGCTCTCCTGAATGCTCGTGGGGGTTACACGAAGTACTGAACTGTAATTTTACTGTCCGTAATTCCAGTCATAATTTAGCTTTTGTTTTTGTTGAAATTTTTTTTTGCTAATGTGCAAAATAAAGAGATACTTCTGGAAAACGTACAGAAGTTTAACACAGTACTGTCCGTGAATTGAGTTCGATATCAGTTTACATCACTTTCAAGGATCAATTTATTTGCTTCGCAATGTCAAATGTGGTTTTTGTTTCTTTTAAAGGTCACATTAACAAAATCTAGAATAATTTCAACATAATTCCAATGAACTTTTGGTTCTAAGTCATCTTGAAAAGTAAGTTCACCCCCACAAAAAAAATATTCCATATTAAATGCCAAGTCTGTATATATATATATATTTTTTTTTTTTTTTTTTTTTAATTAATGCGTGCGTTCATCTGACAGTCTTTCCAGCAAGCCAAAGTGAAAGTGAAAGGTTTGCATGAATTGAAAGACATGTTCCAACGTGAGGCAAGCTTCTGATCCATTCAAAGTCAACAGAGACAGAGAAAGTCAGCAAATAATGCTGCCATCTTCTTGAAAGGGACATAAACCTATTGTAAAATAAATAGGCTACACCAATTCATTTGGGGTCATGGGGTGTATTATACCGCAATTACCAATACATTTGCCATCACATACATGCATATGCCCTTCAAAACGTAATACAAATGAGTTACAATAGTCCAAGAAAGGCCAGAAAAAAGTTCAATGGAGTCTAAATATAATTTTAAAATGTTCTTACACTTCGAAAATACATAGATTCTTGTGACACGATATATACTTAAGCAATGAAAAATAACAAAATAATATTTGTGGACTGTTGTCAAATTTTCAGTGATGGATCTTTTTGAATGCCTTTTGTAATTGACAAAACTTAGGAATGAGCAAGTTCGCAACAATCAATATATTTATTTAACCTTGTAAGTTGCCTGATAGTTTCATGTCATGGTAATAGAGTGAATAAAACGAAGATTTTAACAACATTTTTTATACTTGAGTTACAAAGTGTGGATTAATTGATCTATGATATACTAGCTGAATGCACCCGGCGTTGCCTGGGTTCTTTTTGAATGAATTTAATCTTCTGTACATAGGTCTGACGTGAGCCCAGTATCAGTTAGTGCTCAACGATTCCTTGTTCTTTCTTCTGTCGGGCCCCGGGAGAGAGAATTTTGAAAGCATGTGTTGCAATCAGTCAGATATTCCTATTAAGTGCATAAGTTGTACTTCAAGAGAATTTTGAAAGAAGAAGAAGATTTATTGCGAAATGGGCCCAGCCCGGCCGAGGCGGCCTCGACGGCCCTCGCCACCTTAGACGGGTCAATATATGAAAAATAAGGGCCTAACCCCAAAAAAAATTATAATAAAGGTTTTTTTGTTTTAGGTGTATCATTAGGTTGTACTAGACCCCTGAAAAAAAGTTTACCAAAATTTGACTCCGGGAAGGTGGTTAATTAGCATATTTTCAAAATGGCACCCCCAAAATTTTCAATGTACAGAAAAAAAATTTCTTGTTCAATTTAGACCCTATAAATGTATTACAAATAGATAGAAACATGGTTGCTTTACCTAATGAACACATCAGAAAATTTCTATGACGTCATTGTGACGTCATAATGACGTTGCTGTCTCAATTACGTCATATGATATCATGAATCATTACTGTTTTTCCTTACTACCAAGACTTAAATAAATATTTTTTGTTTCAGGATTTGAAACTGGATAACGGAGAGCTTGACGAAGACGTCTGCCCAATTTGCAAAGCGAGTTTGGAAGACGCCAAGGACACTGATGTTTCCAAACTTTCAAGGAAGGGTGTTGAAAAAATCAACAAATCAAGCCAAGAAAGGGGTTGTGATGATGTTGTCGCAAGACCAAACCAACGAGTACACAAGAAATGTCGATCCTCGTGGACAAATGAAAAAGCAATCAAACAGGCTTTAAAACGTTCTTCTGAATCATCATCACCTGTAAAGAAGAAGAGCCGCCGTATTAGCTTAGGGCCATATGACCCTAAAAAGGACTGCCTCTTCTGTGGCCATGAAATTTCTAAGGGTACTCATGGACATGATGAAAGTGCCGGTAAGATTCTCACTGACTGTTTCCCTCAGACGATAGTTAAACATTGCAAAGAAAGACACGATGATTGGGCGCATATTGTTCAGGGTCGAATTGAATATCTTGGTACAAATTTGCAAGCTTCTGACTGTGTTTACCATAAACGCTGCAATACCTACTTTCGATTGGGGCAGGAAATGCCAGACCAGTTTCGATCAGAGGCAGTGCAAAAACCAAAACACATCGGGCGGCCCACAAACGAGGACCAGCGACAAGCATTTGTGACAGTTTGTGAATATTTGGAAAGCAATGATGAAGAACAAATTACGATATCTGAACTTGTGAGCAAAATGGGTGAATACTTACTTGAAGAAGACTCTGTGCCATATGGAAGTCAATATTTGAAGCAAAAACTGATAGAACGCTACAATGATTCTATATGCATAGCGGAAGTAGAAGGGCTTCAGGATATAGTGACGATGAGGGGGAAAACTGCAAA
The DNA here is from genome assembly GCF_964187855.1 of Myxine glutinosa. Taxonomy (NCBI): domain Eukaryota; kingdom Metazoa; phylum Chordata; class Myxini; order Myxiniformes; family Myxinidae; genus Myxine; species Myxine glutinosa. Next base: position 42,171,458 of record NC_136263.1, on the reverse strand, counting down.
AATACTTCGTACCTATTTCGAGACTTCAAAAGATGGTGATTCCGAAAGTCAGAAACGTGCAATCATTGCTACAGCTGCCAAGCTCCTGAAGTGCGATATCAAGACTGAAATCCCATCAGTCACTGATCGATATCCTTCTTCGCAGAGCCTCAAACTAGACACTACATTAGATTACTTGCCGATTTCACTGCGTACCATGTTGAATAAACTGTTTGTGGGGGACAGATAAAGATGAAAAAGTTGCTGCTATCGGGCAGTCAATAATACAAGGTGTTCGCCCGCGGGCACTTGTAGTGCCACTTCAAATATGACTTGCTACTCAGCTACACCATGTCTATAAGTCACGATTTCTCATTGACACCTTGTCTGTGATGGGGTTTAGCTCTTCTTATGGGGAGGTGCAGAGATTCTTGCAAAATGCTGCTGATGTGGTTGCACCAGAGTTACTTGGGAAAGGATCATCTGGTACAGTATTATTCGCTGCTGATAATGTTGACCACAATATCATAACTCTGGATGGAAAAGGAACCTTCCATGGAATGGGAATGGTGGCAGCAACAACACCAGGACAGGTGACAACCCATGTTGTCAATAGGAAAAACGTTTCCAAATTGAATGTGAAAGAAATGTCACGGGTTGATATCATTGATTATCGCTTCTCCACATTTGCACGTCGTAACATTATGTTTGAAAAACTTCCAGAACTTCACTGTCCTGTCCCAGTTGTAGACATTCTATGGGAGCTCTCATTCTGTTTCCACATGGACACACCCAACTGGCAGGGAATGATGAACATAGTTCATAGCGTATCTGACCACCCTGGAAAATCATCTGTCACATTCCTACCAATGATCGACATGTATCCAAGTGAGCCAACTTGCATACTCTCCACACTTAGTTTCATTTGTGACCTAGCAGCGAAACACAAGATTGCGCCAATCGTGACATTCGACCAACCCTTGTTCTTTAAGGCCTCGGAAATAATCTACAATTCACCAGAGTGGAGCCACCTGAAGAACATTATGTTGATGTTAGGAAGTTTCCATACGTTGATGAACGTGCTCGGTGCTATTGGCACACATCGCGGGTTTTCGGGATGGGAAAGAAAACATTCTTTGAGAAAGTTGCCAAAGGGGATGAACAGTTAAAATCCTGTGCACTTGCTTTTACCAAACCTGGCCAGACAGCGGACACAATAGAACAGCATGGTAACCAGTCGATGGTTTTACTGTTTTCCGGAAAGCAAACGGATTATCTTGCTTCTTTGCGACATTCGGTGTTTAAAAAGAAAGTGGTTTCAGCATCATCCTTTGTTGCGCCTGCTAGACTCCCACCAACTGCATCTGCGACAAAATTCCATTCCCTGCGTGCGTACTATCAAATAATGACATGGCTAGGACTTGAGAGCAATTTGGATGCCACTGACTGGGGTTGGAAAATTGAGGACAATCAATTCGCACCAGTTATGACCGCAAAAAACCCTGCGCCGGACAATTTGTTAAAGATTGTGCATTGCAATTGCACGACCGCTTGCACAACACAGCGCTGTACATGTAGGAGGTACGGTTTACCTTGCACCTCTGCTTGTGGAGAATGCCAACTTGAATCCTGTGAAAACCCAAACAACGTTCGTCCAATGGATCAAGATGACACAGAAGACAGTGACGATGATGACTAATGGTATGTGACAGTCATAACTTAAAGGCTCTTAGTGGTTTCTGACATTCAGTGTGTTATGGACGAGTTTGATTTCATTGCCTATTTCTGTAAGGACAACCAGCTGACATGATATTTCCCTTCATATGGTCATACGGTGATGCAGGGATTTGTTCCTAGGTTGCATGGTGTCATGACGTCACTACCAATAACCATGTATTATTCACAGACCTTTCAGAAAATACTGTATTGTATAGGCAGATCAAATTTTCAAAAATTTTTTTTCACAAAGTGTGTATTTGTTGAAAAAAGTTGATAAAAATGCATGTATTATTCATTGTCGTCATCATTGACGTCATAATGACGTCATAGAAGTTTTCTGATGTGTTCATTATGTAAACCAACCATGTTTCTATCTATTTGTAATACATTTATAGGGTCTAATTTGAATTATAAAAAAGTTTCCTGTACATTGAAAATTTGGGAGGGGTGCCATTTTGAAAATATGCTAATTAACCACTTTCCCGGAGTCAAATTTTGGTAAACTTTTTTTCAGGGGTCTAGTACAACCTAATGATACACCTAAAACAAAAAAACCTTTATTATAAATTTTTTTGGGGTCAAACCTTACATTGACCCGACTACCTCGCCTATAACCTTCCCGGGGCCCGTCCCGACATTTTTTGTTTCAGAGGTTTCCTCCGATCTTTCACCGTTCAGGAGATTAGCGCATGCAGACAAACAAAAAACAGACAAACAAACAAAAACTTTCTTTTATATATATATAGAAGAAGAAGATGACGTATTTGAATACGACTCAGCAAGAAATGCTTTTTGCATTGGTGGAATGTTTCCAGTAAGAACTGACAGGGAAAATACAACAAAAATGTTGTCATCATAAATCAACGTCACAAGCTACAGGTGAGACTTGGCATGTGTATGCAAAACAGCAGAACAATCAGTCAGCAGAAGGAAAGCAAAATCCTGCGAGCACCATCGAGACGCTTTGCCTTGGCATACAGGTGTTTACGGTGATCAGCAAATTCGCGGTGTTCTTGCACGAGCTCCTCAATGTTTCTTTCTTGGATAAGTACGGAAAGCTCCAGCTGAAGTTGTTTTGAGAACTCATGCAACAGGTGGTGGCGGATGACCATGGGAATGTGATCACAGAGTCTGGTCTGTGCAATCTGAGAAAGAAAAACAAGATCAACAAGTCAGGAGACGACGATGCTTCACGAGCGAGCGGTATTCAATGACAAAAGATGGACTATAACTGAAACAGGGCCGGACTGGGGGGTCGGGGGCCCACGTGGCAGGTGTCGGCCCCCGACATGCGGTGTACATGCCTATTTACAAAGGGCCCCAATGCACTGTGTGCGCAGGCCTTTAAGAGCCAGCTGTTCGTAATTGTGTGTGGTGCTGGCCCGGAAATGTCAAAACGAAGGTTACTGACCTTGAAATGAGATAGAAAATAATGTATAATCAGTTATGAGGTTAGTTAGCTACGAAATACCGAAAATTCGGTTCAATTCCGACAACTTTGAAAATTTCACCTTTGTGACCTTCAAAGGTGAAAGGTCGAAGATTATGAAGTTTGTTGGAAAACTTGTATTTCATGATGTATGTGATAATATAAGATCATGTACGACATTTCACCCTATCAGGAAGCGAACAATGTAATAAAACCATCAAAAATCGACTTTTCTAAATTTCGTGACCTTGTGACCTTGACCTTGGGGCTAAAATGAAAAATCGAGCTCCGTGGGGCTAGACACGTGATATTGGCCTCACCAAATACCGAAACCCCTGTCAGATTCCACCAAACCCCTCGGAGAAGATGTAGCTTGAACTTGATTACCCCCTAAAAAGACATCTTTTTCGGGCGTGGCTCCGCCCACAATGGGCGCAATACGCCCACTCTAGGCAGGACACAACTAGATCATGATATCAACCTCCCACCCAAGTTTCATCAAGATCGGATGATATCATCGGGTAGTTATGCTGCAGACAGACCGACACACAGACACACATCCATGACGAATATAGTGGTCACTGTTTGACAACTCGTGAACCAATAGTCTAACAATGGCATAGCTGGGCTTTGATCTGCTGAATGGAGGACCTGCTTTCCCCTGTCATGTGATCAGATCCTCAGCTCTGATTGGTGGAGGTTTGTGAGGGACATACATACACCGGACGGACAGACACACGAAACAAAACAAAACAAACAAAAACGGAGAAACAAACAAACGTAGCCCTACAGGCTACGCCGTAAAAATATGTCTACTGAAGTGCGTGACTGATGACGTCATCAATTTTTTTTTCTCGACCAATTTATCCCTAGATCACGATCAATAAATTTCATACTGATCGGATCAAGCGTTCTACTTGCCTATCTATGATGTCATAATGGAGGCACCTATGTCATCATCATTAACATATGGTATTCCCCATGGGGAGTACCTTACAATGAGCCATCTTTCATTTTTTTTCCATGCAGCAGTTTCGGAGATATAGAGGTGCAAAGTTTTCGGTTTTTCCAAGATGGGCATGTGCCACGTGATCCATGATGTCATAATTATCAGTAAAAATTCTACAGGAGGAGTCACTCCTATGGTGAAAATTTTGTGTCAATCGGACCAACGGTTACAGAGAAAATAAATTTTGAATGGACTAAACCCGCAAAATGCCAACAGAAGGGACATCCATGCATACATACATACATACATACATACATACATACATACATACATATATACATACACTAGATGGACAGAGAAATGCTGTTCCAGACGGCATAGATTGCCCTATGGGATACGCCATAAAGAATTGATGTACCTTACTCTTTATAGCATGTTGGTACTGCCGAAGCAGTTTCTTAGCATGGGTTATACCTTGTGGTTTGCCTTCCCAGCGTTGTTTGTCCATGCTCTATCCTATTAAATGCTGAGCATCAGGCAAGGAAGCACCACGTACTATTTTTAGAACGTCTTTGGCATGACTCGGTGGGTGTTTGAACCACCGATTTTCCCAGACTCAGAGTGAACACTCTACCATTACCCAACCGAGTCTGGTCTGAGAAAGTGGGAGTGGTATGGATGAATTAAATGTGCAATACAACATTCAAATGCGAGCTAATCAATTATGGCTTGCACATTCTACTGTTTACTGTCATTTTTTTTCTTCCCAATATGACAAAGACGAGTGAAGAGCAAAAGTCATTATTAAAAATAAATAAGTATTGGCAAGCTAAAAAGATAACTTCAATAACTGTGTGGTGTTTGTATGTTTTGAGGTACAAGATCTTCCATGCATCTTGTACTTGTGAACCTAGGAAAGTGAAGGAAATTTTTCCTTCCAGGTCTTACCCTGGTTAACATTGGTTTTACCTGCTTAATTGAAGCTCGTCAAAGCTAAGATTTCCGCACTGGATCTGGGCTGTCTTTCTGTTGTCGTTTCATCACTTTGTTGTTATCTCACGCAAGCGAAGCAAAAAGAAACAACTAATTTAAATTGAATGTAAGATTTTGAACACAAATCGGAATATGATTAGGAAGACAAGTATTTTGTTTTAACGAACTGTTACTTTTCTGTGGGGGTAGCTCATGAAATACATTAGTCCAGGTAGAATTGCATAGGTAGTGTGCTCTGAATGTCACGATGAAGAAGAAGAAACCTTCATGTACCTAAGTAGGGAATCTGTTAGACCGGATGTCGTGTAGGGTCTCATATTTGTCCCCATGGTGAGGGGTGGGGCTATGTTAATTAGGCAGGGTTTAAGGGTAATTAATTCCCTGTATGTAATTGCCTCCTATTTTTCCCTTGTTCCTTATGACACGACACTGCACACACCACCAGCCAAGCGATCGACGCCACAAACAAAACGGAAAGCCACCAGGATTCGGACATGGAACACTACCGCTGGCACCGCCAGTCGAGTCATCGCAACACCAAACAGGCAAGGCCCTGAGGCCCTGCCCCAAAAGGTGATGATTGGTCCGGGCGATGGAGCGATGAGATGGACTCTGATTGGAGCACGTGCGGACGTCATCGGATAACGTTAAAAAAAACCGAGGGTAAAACGGACATGTCCCGGCCTTTTCCTTCTCTGGCTTTGTGGATGTCATCGCAGGCGGACGCACCACCATTTTCTCTCTCTGGCGTTGGGACATTCATTGCAAGCGGACGCATTCTTTCTTCTCTGGCCCTCTTGCGCTGAGTTCTCGTTGCGTGCGGTCGCAGTTCGTGCTCACTCTGATCCTGGCTGCGTGGAGGAGAGGTTGCATCTTTTTCCCTGGTTTGTTGGTGGGGACTTTGTGACAGCTGTGTGCGCCTGAGAGACCTCAGTGCTTTGTGGAGCGTGGGACGAGGACTTAGCGAGGGCCTGCGCGCTTCACGTTTACGGTTGATGGTGAACGCGGCTTCGAGCCAAGGCGTGTTTTCCTGTGCAGGGACGCGGGGCCTGCGACGACCACGGACGGTCAAGGGGACCAGAGCTGAGTACCCGCTGACATTCAAACACCTACACATTTATTATTGTCCTCCGTCGTCGCACCGCAGAGCGAAAGGGGGACTATGGTTTTCCCCTCCGTCCGTGTGTGTGTGCGTCCGTGCATGCGTGCGAACGTGCGTAAGCGAAGGACCCAATTCTAATTTGGTGTGTGGGTGCAACCCACGTCAAAATCCAAGATGGCCGCCGCCATGTATGTCTGACGCCATGTATGTCTGAACATTGTGAGCGGAATATCTTGAAAAATAAGCGAAGTACCAACTTCTAATCTGGTGTGTGGGTGTATCTTGGCATAAGGAAGAACGCTATTGAAAATTGGGTCACCACGTCAAAATCCAAGTTGGCCGCCGCCATGTATGTCTGAACCTTGTGAGCGGAATATCTTGAAAAATAAGCGAAGTACCAACTTCTAATCTGGTGTGTGGGTGTATCTAGGCATAAGGAACGCTATTGAAAATTGGGTCGCCACGTCAAAATCCAAGATGGCCGCCACAGCCATGTATGTCTGAACCTTGTGAGCGAAATATCTTGAAATATAAACGAACTACTAACTTCTAATCTGGTGTGTGGGTGTATCCACACATAAGGAAGAATGCTTTTGAAAATTGGGTCGCCACGTCAAAATTCAAGATGGCCGCCGCCATGTATGTCTGAACCATGTGAGCGGAATATCTTGAAAAATAAGAGAAGTACCAACTTCTAATCTGGTGTGTGGGTGTATCCAGGCATAAGGAAGAACGCTATTGAAAATTGGATCGCCACGTTAAAATCCAAGATGGCAGCCACCATATATATGTCTGAACCTTGTGAGCGAAATATCATGAAAAACAAGCAGTCTGAGTATTGCGCTGCAATACATGTCCCCTACCAAAGTTCAAAGTGCCATACCTTTGTCAAAAATGATCGAATATGCAAATTTATGCACGGTTGATGCTGGTTTTCAAACTTTATCTGAGGTATGCTGAGACACATGTGTGTCACGCCTCGCCTCGTTGATAAGCCCGCAAGGTCGCTCCGTGGAGTGGCCTGCACGTATTGCACTGTGTGAATTATATAATTACCAACTCACGTTCCGAGGTAATGGCGATTCAAGAGATATCCATTTTTTTTTTTCCTTTAATTAACTATATCTGCCAAACCACGTGCCCTATCGCAAATTCCAAAAGGACATTTCAGTAGACTGACATGCTGAACAGATCTGTGAAGTTTCCCCTCGATTGGATCAAAAATGAGGGAGGGGCTCGGTTTTAAATGTTCATGCTTAAAAACGTCATAACTCTGAAACCATCAGTAATTTATTATATTTTTCGGTTCACGATCAATGATCGATGTGCATATATATGTTGCTTGGCTTGGCTCCGCCCCTCCTGAAAGAGCGCGCTGTGTCGCGCTTTTGACGTTCGCGAGACGAGGCTGAGGGCGCGTGTTGTGGCTTGAGGAGAACTCTAGAATAAACAAAGTGCCATAACTTTGTCAAAAATGATCGAATATGCAAATTTATGCACGGTTGATGCTGGTTTTCAAACTTGATCTGAGGTATGCTGAGACACATGTGTGTCATGCCTCGCCTCGTTGATAAGCCCACAAGGTCACTCCGTGGAGCAGCCTGCGCGTATTGCACTGTGTTAATTATATAAACTAGGACGTGCCCGCACGTACGTGCTTGCCCGTACGTGCTTGCCCGTATGTGCGTGCAAAAAAACATGCGTGCAAACAACAACAAAAAAAAAACTTTGAAACCACGTGGCAGTAACGACCACAGAACCCCCCCCTCTATTTACATGAAATGGTTTGGTCCGAAACCAGGTGGCAGTAACGACCACAGAACCCCCCCCCCCCCCCCTCTATTTACATGAAATGGTTTGGTCCATTCGCAAAGCCAAAGCGAACGGCTTGCGAGTACGGTGACCATACCTTGGGAACCACTTGTCCGATTAATTTCAAACCTTGAAAAGGCACATCCTCGGGTCCCCAGCAATATACCTGGCAAGTTTCAAGTATATCGGACCCGTGGTTGTCGAGAAACAGCGGTCACAGACAAACACACACACACACACACACACACACACACATACACACAGAGATTACTGGAATTATAGATAGATTATTACCAACTCACGGCCTGAGGTACTAGCGATTCAGGTACTAGCGATTCAAGAGATATACATTTTAAAAATATTTTCGTTTAATTAACGATATCTGCTAAACCACGTGCCCTATCGCAAATTCCAAAAGGACATTTTAGTAGACTGACATGCTGAACAGATTTGTGAAGTTTCCCCTCGATTGGATCAAAAATGAGGGAGGGGCTCGGTTTTAAAGGTTCATGCTTTAAAACGTCATAACTCTGAAACCATGTGACGCATGACGTCATGCTCATGACTTTTTTGTTCGTCATGGGTATGTGATTGTGCCTGCAAAGTTTGGCCTCGATCTGTTCAGCCGTTGCAGAGAAAAAGGGGTTTTCGTGTTTTCACGAAAAACAATATGGCGGCCGAACCATGTGACTTGCGACGTCATAATTACCATTAAAATATTCTACAGACCGAGTCCCCCCCTACGGTGAAAATTTGACCTCAATCGGTCCTATTATTGCAGAGAAAATGTTTTTTAAAGGAAATTAAAACTTAAAATGGCACTGAGTTAAGGATCATCAGAATTATCAGAATTCCCAAAGTTCAAAGTGCCATAACCTTGTCAAAAATGATTGAAACGTCGTGAAGTTCGAACTTGACCTGTAACTTATCATGAGGAAACCATGTGCCAAGTTTGAAATCATTAGCATTAAGCGTTTAGAAAAAAGTACGGAAAACTGTTCTTTGCGTGACGGACTGACGGACTGACGGACTGACGGACTGACGGCCTGACAGCCTGACAGACTGACAGACTGACGGACTGACGGACTGACGGACTGACGGGCTGACAGACGGAGGGACGGCGTGCAAACCTATAGTCCCCTCCGGTGTACACCGGTAGGGGACTAATAAACGAACTACTAACTTCTAATCTGGTGTGTGGGTGTATCTACGTTTAAGGGAGAACGCTATTGAAAATTGGGTCACCACGTCAAAATCCAAGATGGCCGCCTTGCGTCTTCCACTTTGTCAACTCACATCACTTCAACGACGGGGGACCTAGGCATCACGCTTGTTTTCCATTTATTTTTCCCCTTGTGTTGTTTTACGAGTCCGTGTGGGGGCGCTCCATTTAGGATTTTATTATTACCGCACATTTACTTGTCCTTGGCATTCTTTTTATTAAACCCTTTATTTGTTGCATTTTCATTCCTTGCCCTGTCCTGTTTATCTGTCGGTGATTCGGAAAACCACCCGCTTCACGCCCGTCCATCCAGGTAAGCCGCGTCACCCTCCACTACTCCTCGTGCACATAAAGAAGATCCGCCATAGCTGACTGAACGCCTCGGAGGTAAGCTCGGTCGGTCATCCGTCTGAGGCCAGTCTTTATTGGCATGGACACGACAACTGGTGTCAGGAGTTTGGGATTCAGACCCGACGGACACTCGGTGTCCGAGGGTTGCGAGTTCGACACTCGCTGAGTGGTAAATTGCGCTCAGCTTTCGGAATACTAAATTTAATGATCGTCTCTCTCTCTCTCTCTCTCTCTCTCTCTCTCTCTCTCTCTCTCTCTCTCTCTCTCTCTCTTGGAGGGAGGATCGATTGTAGTACCGAGGCTCAAATTTTATCATAGATTGGTGTGCAAAGAGCAACAAGTTTTTTTTCCCTGAGGTAAAATACGCGCACTGGAGAACTGCTTTATCACCGTGGGTGGTGGACGTGAGTGAGATGGCGGAGCGGATGGAGGATTCCGAAGACAAAGGAAGTGAGCCGGTGGTAGTGTTTGATGGGAATAGTGTTGGAACCTCCCCCGTTCCTGAGCGATCGAACGAGGAAGCAGGTCCAATGGATTTCCAGGCCATGTGAAAATTGATAGAGGGAATATACGAACGATTGGAAAATAATATATAGAGATAATTGGGGGCTCAATTGGATGCCTATAGTGAACAAATGGATGCCTGTCATGAACAATTGAAGGCCTGTAGTGAAGAATTGAAAGCCGGAACGAAAACAATGAGAGCCAAAAGAGAACAAACGAATGAATTAAAGGAAGAAATAAAGAATGAATTTGGGGCACAGGAGAATGCATTGGCATTATAATTTGATTCAAAACGGGAAGAGATGGCATTGGAAATTGAAGAAGGTGAAACTCAGTCTGATAGACTTTGGGCACAGCAGAGAGCATGTCTCGAAGTAAATAGGGAAAACTCAAATTTAAATGGGGAATGTTTGTTAACTGAAAAGGATCTGAAAGATTGTCGGATTTGTGTGAATGCCGGAATGCGACAACAGGGAAAGGAATTTGGACTTTTGCATCACCAGGGCGGTGGTTTGGAGCAGAATGTAAAGGGGTTGGAAACCCGGGTTACAGAACCAGAGCGGATATTTATAGATAAAGACCTGTTGGGGCCAGAATTGATTGGGGATGATGAACTGAATGATGTGACACGGGAGCGGCTGGAGACCTGGGACAATACCATCGAGGGAGGGATTGCTCGGGTCCAACAAAGTCTGGGAGATGAGGTGAGTCGGTCCATTGGATATCCCCAGGATGACATAAAGGTGACCGAGGGGATCCTCACTACGGACTATGATTGGGCACCAGAGGCTCCGAAACTGGATACCCAGCTGGGGGGGTGTTTTGGCCCCAAGCTGGACTCAGACATGGAATAGTCGGGAGATAGAGCCTCAGAAAAACTGGTCCCCATAGTGAATTTGGAACAGCTGCAGGGAGGGACAGAAGAACCCGGGGAAGGGGTCGTTACCTGCAGCTGCGAATGGGCACACGAGGCCAAATTTTTTAAAAAGAAATTTAAACTCAAATTGCAATGGGAGTTTAATTTGGAGCAGCCATGGTGGGAGTTTGTCCCCGGCTTGCAAAATTCGGACCGAGAGAGGTCATTGGGGTCGGCCTCATGAGAATTTTCCCACTTGGAAATTGGGGTGCGCCAGCCAGCTGGGGGGCTCGCCGGCAGGATTTGGACGTGGGGTACGACCTGGGCCCACGGTGGGTCTGGTGGAGTGTAGCGTCCCTTGTCCATCGGGGCCCCTCCCGAGCAAGTGTCTCGGGCCAGCAGAGTCACCGGACCCTGGTGGGGGTTAAGACCTCCAGGGGGGTCCGAGGTGGTTTCTCACAGACACCTGGTATGGTGTAACATGAGGACCACTAGGGGGAGGTGTTGTGGGCCACGCTTTGGTGGCGGCACCACGGACGGCCAACACGGGCCTGATGTGATGACCGCCTGGGCATGCGGCCTGGCAGCCTCTCCCTGAGACTCTGGGACAGCCAGCATGTGGTGACCTGCCATGCTGTGCTGATCTATGGACGCGGGTCGAACCGCATGGACAGGAATGGCATAGCCCACCGGACAACCATTGGGGCATCTGTGGAACGTGATGGTGTGAGCATGATCTTCCACAGAGGATCTCTTATGATTTGTGGACTCTCGGCTTGGCGAGAGAGCCCTGGGATTGATTAATTGGGAAATTGGAACGAGCCACCAGGATTAAATAAAACTAAAGAACTAAATAAAAGCCACCAGGATTCGGACATGGAACACTACCGCTGGTGCCCCAGCCCGAGTTATCGCAACACCAAGCGGGCAGGGCCGTGAGGCCCCGCCCCGAAAGGTGACGATTGGTCCGGGCGATGGAGCGATGAGATGGACTCTTTGATTGGAGCACACGCGGACGTCATCAGTTGACGTGAAAAGACTGAGGGTTAAAAGGGCATGTCCCGGCATTTTCCTTCTCTAGCTTCGTGGATGTCATCGCAGGTGGACACACCACCATTTTCTCTCTTGCATTGGGACATTCATTGCGAGCGAGCGCATTCTTCCTTCTCTGGCCCTCTTGCGCTGGGTTCTCGTTGCATGCGGTTGCAGTTCCTGCTCACTCTGTTCCTGGCTGCGTGGAGGAGCGGACGCATCTTTTTCCCTGGTTCGTTGGTGCTGACTTTGTGATGGCTGTGTGCGCCTGAGAGACCTCAGTGTTTTGTGGAGCGTGGGCCGAGGACAAAACAAAACAGTACAAAACAAACCTGCTCGCTTCCCGTTCACGGTTGACAGTGAACACGGCTTTGCGCCAAGGCGTGTTTCCCACGCAGGGACGCAGGGCCTGTGACGACCCCAGACCAGACGGTTAAGGGGACCAGAGCTGAGTACCCGCTGATATTCAAAAACTACACATTTATTATTTTCCATTTATTTTTCCACTTGTGTTGTTTGACGAGTCCATGTGGAGGTGCTCCATTTAGGATTTTAGTATTACTGCACATTTACTTGTCCTTGGCATTCTTTTCATTAAACTCTTTATTTGTTGCATTTTACTTCCTTGCCCTGTTTATCTGTCGGTAATTCGGAAAACCACCCGCTTCACGCCCGTCTGTTCAGGTAAGCCACATCACCCTCCACTACTCCTCTTGCGTATAAAGAAGATCCACCATAGTTGACTGAACGCCTTGGAGGTAAGCTCGATCGGTCATCTGTCCGAGGCTGGTCTTTATCGGCATGGACACGACAGTACTTTGGCTTTGAATTTGTTGCGATTGCACATCAACAGAGAGGAGTGAGTTTTTTTTTTAAACTCTGTCTGCCTGCCTGGCCGTCAAACAAAATTGATAATTCCAAATAGGAAACTAATTGTTTTAAGGATGTCACAAAGAACACAAACAACAGGCACAAATAACTAATGTATTGTATTAGATTGGGTGACACTCACTGCTCTTATATTTTTCTCTTGTTCATGTTGGAGTGTATTGTCAAATTAGTTAGTGTTCGATTGTCTGGCCTAACTCCGAAGGCCTCACCTATAAAGACCGGCATCTTTTAATTGTCATCCCCAATTCTGTCCCATTTTTGTTATCCCCATTAACCTTTCCTAACCCAAGCATCAGGTTGAACCCATCTTACAGGTTAGTTTCAGCGTTTCCTCCCCTCCTCCCTTTCCCCTTAACTTGATTGTTCCACTATCAGATCTCCCTTGCTCTTTCATGAGCCTTGCTTCTTTAGAGGGAGAAAAAAGTAAACATTCTTCTTGAGCATCAGGAAAAGCAACTGCTTTTTCAATTGTTTCGGAAGAAAAATATTATTTTGCAAGTAGCATTTTGATGCCCAAGCTTCAAAGTAATAGTTAACAACAAAGTGGGAAATACCATCACACTTGGAGTATACCAGACAAGTTAGACAAATTACTCCATCCCTGAAGGTCATTCATGAGCCGGTTTGGTACTTAATGACAATCCGATAATGCCATGCCAATTATATTAGAGATAAAGCTTTTCCAAGATCAGATATGCTCTTTAATTTATCTAAAGGAAGCCATGGTGAAAAGGCATTATTTACTCACCTTTACATATGCTGTCAGGTGTTTACTCATCACCTCTATGTCCTTGTGGTACTTCACAGAGTTGACATCACCATTGAATAGGTTCATCGGTGAAAATAACGGATTGATAGCGACTGCCTTTCGAAATGAGCTTGGTGGTGTTTCCTTTGGTTCTTCAGACTCCTCATTGTCAAGGTAATTGCTGTACAGCACATCCTGTGTGTAGATCTGAGACTCCATTTTGAAAATTTTCTGAATGAGTGTCTTGGCCTCTTCATACTGTTTTCCCTTCAATTCCTCCAATGTCATCTGCACATTTAAAATATAAAACATGAGCAACAAAGCAAATTATGGACAATTTGGTCATTTTGACAATGCACACAGTTCATTTTACAACACACACAGCAATTATATTTCTGCTTTCTCAATCTCTCCATTTGAGAAGTCGAAAAAAAATCAATATTGAAACTAATTTTGAAAATGAGTATGTGAGTGGGAGAAAGAAAACATCAACTCAGCCAAGTGGCCATTTTGCAGTGAGGATTTTATTTTTTTATTTTTGTTACATTTTTTAAAAAAGTTTCTATCATTTTATTTTGATAATCAAACTTGTACAAAACAAGAAACTCTGAAACAAAGCTTGTTTGATGGCAAAGTAAAACAGGGATGGCTTGTTTTGTGTTTCCATCTCAACACATCTCATTATGGTGTGATCCTCTTCTGCCGTATCAACTTGTGATCTGTGCCTCGACGCAATCCTGTCTCTGAGCTCTGCAGGCAGTTCCTTCGATCTCATGGCTTGGTTTTTGCTCTCATATGCATTGTCAGCTGTGAGACCTCATATAGACAGGTGTGTGCCTTTCCAAATCATGTCCAATCAATTGAATTTACCACTGGTGGACTCCAATCAAGGTGTAGAAACATCTCAAATATGATCAAGAGAAATGGGAGGTACCTGAGCTAAATTTCAAGTGTCATAGCAAAGGGTATGAATACTTATGTCAATGTGATATTTCAGTTTTTTTTTAAAAATAAATTTGCAAAACTTTCTAAAATCCTGTTTTCTCTTTGGCATTATGGGGTATTGAGTGTAGATTGATGAGGGGAAAAAATGAATTTAAACGATTTCAGCATAAGGCTGCAACATAACAAAATGTGAAAAAAGTGAAGGGGTCTGAATACTTTCTGAATGCACTGTAGCTTCACTCCCACTATCATCATCCTGCTGTTTTCGCAAACTTGCAGCCTCAGTTATTGCTTCTGTCAGTGCCAACATCTCCAGAACTTGAAGGCAGGTCAGCATTACACAAGACCCCAGAACTTTCAATTCAACTGATACTTTCTCTCAACTTTCCTCCATGCATCCAACTTGCATCATTCTCTGTAACTCTGTCTCCAAACTACCATTCTCAGTCATCGTTCCAACGAGATACTTCATCTTCCCCTGTAAACTGATGTTGAGTTTTTTTCTCTACTGTCCGACCCAAATGAACTCTGGCTTCTCCAGTCTCTTGAGCGCTTACTTCCACTCCTCCAACGTCTTCTACATTTCCTTCCGGCTGTACACTAACTATATTGTCTGCATATACAGTATTATCATTCTCAGAATGCCTCCCTTGCTGACCCTCCTGCTCACCCGATCCATCCCCATAATAAACAATAGTGAACTGAGTGAACTTCTCTGCCTCAGTCCAATGTTCATGCTTAACTCTTGTGACAATCCATGACCAACCAAAACTTTTCTCTTTGTTCCCTCATCCATACCTTCCACCAAACTCGCTTCGGCTTCCAGCACTCCGATCCATATCATTGCTGCCATCAGCCATCTCTCTCAGGACAGTGTTGCAAGCCCTCTTAATATCCACAAACCCGAATACCGTTTCACCTTGCATCTCCATCCTCTTCTCCACCAACTTTCTCAGCGTAACCATAAAATTCCATCATCCATCTACCCTTTCTAAACCCCTGGTATTCTTATCCTGCCTCTTACTCCACCCTTTTCCTTATCCGCCCATCCAGAATCCACTCTAGTAACCTCATGACATGACTTAGAAGTGCGATGCCTGGTATCTCCCCAGATATTATCGTCTCCCTTCCTCTTCCATGTTGGAACAATTAGGCCGGTCTGCCCCTCCTCTATAATCTCTCACACATAAAGCCAACAGCAAATTCTTCCAACTGACTCCAACTCGTTATATTGCATTTAACATTACTAGGGCATGCCCGTACTATATATATGCCCGTACTATATATATATCTAAAATTATATCCCCCCCCTCTATTTACATGAAATGGTTTGGTCCATTCGCAACGCCAAAGCGAACGGCGAACGGCTTGCGAGTACAGTGACAATCCCCCCCCCTCTATTTACATGAAATGGTTTGGTCCATTCGCAACGACCACAGAACCAACCCCCTCTATTTACATGAAATGGTTTGGTCCATTCGCAACGCCAAAGCGAACGGCGAACGGCTAAATCGCCATAGCTCGGTAACTACTTGTCCGATTAATTTCAAACCTTGAAAAGGCACATCCTCGGGTCCCCAGCAATATACCTGGCAAGTTTAAAGTATATCGGACCGGTAGTTGTCGAGAAACAGCGGTCACAGACAAACATACACACATACACACATACAGAGATTAATGGAATTATAGATAGATTCGCAACGCCAAAGCGAACGGCGAACGGCTAAATCGCCATAGCTCGGTAACTACTTGTCCGATTAATTTCAAACCTTGAAAAGGCACATCCTCGGGTCCCCAGCAATATACCTGGCAAGTTTTAAGTATATCGGACCGGTAGTTGTCGAGAAACAGCGGTCACAGACAAACATACACACATACACACATACACACATACAGAGATTAATGGAATTATAGATAGATGCACGTACAGTATTTTCTATCAATGCCCGGCATCCTCCCTTCTTAATCTTGGTTTTTTTTTTTGTTTACAAAGTTGAGGCGAGTGTAATAGCTAACACACAGAACATTGAAAAAGTTGTGGATGGATCCATACGAAATTTGGTGGAGAGGTTGGATATGTGACACAGTCTGAATAATTAGATTTTGGTTCAGATTCGGATCTGGAAATGAGAATTTTTAAAAAGTGATTCTTTACCATTGAGAGCAAAAAACGATGCATAGCATGATATCTCATAACGTTATGGACGGATTTCGTCTAAATTTGGTAGAAAGTTTGGGTGTGTGACAAGAACAAGCAGATTCGATTTTGGTTCAGGTCCGAATCCAGATCTGGCCTATCAGTGGGAAACAAAACGGAAACTGTTCAGCTTGGCAGAGGTATGGTATCTACACAGTGCTGCGCTCGTTGCTTCTGCATCCATTTATCCACCCCTGTGTCTTCCCATAGTCCTCATTCTACCTCATCCCCTTTTCTTCAAAGTCTCTCTCTATTTTGTCCCTCAACCCTGCCGTTGCGTGCTTCCACCTCTCCTGCTGTGTCATAAACTTTTCTATTTTCTAGATCCTCCTCGAGCCTCGACCGTGTGTGTGTTTATGTGTGTTTTAATATGTTTATATATATATGTTTATACAGTCACATGAAAAAGTAAGTACACCCCATGTAAAGTTTTGACTTTTTCAACATATTTCAACATACAGCTATATGATCTTCATTTCAACAATATTGATAGATAAAGGTGATATAATATAACAAATATCATGAAACCTTTACATTTTGTAGTCCATTGTATAATTTAAACAAACATAAATGCAAATTTTGCATGTGGAAAAAGTAAGTACACCCTTGGCTCTAATAGGTGGTATTGCCCCCTTTGGCAAAACAACCTCAAGTAGGCGTTTCTTATAACTCTCTACCAATATCTGACATCGACTGTATTCTGGGAGAAATTTTTGCCCACTTCTCCATGCAGAATTCTTTCAGCTGTGCGATGTTTGAGGGGTTTCTTGCATGCACAGCTCGTTTCAAATCCCCCCACAACATCTCGATGGGATTAAGATCCGGGCTTTGACTTGGCCATTCCAGAACCCTCCATTTCTTTCTTTTCAGCCATTCCTTGGTGGATTTACTGGTATGTTTAAGATCATTGTCATGTTGCAAGGTCCACCCCTCGGTTGAGCTTCAACTTTCCGACAGATGGCCTCACATTATTCTGAAGCACCCTCTGGTGCAATGAAGTATTCATAGTGGATTCTATGATGGTGAGCTGCCCAGGCCCTGATGCAGCAAAGCTGCCCCAAACCATAATATTTCCACCACCATGATTTACAGTTGGTATCAGGTTCTTGTGGACAAATGCTGTCTTTGGTTTTTGCCAAACATGTCTTCTGGTACTGTGGCCAAATAGCTCTACCTTTGACTCATCTGTCCAGAGCACATTGTTCCAGAAGTGCTGGTCTTTGCCTAGGTGTTCATTGGCAAACTTTAGTCTTGTCCTGATGTTCTTTCTGGACAGCAAAGGTTTCCTCCTGGCACACCTCCCGTGTAGATCAAATTTGTGCAGCCTCTTTCGAATGGTAGACTCATGCACTTTGACATAAACAGTGGCAAGAGCTACCTGTAGGTCCCGTGATGACATTCTGGGGTTCTTCGAGACTTCTTTCAGCATCTTGCGGTCTGCTCTCGGGCTAAACTTGCTGGGGCAGCCTGGCCTGAACAAGTTGGCAGTTGTTTGGAATCTTCTCCACTTGCAGATGATCTTCCGGACAGTCGAATGATTGATTTCAAATTGTTTGGAGATCTTTTTAAATCCCTTCCCAGACTCGTAGGCATCTTTTACTTTCTTCCTGAAGGCCTCAGAGAGCTCTTTTGAGCTAGGCATGGTGACGCCGCACACTTCAACAACAAAGAGCAAACCAAACGAAATGTCTGAGGTTTAAATAAGACAGGTTCCTCCAAGATCCTCTCTAATGATGTTCTTGAAGGAGCTGGGGCTCCCACGTCGATCGGAAGAATGGACGTGCCAAAAAGCTGGAATTCATCCGAGTTGCTTTAATCAAACCAAACACTCAGGCACTCTGAAAAGCCCGTTTATCGGGCAGCAATATATATACATATTATCCCGGAGCATTTGCCCAGGAAAGGCGAGAGGGGGCGTGGCCCAGCGTCCTGGCTGCGGCCTGGCAAGTTGAGGGCGAGCCTGCCCGGGCGTCCTGGACGAGCCCGGCATGGTGATCGCTCCGCGTCCTTGATAGGTGCAAGGCGATTGTGAAAACCCAGCGGTAGCCGCTACACACGTCCCCCCAGAATCGACTTGCACCGGCAGGGTCAATTTGAGGGGGGTCCTGATGACCCGGCCGAAGCGACCCCTGGCGGGTCGTGGGAGGGGGTCCGGTGTGGTGGTGGGCGGTCGAGTGGGGGGCACCGTGGACGGGGGGCGGCCTCGCCGCGGCGGAAGGGCCACCCGTGGTGGGTGGTCGACGTCCACGTGCGCCGGCTTGAGGCGGTCCACCGCAATCCGGTCCGACCTTCCGCCGATGTCGATGACGAACGACTTGTCGTCCCGTTGCAGCACCCGGAAGGGCCCGTCGTACGGCGGCCGGAGTGGCCCCCGATGTGCGTCGTGACGCACAAAAACATACTCCGCTGTGCGAAGTGCTGGGGGGACGTAGGACTGGGGGTCACCGTGGTGGGATGTTGGCACGGGGGCAAACCGTCGGGCGGCCTCCTGGAGGTCCGAGAGCTGGTGAGCTGCGGACCAGGGACTGGTAGCGTCGGGCACGAATTCGCCCGGGACGCGTAGCGCCTGGCCATAGACAAGCTCGACGGTGGATGCCTGGAGGTCCTCCTTGGGGGCCGTGCGGAGGCCCAAAAGGACCCACGGCAGCCGGTCGGCCCAACCGCCGTCTTGAAGGCCGGCCATGAGCGCGGCCTTCATGGAGCGGTGGAATCGCTCGCACAACCCGTTTGCTTGGGGGTGGTAGGCCTTAGTACGGTGGAGCTTGACACCCAGGTTGCGGGCAACCGCGCCCCACAGCTCGGAGGTGAACTGTGGTCCGTGGTCTGACGAGATGTCCGCCGGTGCGCTGAAGCGGGCGACCCAGGTGGCGATGAAAGCCTGCGCCACGTCGGCGGTGGTGGTGGAGACGAGGGGAACGGCCTCCGGCCACCTGGTGGTCCTGTCCACCATGGTGAGCAGGTGTGTGAACCCCCGTGACGGGGGCAGGGGGCCCACCAGATCCACGTTGACGTGGTCGAAACGTCGTTCGGGCACGGTGAAAGGTGCCAGCGGGGCCTGGGTGTGTCGGTGGACCTTGGCCCGTTGGCAGGCCGTGCAGGTGCTGGTCCAATCGCGGACGTCCCGACGAAGGCCGTGCCAGACGAATCGCGCCGACACCAACTTCTGGGAAGCTTTCCGGCCCGGGTGGGAAAGGCCGTGGAGGGAGGCGAAGATGCGACGTTGCCAGGTGACGGGCACGATGGGGCGAGGCTGGCCTTGGGAGACGTCGCAGAGCAGGACAGTGTCCGCGAAGGGGATGTCGGCCAGGCGGAGGCCCGTGTCCGCCGCCCGGAGGGCTTGCACCGTGGTGTCGGTGGTTTGGTCCGCCGCCATAAGCGCAAAGTCCACGCCCAGGTGGACCGCGTTCGCGCTGGCCCAGGAAAGACAGTTGGCCACGGCATTGTTTTTGCCGGCGACGTGCCGGATGTCCATGGTAAACTCCGACACGGCGGAGAGGTGGCGCTGTTGGCGGGCCGACAACGGCTCCGTGACCTTGGCCATGGCGTAAACCAATGGCTTGTGGTCGACGAACGCCGTGAAAGGTCGGCCCTCCAGGAGGTGGCGGAAATGGCGGACGGCCAGGTGTAGACCGAGGAGCTCCCGGTCAAACGTGCTGTATTTGAGCTCGTTCGGCCGGAGCTGCCGGCTGAAAAAAGCGAGTGGCTGCCAAACCCCGTTCACCCATTGCTCATGTACGGCGCCCACCGCGTAGTCGGAGGCATCCGTGGTGAGGGCGATGGGAATGTTGAGCACCGGGTGAGCGAGCAGTGTTGCGTCGGCGAGGGCCCGCTTTGAGCTTTGGAAGGCCGCATCCATTGCTGCGGACCAGGCGATGTCGTGCTTGGCCGGCTTGCCCCGGAGGGCTTCGTAGAGGGGCCGCATGAGTTGAGCAGCGCGGGGCACGAAGCGGTGATAAAAATTCACCATTCCCAGGAATTCCTGCAGGGCCTTTATGGTGCGGGGACGCGGGAACGTGGTGATGGCCTCGACCTTGGTTGGCAGCGGCACGGCCCCGTTCTTGGTGATGTGGTGGCCCAAAAAATCAACGGCCGTCGTGCCGAAGTGGCATTTGGCCGGGTTGACGATGAGGCCGTGCTCGCTGAGGCGCCCGAACAGTGTTCGGAGGTGGAGGAGGTGCTCGGCCCGTGACGTGCTGGCGACGAGGATGTCGTCCAGGTAAACGAAAAGGAACGGCAGGTCACGCAGCACACCGTCCATCAAGCGCTGGAACGCCTGAGCCGCGTTCTTGAAACCAAACGGCATCCGCAAGAATTTGAATAAGCCGAACGGCGTGATGACTGCCGTTTTAGGGACGTCGGCCGCCCTGACAGGTACCTGGTGATATCCCCGTATGAGATCAATTTTCGAAAAAATGACCCGTCCCGCCAGACGGGCGGAGAAGTCTTGGATATGCGGGATCGGGTACCTGTCGGGGGTGGTAGCGTCATTGAGACGGCGGTAGTCGCCACACGGGCGCCATCCACCCCCCGGCTTTGGCACGATGTGCAGTGGCGAGGCCCATGCGCTATCGGAGCGCCGCACAATGCCGAGGTGCTCCAACGCGTCGAATTCGGCCTTCGCCACGGCGAGCTTGGCTGGGTCGAGGCGGCGGGCCCTGGCGTAGACCGGCGGGCCCGTGGTTGATATGTGGTGCTCGATCCCATGCCGTACTGCGATGGCCGAAAACGTCGGCCACGTGAGGGCCGGGAACTCCGTGAGCAGGCGAGCAAACTCGTTCGCCGCCGGGACGGCGCATGCCAGCTCGGTCGGCGCGGAGCTGCTCAATGTGCATACCAAGGAGCTGAAGGTTTCGGCGTTGATTAAACGACGCCGATGGACGTCCACCAGCAGTCCGTGTGCGCAGAGGAAGTCGGCGCCTAGCAGAGCCATGGGCACGTTTGCGGTTACAAACGTCCAAGCAAAGCGTTGGCCGCCGAAGCAGAGGGTGACGTTGCGCAGGCCGAAGGTGCGGATGGTCGATCCGTTGGCCGCAACCAAGGAGGGGCCGCAAACCGCGGATTGCCTGTCCTGGTCAGAGGCGGGTATGACGCTCAGTTGGGCGCCGGTGTCGCACAGGAAGCGCCGTCCGGACGCTTTATCCGTGATGAACAGTAAGTTGCCCGTGTGGCCGGCGCTCATGGCTGGTAATGAACGCCGGCCCGGCCGTTTCCCGGCCTGCCGAAGGTGCACGGGGGTCGGCATGTCCGGGCCTTCTGTCCGAACCTGGCATGATAGTAACACCACGCTTGGTCAGGTGGAGGCCCCGGTCGTCGTGCTGGAGGTGGTCGACTCGGTGTAGCGGCCGCCAATTGCGTCGGCAGTTCGGTCGTCGACCGTGCCGGGTGCTCGGGCGCCATGGGTGTTGCGTCGGACGGCGGTGGGTCCCATGTCGCCGCTGCGATGCGCTGTCCTGCGGCGGAGCTCTTGTCGGCTTCTCTGGCAAGGGCCCGGGGATCTGTGATCGTCGTGCTTGCCAGGGCGAGGCGTACCGGGTTAGGCAGCTGACGGAGGAACAGCTCCCGGAACAGGAATGCCGGAGAGTGCTCGCCGAGCAGTGAAAGCATGTAGTCCATTCGCTCGGAAGGGCGCGTGTCGCCGAGCTCGGGCAGGTCGAGCAGGCGCCGTGCGCGTTCCGCCGATGGGAGGACGAAAGCGTCGAGGAGAAGCTTCTTAATCGCGCCGTATTTGTCAGCGGCTGGCGGGCTCTCGAGGAGGCTCAGGGCGCGGGCCGCGGTGGCCGAACCGAGCGCTGCTACCACATGGTGGAAGCGGGTGTCGTCGGCCGTGATGCCTCGCAGGGCGAACAGGGAATCCGCCTGTGCGAACCAAACCGCCGCGTGAGCCTCCCAGAAGGTAGGCACTTTAAGGGCGACTGCCGTGTCCATGTCGGTAGGTCACCAATGAAGGAGCTGGGGCTCCCACGTCGATCGGAAGAATGGACGCGACAAAAAGCTGGAATTCATCCGAGTTGCTTTAATCAAACCAACACTCAGGCACTCTGAAAAGCCCGTTTATCGGGCAGCAATATATATACATATTATCCCGGAGCATTTGCCCAGGAAAGGCGAGAGGGGGCGTGGCCCAGCGTCCTGGCTGCGGCCTGGCAAGTTGAGGGCGAGCCTGCCCGGGCGTCCTGGACGAGCCCGGCATGGTGATCGCTCCGCATCCTTGATAGGTGCAAGGCGATTGTGAAAACCCAGCGGTAGCCGCTACATTCTCATCATTTGCACCTGAGCTGGTGCACCTGATTCTAATTTTAGGTATTTGAAGTAGTGATAAATGTAGGGGTGTACTTACTTTTTCCACATGCGAAATTTCCATTTATGTTTCTTTAAATTATACAATGGACTACAAAATGTAAAGGTTTCATGATATTTGTTATATTATATCACCTTTATCTATCAATATTGTTGAAATGAATATCAAATAGCTGTATGTTGGAATATGTTGAAAAAGTCAAAACTTTACATGGGGTGTACTTACCTTTTCACGTGACTGTATATATTGTGCTTAGTTTCTTCATCATGTGCAATATCTATTATTGCCAGGCATTGCAAAAAATGTTTACAGAAAGGCCAGCCATACAATCTAATGAGTGTTTTGTGTTTCAGATTGCAGTAACATGGGTGCCAAAGCTCAGATAATGCCAGAAAAAGACAGGCAATTGTAACTTTGAGAAAAGAAGGCCTTGAAACAGTTGCAATGCTGGAGCTTTTTAGCTGGGCTCTAATTTCCGGTGCTGTAAGAGGTCTGTTGCGCAGGCTGGTGACTCGGATTACTTGTCCTGCGATTTTGTTGTGATTCTTGGTCGACCAGAACGTTTTCTATCCGCATTTTTACCAGTTTTGTGTCGTTTAATGGCACAGGCAACTGCATTTACTGACACTTGTAATTTCTTTGCAATTTGTCTTAAGGATTGGCCTTCTTTTCTCAAAGTTACAATTACCTGTCCTTTTTCTGGCGTTAGCTGAGCGTTGGCACCCATATTCATGCAATCTGAAACACAAATCACTCATGAGATTGTATGGCTGGACCTTCTGTAAACATTTTTTGCAACGCCTGGCAATAATAGACATTGCACATGATGAAGAAAATAAGCACAAACATTCATTCCACACAGAGCAGAGTATTTCTAAACAGTTTTTGCTCCTGGTATGAAACGGTAATAACATTAACTTCACGTTTCAGTTTGGATTTAGTATTGCACTTTTCGACCTATTCCCAAAAATTGCTTTACACCTACATTTCGCACAAGAAAGATGCATTGAAGCACAATATATTATCAGTAGAAAAGCAGATATATCTTTGGTAAGAGTTTTGTTCATATCTTATGTTCATTTTGCACATTAAACAGTAAAATATCAAAAAATGTTGGGTGTACCTAAACTTACAGGACTATATTATACAGATGATATTATATATTGTTGCGGTTTTGAGAACGCACACAAGTAACATCATTAAAGGTTAAAGGTTGACCCCGTAGTTAGTCCACAAGCAACACGTAGGCCCACTTAGGATGTTAGTTATGTCTTAGTATGTGTGAGGATAAGGCCATTTCCCTAGAATCATCTGCGTTGTGTAAAAGAAATAAGATAGCCCCCTTCCATTTTGCCTGCACCCTCAAATTCCACTTCGTTGGGCAGAACCGACCCGCGCCCCATTTGGCATCCCTCTAATTGTGACACTTTGGCTACCAGCGGCGTTCGCCGCTCTTGGTTAGCTGCAATCAGCCGAGATGACACGAGGTAGGCCTGAGAGAGAGGGAGGAGCGCGGGGTCGGGGTGTAGCGGCGGCGAGGAGCGCAGCAACGGTTAGGGCCAACAACCAATCAGGGCTCTAAGGGCACGGCGTGAGGGGCGTGGTAATGGCATGACAGGGTGTGGTGAGGGCGTGCCTATAAAAGCCAGCGCACAAAGCCCTTGAAAGGTCGAGCGCGAAAGGACTTGCACCAGTGGCATTGCGGGAAGGACGTGTGGAAAAGGACTCGCATGTTTGGCATCGTCAAGGAATATTGGGAGAGGTGCTTTGTTGAGAAGGACTTATACAAGACATTGTGTTGGAAGGGCTTGATTTGATTGGCGCTCTGGAAGAGGCTTGCACAAGGGAGAGCCCTTGATTGAACTTGTATTGAGAGCGAATATTCATCTATTACGTACGCGGCCGTGAGCCGCAAGTGTAACCGCCAGCTAGCCTTACCTTTCGCCCCGTAATTGTCCGATCGGCGCCAACGACCCGCGGGAGCTTCTGCCGCCTGACTACCTTCTTCGCGGTGCGAGTCGGGGACCGGAACGAGCTGCCGGACGCCATCCCTGGACCATCGGCCTGACCATCTGCATCCCCGTGTGAGTGTCTGAGTGTGAACGGGCCCGTTTCCTGGGATAAGTAAGACTGTGATTAAGCTGCACTGTGTGTTCTTCTTCTCCTTCCTGTACAAATTGTAAATACACCAATCTGTTCTTCCTGTCTTTCCTGATTCGACCGTATCAGTGTTTTCCTCCATTGGGTAAGCGTGGCACGATTCAGAACCGCTAGAATCGGGTTAGTCATTGCTAACGGCTCGGGTCACGGATCGCTACTGCTCGGCGTTTCCACCTGTATCCGTGATTCGGGCGGGAGTTATTTCCTTGCTTCCTGGGCGGCGTTAGTAATTAGGTAATAGGAATTCGGCCTACAACCCTATTTAACGCCGTCCGGAAGAAACGTCATAGCTCCGGATCCCGTCGGCTAGTAAAAGACAAGGGGACTAACCCCCTCTTGGTAAAGGGGAGGAGGCCGATGAGGAGATCCGCAACAATTGGTGTCAGGAGTGGGATTTGGAACCTGGGACTAAATTATTTTAGACCAAATTTTGGACACCAATTTTGCATATTGGCCGCAACAATTGGTGTCGGGGAGTGGGAGTTGACCTGAAGTGTGCTTAACGCACTCCAAATTACGAGTGGCCAAAATTTAATTAACACCCAAATTAATTCGTGCCATGGATAGCCAAGATGGTCGGATGCCGGTGGGGGTAAATGAGGAGGAGTTAGAATCAACCCAGGACCCCCGGGAAGAATTGGGAGAAATGTAAGAGGACATTAATGAGGGAACAGCAGTGGAGGTAGCGGGAGAACAAAATGGCGGCGCCTCGCACATGGCGGCGAGAGCCGCGCCCGCAGTGCCAATGGATATGCAATCCTATATGGGCACTTTCATGGCGTAATTCATGAAAGAAATAGGGGAAATAATAAACGAAACCCGGGAAACGAAAGAAATGATGGGTGCCTAGAAGAACGAAATTTGGGGATTAAGTGATAACATAAATAAAATAAATGGGAGAATGGACATCCAAGAAAAAAGATGGATGCAATGGGCGGTCGATTGGAAGTAGAGGGGGACAAATCAAGGGCGGAAATGAAAGAAATGAGGGAAGAAGTAAGGGGTAACATAAAAGGGTTTGAAAACGAAATAGGTGGCCAAATAAAAAAGATGGGGAAAGACATAGATCGCAGGTCGAGCGGGAAAGTCGCATTGGTATGCGATGAGGTAGCACGACGTGAGGAACGCGGGAAAAGCGAATTGGAGCAGGGCACAGCTAACTTGACCCACGGGGTAGAAATCGCGACTCGGGGTATGGAAAAGCCGACGGCCGCCAAATTGGAAAATTTTATTTTATGTGTACCAGCGGTCGTCGAGCTTAATAAAGAAAAAGAAATTATAATTGAAATTGGGGTTGAGGAGACGGCAGAGTTAGTACATGTATCACGGGAGATTGAGATGGAATGTACTCAAAGTCTGGATTCACATCGTGATGTCGTGCTGCCTAACCCCAATGAAAGTGTGCAGTTGGTGCAGGAGAAGAGGATCCCGAAGGTGAGTAGGGTAGTGTATGGCGCGAAAAGGAGTTATTTCCTTGCTTCCTGGGTGGCGTTAGTAATTAGGTAATAGGAATTCGGCCTACAACCTTATTTAACGCCGTCCGGAATTAACGTCATAGCTCCGGATCCCGTCGGCTAGTAAAAGACAAGGGGACTAACCCCCTCTTGGTAAAGGGGAGGAGGCCGATGAGGAGATCCGCAACTATATATATATATATATATATATATATATATATATATATATATATATATATATATATATATATATATTGTAACGGATTTGGGAATTGTGTGTGTAATTTGAGGTAAAGATTGTTGTAAATATCACCCTCCCCTCGCTGTAAAGTTCGCTGTAAAGTAGTGTAAAGAAAGGTCAAAGTTCGGCCGTAGTGTAAAGAAAGGTCAAAGTTCGTCCGCAGTTAGGCCACCGCAACACGTAGCCAATCATAAATTCCCTCGGTAGTTATGTCCCTAATCTATGTAGTTGAAGGCTCTGTTTCCCATTAAATTGACACTTCATTGCACCAAATTAAATAAGGTAGATCCCTCTGACATGGTATCTTCAAAGTGCCAGCTTTCGCCACTTTGCTGCATTTTAACTCCCTTACGCCACTTTGCTGCATTTTGCCTCCCTTACGCCACTTTGCTGCATTTGACTCCATTAGCCACGTGGTTAAGCCTCAGAGAAGAAAGGCGTGTCTCCGCCCTCGTGATCGGAAGGAGGAGTGAGCGGCACCAATCCACCAACCAAGAACGAGGGGTTTGGCTTGAGAGGGCGGAGAGAGAATGCTTGGGGGAGGTTCGAAAAGGTTTGAGGGTGTGGCCTATAAAGACCGCCGTGGGACGCTTTGCGCCAGAGAGCTTGAAAGAGAGAGCTTGAAGAGAGAGCTTGAACGAGAGGGCTGCGAAAACCAAGCTGGAGAGAAAAAGAGAAGCGAACTGGCAAGCCCGAGTGGAGGAACGTGAGAGAGACCGTAGCAGCTTTGGAGAGCGCACGGTGCACAGGAGGAGCTTCGCTGCGCAGTTTGGAACCGCGGCGGTTTGACGATCGCAGCTCGAATCTTGACGGCGGCTGTCCGCTTCCAGCCCGACCGATCCCCGCTGAACCTTCCTCTCCCGCCAAGCCATCCACCTCCAGCGATTCGTTCCTGCCATCATTTCCCCGTGTAAGTGTGAATGTTCGTCTGTCGTACACGTTGTCCTGGGGTTTATTAATTAAGACTGTTAATAGGTAAACTAATGATTTCACTGTGTCTCCTGCTCCTTCCATTTCCCTGTATATAACCTTGACTGCTCTTTTTGCTTTGGCTTGTGTAAATAATTAATAAATCCTGGTATTCCTCCGTACTTCTTCTTCTTCTTCTTCACATTCGGTCGCTTTAGAGGTTTCCCAATTGGATGTACGCGGCGCGATTCGGCCAACGAATAAATTGGGTCTAGTCATTGGTAACCGGCTCACGGTGCAGTCCGCTTCGCTCGGCGCAACTAATCCATTAGGCTGCGACCGTGAGCGGGGGAGTATTTCCTCGCGTGTCGGGGAGCGCTGGTATTTTAATAGGTCACAGGACGGTTTAGGCCTAATACCCTACCCAGCGTCGACCGGCCGTGGCGTCATACCCCCCAGAACCACGTCGGTCAGTCATATAAGCGAGGGGACTAATCCCCCCTTGGTAAGTGGGGAAGGCCGACGTTGGATTCCGTAACAATTGGTCTCAGGAGCGAGGTTCGAACCCGAAGCGCGCTTAACGCGCTCAAAATTACGAGCGGCCGAAATTTTGTTTGACATCCCTAATTGAGTCGTGCCATGGACAATCAAGGCGATTGGATGCAAGTGGGTGAGTTAGAAGGGGGGGGTAGAATCGACCCAGGACCCCGGGGAAATGTATGTGGGGGAAATGGAAGAGAAGAGCAATGGCAATGTGGTTGAGGAGGTATCAGGCGCACAAAATGGCGCCCTCACGCACGTGGGTGCAGAGGCACAAAATGGCGGCGCTTCGCACATGGTTGGGGCAGCCGCGCCCACAGCACCGGTGAATTTGGACCTCTTTATGATACAAATAAGGGCGCTCATGGTCCAGACGAGTGGAGACCTGAGGAATGACTTGGGAAACCAAATTGTAGGAATGGGAAACCAACTTGTGGAATTGAGAAATGATATGGGAGGCCAAATGGGGGCAATGAGGGACGAAGCGAGGGGTACGAGCGAACAGTTGGGAAATAAATTTGAGGGTTTAGACAAGAAATTTGAGGGTAAATTTGAGGGGTTAGACAATAATTTTAAGGGGTTGGACAATAAATTTGAAGGGTTAGACAATGGGATAAAAGAGGTGAAGAATGGGTTAACGGGGTTGGAAAATAGAATGGCTGCCCAGGAGAACCAGATGGAAGGAATGAAGAATGGGTTAGGGGGGTTAGAAAACACAATGGACGACAAATTGCGGGAAGTAGGGGAGCAACCCGCCCGGGAAATCAAACGGATGGGGAACCAGATAGAGGAGGTGAAAATCGGGTTGGAAGGTAAACTGGATGCTCAGAGGGATGAATTAGAACAGATGAGGGTGGCATCTACTAAAGAGATGGGAGAAATGGGGGAGGAGATAAGACGAGGTGTGGGCGAGGATGTCTCGGGGGTACGCGAGGAGTTAAAGCGAGGTGAGAAGCGTATGGAGAAAGACGTGAGAAATAGTACGGCTAGGTTACAGGGGGGCATAGAAGATCGAACAAGGGGAGTAGAACAGCTGACGGTGGGACAAA
Source organism: Myxine glutinosa (assembly GCF_964187855.1). Classification (NCBI taxonomy): domain Eukaryota; kingdom Metazoa; phylum Chordata; class Myxini; order Myxiniformes; family Myxinidae; genus Myxine; species Myxine glutinosa. The sequence continues at coordinate 42,142,078 of NC_136263.1, read as the reverse complement.
AGGAACTAGTGGATCAAGTAGAAAAGAACACTGCGGTAATCGGGGGGTTAAAGGCGACTCAGAAGGAGATAAAGAACGAACTCATAGCGACAAAGAAGGAATGTCGGATGGTACATGAGGGGTTGACAAAGAGGTTGGACGAGGTGACAGAGGCAATGGAGACGAAAGACCGGGAGGTGAGGACGCACATAGAAACGGTTAAGGTGGCGTTAGAGGAAGAGATAGAGGGGGCGCACCGGGAAATGAAGGAGGTAAAGGAAAAATTAGAGGAAGTGGAAGAGGGGGTGAGTGAAATTAAGAAGAGACGGAGGGGAACTAAGAGGGAGATAAAGGAGGAGGTGATGGAATATGTGCAAGGTCGGTGCTCAAATCGTGATGGTGTACTCGCTAACCAAATAAAGCGTTTGCAGGTGGCGGAGGAGGTGAGGAGACGAGGTGCCAAGGTGAGTGGCGATATACTCGGAAATGTATATGGTGTGAGGGGAGATTCAGTCGGCTTGGGGGTTGGTTTGGACCCGGGTGTTCGTGAGAGGCCGCTGGTGAAGTGTGCGACAGGTACAGAGTGTGACGGAGGAGGTGTGCGAGGAGGTCCGACTATGGGGTGTGTGAGGAAAAAGTGCGCGTCGAGGAGTGAGCGTGCTGTCGAGAGTGAGTTGGTCGCAGCGCGTGTGCGGGGGGGCACATGGAACCGCGTAGTGGGGAGTGTTACAGAGGATGTAACGGGAGAATGGACACCTGTGGTGAGTGTTACGGAGGGTGTAACGGGAGAGTGTGCGCAAGAGGATGCGCAAGAAAGGTGTGTAACAGAGGAGTGTATGGGTACAGAGTGCGCTGCCAAGAGTAAGGGTGAATGCGCGACCGAGTGTGGTGGTAAGAGTAGTGAGAGTGACACGGAGCGTGAGTTGGTTGTGGCAGGTGAGAGAGAATGTACACCTGGAATGGAAGGATGCACACCTGGAATGGTAGAGCGCGTATGGGAATGCACACTGGAGTTAGTAGTGAGGCACGTGGATGGGTGTACGGAGGAGAGCACACCTGTGGTTGTCACAGAGGATGTGACCAAGGAGGGGGCGTGAAGAGGTGTGTTGGTGAGGTGTGCGAACGACGAGTGTGTGCAAAGGTGTGCGGTGGTCAGGTGTGTGACAAAGTCTGTGAGCGGAATGAGTGTACCTGGGTGTGTAAGAAAAGGTGCAAGGACGAGGAGCATGGGAACGGCTGGATGTATGAGCAAGGAACGGAATGCGGGGTGTAAGCATGCAAGTGGAGCATCGACGCTAACCGGGTTAGCGGTTAGACCGACTTATAGCCGAAGCGAGCCCTCGGTTCGTGCCGGGGTTTGCGTGCCACGGGAACCCGCGGTGGTTTCGAAAGAACCGCCGTACGCGGTCCACGCCGGGCCTCGCTCTGAACGGCCGCGTCCGTGCTCCACTAAGCGGAGCGGGTGGCCCGGTAGGAAGGGTCGTCACGGCAACCCTTTGTGGTTGAGGCGTTCCGGCAGGGCGAGATCGGGCCATTGGACGGCTCCGTGCCGAGATGGTGCGTGGGATCTCGGCCCGAGTAAACCTCCTTCCCTGCACCGAATGCCGGACGGATCCAACCGCCGGCACCGAACAACCCGCATTCATTGCTCGGCTTTGCGAAGCCGAGCTCTGGAGATGAATTGGCGCACCGAGAGGCTCCAGTGAGTAGACTGATGATGATAGTGTTTTCGATCCGAAATTTAGAAAAGTGAATAGAATTGGCAGTGATTGGAAATTTTTTGATTTGCAGGAATTGGATGAACAAAATTGATAGTGATAGTGAGAGATGCCCGATGTGGTGGGATGGCAACTCTGCCATCCCTCACAGAGGGGGCAAAGGAGCAATAGTTATGGGGTTTGGCAGTGAAAACTAGCCCGGGAGGGTTAGGATATAGTGTGTAGGGATCTAGAGAAGATGACCATAGGTAACGGTAAGGTTAGGTACGGACAATGATACCTGTAGTGGGGGCGCAGGTAGATTAGTTTGGATTATAATGACGAGGGAGCACAATAGTTTAAAGGGGCGACTGGGAAGCGCAAGTTCCAGTGGGGAGTAGTTAGATAAGATGATGCCGTGTGTTTGAGAATCGAAAGTATATTGAGCGTGGAAGTGTATGGAGCAGTGAGTGAGGAACGATTGAGATTGCACAGGTGTGCAACTGAACAGGTGTATGGAGCAGTTTATGAGTGAGTGATGGTGATGTGTGTTGTGTTGACCAAATGGTCCAGGGAGGAAGGAGGAGGCAGGTGGCACCAGGTGAGATTGCACAGGTGTGCAACTACAGGTGAATGGAGAATGGTTGTGTGGAATACATGGAGTGCGGAATATATGGAGTATGGAATGGATGGTCGTGGAGTGAGTATGGTGTGGGGAGTGGAGTGGATGGTGCGAAGGTGTGAATGGGGGAAGAATGGACCCCTATCACAAATACCCGGGGAGGGTAGTTTAAGAGTTAGGTAGAGGGTATAGGTAAATTGTGGTTGGATATTGGCATCTGTGGTGCGTGTGGAAGAATGGTGCTTGGATGGGTGCATTAGTGTTGTGGAAATGGCTGGGTGTGTAGCCTGTTAGAATGTGTAGTTGAATGGGCACTCCGCCACTGTTAGGATGTCGGCCAGGTGAAGCCGCAGGTGGGCTCTGGGAGCCGGTAGAGTTGTTGTGAATGGGGCCCGAGGATCCGGAGGACGGACCCGGGTAGCCCAGTGCCAGAGAGGGCACCGAGTGGGGTAAGCACCAAGGAGGGCCTTCCCCAGTTAGATAGGTTAGGTCAAGGAGCAGGTAAGCTCGGAGGCAACTGCAGTGGTGGAGGTGTGCAGGTGGGTAGACTTGCTGGGAGAGCTACACGACTCAGCCCGGAAATTGTGCAAGGGCACGGGGAGTTGAACCGGGGGAGTGAGACCCCAAATTGAGAAGCACCCCAGTTTGGTCAATGGGAATTTGGTTCTTAAAACCACATAGAGTAAGATAGCCAATGGTTTGGCAAGGAAAGACCCCGGGTAGTGCAAAGTGTATTAAAGTCATTTAGAAGGTAGTTAGGATTGAGATCTCCTCGCACCATCTACATCCACTCACCTGAGATGACGTACCTCCACACCATGCCAGGTTGTTTTTATTATTTTTATTGTGCAAATGTTTGGATTGTGAGACGCATCATGACGTGGGTGTGACATTGTGCTTTGTGTTCCATCTCTCCCTCCTTATGAGGATTGATGATGAATTGGTAATGGCAAATTTTGGTTAGAGGGATTGTGGTGACGAATTTGGTATCGGGGAAATATGGGGGAGACGTGACAGTTGTGACGAATTTGTAAATGTGTAGGTTTTTTGTAAATATGGGGAGGGGCAAGGGGGGGTAGTGTAGGTCACATGTGGGGGGGGGCGTACGGTAGGGACGAGCATTTCTCACTTCACTCTCCGTACGCACCTCGTCCTGCGTTACCTTGTTTGATGTGTACCCTGGTGACCCTACCCCCTCGCTCACGTGTCTTCTTCCACCCCCCCCCCCCCTTGTCTCCCACCCGAGGACTGTGCGCCACTGGGCGTCGAGGGGAGCGTGCGGAGGTTGCCTTGTGTGCCAGGACCCTCACAACCAGCATGCATTGCATTGATGTACCACTTTATGGACCGCTGTTCTGCGGAACCACCAACCTGCCTGCGGTGAGTGAGTGAGAGGCCCTTGGAGTTAGCTTCATCGCGGGAGATTCCAATGATTCTGAATGCTTTGGTTTCAACAGCGCGAAGGCGAGCTAGGTGTGAGGCAGGAGCACCAGCCCAGAGGGGAGAGCAGTATTCCATTGAGCTGCGGATGAAAGCCTTGTATGTGGTGAGGAGCTCAGGTGTGCCAAGGAAGACGGAACAAGTACCACTTGATGGACCCCAGGTTCTGGGGCAGGGCACCTCTGCTGGGAACCGGCCATAGTGGCCAGGTAATCTTGCTTGCGGACCTCGGTAAGGTGGCACCTATGCCCAACAGGTGGACCATCCTTAGTTGGCCCCTGTGGCCCTAAATAAAAAATGGACACTTCGTGCTTTTTATGTTCAAATAGGCCGCATGAAGGGAGAAGACATCGGGAAGAACATCGGCCCAGCAGAGAAGAAAAGAAAGACCACCACCAGTTCCTTTTTTTGTGTTTATTGAACTGTAATGACTGTGCACTGGTTTTTTTTTTTGGTTTTTTTTTTTTTTTTTTGTATACTGAATCGAGGCTCGTGAAAGAGCTAACATTTACTTCACAAACAAATCGACCAGACAAACAAAATACACAAAAAGAGGGAGCGGAAGACAAGATGGGGAGAAAAGGGGCAGCACACAAACACAACATCCGAGAGCAGGGAGATGTGTGGAAGGGAGAGGGCCCGGGGGGAGGAGGCATGGGAAGGGGGGGGGGGGAGGGAGAAGTATAAAGCACAAGGACACCAAGGACTTCCAGGACAGAAGTTGGTATTTCAAAAAGTGGAATTGGGGTGAAATTAGCAGGGGTAGAAAAGATCTAGGTTTTGGATGGGGGAAGATAAGAGATGGTGGTGAACAGCTGTTTTAAAGACTTGGAGGGTGGAGTGGGATTGAAGAGAGTGAGGGAGTTTGTTCCAGAGGCGGGAGAAAAGAGGAATGAAGGAGTGAAGGTGAGCAGAGAGTCTTGATTTTGGCAGTTTAACCAAAAGAGGGTTGCAGGCAGACCTTGTGCGACCTGTAGGAATATTTGCGGGACAGAGCCCAGAGAGAGCTGGGGGGGCAAGGCCAGAGAGGAGTCGGTAGAAGACGGAAAGACCACCAACCTGCCTGCGGTGAGTGAGTGAGAGGCCCTTGGAGTTAGCTTCATCGCGGGAGATTCCAATGATTCTGAATGCTTTGGTTTCAACAGCGCGAAGGCGAGCTAGGTGTGAGGCAGGAGCACCAGCCCAGAGGGGAGAGCAGTATTCCATTGAGCTGCGGATGAAAGCCTTGTATGTGGTGAGGAGCTCAGGTGTGTCAAGGAAGGACTTCGCACGATGGAGGATGCCCAGTCGGCGACTGGCTTTGGAGGCCAGATTTGAAATGTGGTTTTTCCAGGAAAGATCATGGCAGATAGTGAGACCCAAAAGCTTGAGTGACAGAACTTCTTGGAGAGGATTATTCAGAAAGTGGATGGGAGGGTTGTCCAGTCGGTCTTTTCGGAGAGACATCGTAAGAGTGTGAGATTTGTCAGGATTGAAAGACATGTTCCACTTGTTTGCCCAGTCTGTGATTTTGTCAAGGTCTGCAGAGAGTGAGGAGGCTGCAGACTGCCGATCTGAGGGATGAAGAATGGAGCGACAGAGAGTAGAGTCGTCAGCAAAGAGATAGAGAGGATTTTCAAGAGAGTCAGAGAGATCATTGATGAAGACCAGAAAAAGCACAGGGCCCAGAACTGGTTTGGTGCGTTTGGTGCTTTTGGTGCTTATGGTACTGGTGCGTCGATGCAATGCGTGCTGTCTCCTCCCTCCCAAAGGGAATTTCTTTTTGTTTCCCTGAAAATAAAAAAATCACAGGTCCTGGGTTGCGTTGTAAATAAGGAATAACGTCACTGTAAATAATGCTCCCCACCGTAAATGTATAGTTTGAAAACCATTCCGCAATTCGGTTAGCTGTGGGCGCAAATCTGTTAGGCAGGGTGCAATGCAGCAGGGGGACATACTTATTTGTGTTTTAAAATTGTCGCACTCAGGGTCAGGTTAATTGTAGAGGGAACTACACCTACGTGTCACACCAAAAGTAAAGTTTTATAGGCCCGAGTACGGACCTGAAGGAAGGAGGGTGCAGTGTAACGGATTTGGGAATTGTGTGTGTAATTTGAGGTAAAGATTGTTGTAAATATCACCCTCCGTAGTGTAAAGAAAGGTCAAAGTTCGTCCGTAGTTAGGCCACCGCAACACGTAGCCAATCATAAATTCCCTCGGTAGTTATGTCCCTAATCTATGTAGTTGAAGGCTCTGTTTCCCATTAAATTGACACTTCATTGCACCGAATTAAATAAGGTAGATCCCTCTGACATGGTATCTTCAAAGTGCCAGCTTTCGCCACTTTGCTGCATTTTAACTCCCTTACGCCACTTTGCTGCATTTTGCCTCCCTTACGCCACTTTGCTGCATTTGACTCCATTAGCCACGTGGTTAAGCCTCAGAGAAGAAAGGCGTGTCTCCGCCCTCGTGATCGGAAGGAGGAGTGAGCGGCACCAATCCACCAACCAAGAACGAGGGGTTTGGCTTGAGAGGGCGGAGAGAGAATGCTTGGGGGAGGTTCGAAAAGGTTGGAGGGTGTGGCCTATAAAGACCGCCGCGGGACGCTTTGCGCCAGAGAGCTTGAAAGAGAGAGCTTGAACGAGAGGGCTGCGAAAACCAAGCTGGAGAGAAAAAGAGAAGCGAACTGGCAAGCCCGAGTGGAGGAACGTGAGAGAGACTGGAGCAGCTTTGGAGAGCGCACGGTGTACAGGAGGAGCTTCGCCGCGCAGTTTGGAACCGCGGCGGTTTGACGATCGCAGCTCGAATCTTGACGGCGGCTGTCCGCTTCCAGCCCGACCGATCCCCGCTGAACCTTCCTCTCCCGCCAAGCCATCCACCTCCAGCGATTCGTTCCTGCCATCATTTCCCCGTGTAAGTGTGAATGTTCGTCTGTCGTACATGTTGTCCTGGGGTTTATTAATTAAGACTGTTAATAGGTAAGCTAATGATTTCACTGTGTCTCCTGCTCCTTCCATTTCCCTGTATATAACCTTGACTGCCCTTTTTGCTTTGTCTTGTGTAAATAATTAATAAATCCTGGTATTCCTCTGTACTTCTTCTTCACATTCGGTCGCTTTAGACGTTTCCCAATTGGATGTACGCGGCGCGATTCGGCCAACGAATAAATCGGGTCTAGTCATTGGTAACCGGCTCACGGTGCAGTCCGCTTCGCTCGGCGCAACTAATCCATTAGGCTGCGACCGTGAGCGGGGGAGTATTTCCTCGCGTGTCGGGGAGTGCTGGTATTTTAATAGGTCACAGGACGGTTTAGGCCTAATACCCTACCCAGCGTCGACCGGCCGTGGCGTCATACCCCCCAGGACCACGTCGGTCAGTCATATAAGCGAGGGGACTAATCCCCCCTTGGTAAGTGGGGAAGGCCGACGTTGGATTCCGTAACAATATATATATATATATATATATATATTGCGCCAGATATATATATATACAGACTTGGTATTTAATATGGAATTTTTTTTTTCTTGACTTGGGTTTACTTTCTGAACTCAGTATATCAATCTGGTGAGTTTATTTTACCCTTCGGTGATGTCCTTGTTGAAAGAACCATGTCACTGATTGTCTTTCTCAGCAAGAAGTCAATAACAGGATTATATCACAGGTGGCGTGACAAAATGTACGGACAGGTACATTTGACGATTGACTTCACAATCGGGTATATAAGGGTTGTTGCGTTCTGTATTAGTGGAAAACAACTGCTGCACGTCTACAAAAGTTATTGCCGCTTCCTCTGGAGATGGTCCGTCAACTTGACAATGCTGTTTGTCATGGAGTGGTGGCTTTACGAAATTACGGCATGAAACAGCATGCTATTGCTAGGCAGTATGGCATCACTCAAGATCAGGTGTCAAAGATCCTGAAACGAAATGCTCAGAGGGGTGTCCCTACTCCAATACCGAGGCCAGGACGTCCACGCAGAACCACAAGGAGAGATGATCGCCAGCTGCACCGGTTAGTCTGCAATGGCCGTACCAAGTCAGCTAATCGGCTTAGGGCTGAGTGGCAGCAACTGACAAATGTGCCTGTATCCAGAAGGCTCGTCAACTAACGACTGGTTCAAGCAGGCTATCGTGCCAGGCGTCCCCTGAGAAAGCCACATCTGACCAGACAACACCACCAGCGCCGATTGCAGTGGGCCAGAGAGCACCGTCAATGGCAGCCAGGACACTGGAATCATGTGACCTTCAGTGACGAGTCTAGATTTCTGGTCTATCGTCAAGATGGCCGCGTCCGAGTGCGCATACAAGTGCATGAAGCCCACAACGAAGATTGTATAGTGCCAAGAGTCCAAGCTGGAGGTGGTGGGGTGACCGTTTGGGCTGCTTTTCATGCAGGGGGCAAAACTCACCTGGTTGTTCTGAATGGAAACCTGAACCAGTTCAAGTACAGGGTCATTCTGGAAGAAACATTGCTTCCATTTGCTCGTGCAGCCTTTCGAGGAACTTTGTCTTCCAAGATGACAATGCACGGCCTCATCGTGCTCGCATGATCCAACACTTTCTTGCTGACCGTGGTGTAGAGCATATGGAGTGGCCTGCCATGTCCCCGGATATGAATCCGATAGAGAACTTGTGGGCAGAATTAACGCGTCAAATCGACAACTTGGACCAGCAGCCGACCTCTGTGCGTGAATTGCAGCAGACTATTGTCACTGCATGGCAAGCGATTCCTGTCCAAACCTTGGCAAATCTCGTGAACAGCATGCCTCGACGTGTACGTGCTCTCCTGAATGCTCGTGGGGGTTACCCGAAGTACTGAACTGTAATTTTACTGTCCGTAAACCCAGTCATAATTTAGCTTTTGTTTTTGTTGAAATTATTTTTGGCTAATGTGCAAAATAAAGAGATACTTCTGTAAAACGTAGAGAAGTTTAACACAGTACTGTCTGTGAATTGAGTTCGATATCAGTTTACATCACTTTCAAGGATCAATTTATTTGTTTCTAAATGTCAAATGTGGTTTTTGTTTCTTTTAAAGGTCACATTAACAAAATCTAGAATAATTTCAACATAATTCCAATGAACTTTTGGTTCTAAGTCATCTTGAAAAGTAAGTTCACCCCCACAAAAAAAAAAATGCCATATTAAATGCCAAGACTGTATATATATATCTATATATATATATATATTGTTGCGCATATGGAATTTGGCCTCCATATCCGCTTGTAAATATTCCCCTATTTTTTCCAATACTCCCCAACTTTCCCCAGTCCCCCATTCCCTAGTCCCATTGCATGTAAATAACAATCAGTAGAGCCGACCTTCCCCTTATTCCCCCATTAAATGTCGTGCCCAGGTCCACCGCACCACACGTAGACAACTTTCGGACATCTTCCTAGTTATTCTTAATCTATGTCAGTTAAGGCCTCGTTTCCATTAATTATGACTCTTCGTTGCACCAGAATGTGATTATATGGCACCAGTAGTGAGTTTAGGACCTTCCCATACCTCCTCCCATCTTCTTCCCCAAACAACAACAACAACAACAACTACAGCTACAACAACAACAACTACAACAACGGCGCGCGCGGGGAGTGTGCGTCCTCCCTCCGGCTCGGTTAGCCGCCATTATCCATGCGCCCCACGGGGTTACCACGAAGGGGCTGGCTGTCAGCTCCTCGTCAAGGGCGGAGCCTGGTAAACCCCCCCCGCACCCAATAAGAAGGGCAGACCGATTCCATCTGGGCGGAGCTAACGAGCCGAGGGCGTGTCACTCCCCGCCGGATATACGCAGCCGCTTGCCGGACGTGACGTCAGATGCGCCCCCAGCTTGAGACGACAAGACGCCACCTCGAGCGCTGAGAGACCTCCTGCATCTGTTGGGCCGCGCCATCCTGTCCCTGAGCACAAGGTGCACCTTGTGCTGGCCATCGAATACCCGCTTTCCTAGCCATCAATCCCCGTGTGAGTCAGTTTTTGTCCTGTTTCTCTGTGGTCTGTCGGGAATAATATAAGGTTGTGTCTAAGTGCCCACCTTCCTATGTTTCCCTCTTGTCCCTGTAATCTAACCTTCCGCCTTAATATAACCTCCTCCGGAGGTCTTGAGAACTGAACCCCTGGTGTCGTATTGTGTCATTATAACCCAGCCGGGTGTCTTCTCTTTTCCTATTGAGCCAGCGTAGCGCGGCTTCGTCGACGTTCGAGTACAATCGGGTAATTTGTGCGGACACGACCGCCATTCCGCTCGGCCCACCTTAACATCAAAGTCGTGTCTGTAACAATTGGTGTCGAGGAGTGGAATTCGAACCCGGGACTAAATTTATTAGGCCCAAATTTTGGGAGGGAAAATCGATTCGGAGCGCGTACTGCGCTCGACGAAATTATAACGAAAAAAAAAAAAATTGGATTTGTTTTACGAAACTCGAATTTTGCAAGTCGCGCTATGGCGGATCAAGACAGCTGGGGTCCGGTAAAGGAGAGTGAGGTAGGGTCGATCCAGGACCAAAATGAGGGACAGGAGGAGAGCGAAGCAGTGAGGGCGGCAGGTTCGCAAAATAGCGTTGTCACGCACGAGGTGGCCACGGCGTCCACGCCCGCGACCGTGGCAGCGCCCCTGGTGGATCCGAACCTTTTTATGTTGCAAATGAGGGCCCTTATGGAACAAATGGGTGAGCAATTGGGAGACCAAATTAGAGGTTTGAAAAGCAGTATGGGACAAATGGGGAACCGGATGGATGCTCAGGGTGAGCGATTAGAGGGCCAAATGGGGGTAATGAGGGACGAAGCGAGGGGTACTGGTGAGGGATTAGACAATAGATTAGGGGAAATACAGGAGGGGTTAACGGGGGTAGAAAACAGAATGGCCGCTCAAGAGAATCAAATGGAAGGGATGCAAAAAGGGTTAGAGGGGTTAGAAAACAGTATGGAAGGCAAATTGAGGGACATGAGGGACCAAGCGGAAAGGGAAGTTAAACAAATGGAGCAGCAGATAGAGGGGGTCAGAATGGGGGTAGAAACCAAACTGGATGCTCACAGGGAGGAAATGGAGCAGATGAGGGTGGCATCTGGGCAGGAGATGCAAGTGATGGGAGAGGAGATCAGAAGAGGAGTGAGTGAGGAGGTCGGAGGAGTGCGCGAGGAGGTGAGGCACTGTAAGGAGCGCATGGAGAAAGAGGTGAGAAAGGGGACTGTAAAATTGCAAGGTGGTATAGAGGAGTTGACGCTGGGAGTAGAACAACTGACAGTGGGACAAAAGGAGTTGGGGGACCAGGTAAAGAAGAACACAGCGGTAATAGAGGGTTTAAAATCGACACAGAAGGAGATGAAAAAGGACGTAGGGGTAATTAAAAAAGAGTGCCAGACGGTACATGAGGACCTGACGAGGAAAATGGACAAGGTGGTAGAGGTAATGGAGGTTAAAGAGCGGGAGGTGCGGGAGCACATAGAAAAAAATAAAGTGGAGTTAGAGGAAGAACTTAAAGGGGCGCACGAAGAGATGAAGGAGATGAAGCAAAAATTAGAAGAAGTGGAAGAAGGGGTGAGCGAAATTAAGAAGCGACGGAGAGAGGATAAGAAAGAGATAAAGGAGGAAGTAAAAGAATTGGTCCAAAGTCTGTGTTCGGATCGTGATGATGTGCTCATTAACCGGATGAGGGATTCGCAGGTGATGGAGGAGAAGCGAAGAGGAAGAGGACCCGGTGTAAGTGGTGACCAATATGGTCGTGCGTATGATGCGCCAGGGGATTTAAGGAGCTTGGGGGTCGAGATGGACCCGGGTGTTCGTGAGAGGCCGTTGGTGAAGTGTGCGACAGGTCTGGTGTGCGAAAGAGGAGGTGTGCGAGAAAGCCCGACTCTGGGGTGTGTGAGGAAAAAGTGCGTGCCAAGGAGTAGTGAGGGTGCTGGCGAGAGTGAGTCGGTCGTAGCGCGTGTGCGAGGGAGCACATGGAAGCGCGGTGTGGTAAGTGTTACAGAGGGTGTGACGGGAGAGTGTGCGCAGGAGTGTGCGCGAGAAAGGGGTGTGACCGACAGGTGCATGAGGAAAGAGTGCGCTGTCAGAAGTAAGGAAGAGTGTCCACCTGTGGTGAGTGTTACAGAGGGTGTAACGGGAGAGTGTGCGCGAGAAAGGGGTGTGACCGACAGGTGCATGAGGAAAGAGTGCGCTGTCAGAAGTAAGGAAGAGTGTCCACCTGTGGTGAGTGTTACAGAGGGTGTAACGGGAGAGTGTGCGCGAGAAAGGTGTGTGACGGACAGGTGCATGGGGAAAGAGTGCGCTGTCAAGAGTAAGGGTGAGTGCGCTGTCAGGAATGGAGGTGAAAGTAGTGAGAGTGACATGGAGCGTGAGTTAGTTGTGACAGGTGAGCGAGGATGTACACCTGGGATGGAAGGATGCACACCTGGAATGGTAGAGCGTGAGTGGGAATGCACGCTGGAGTTGGTGGTGAGGCACGTGGATGGGTGTGCGAATGAGGGCACACCTGTGATTGTCACAGAGGAGGTGACAGAGGAGGGGGCGCGAAGAGGTGTGTTGGTGTGGTGTGCTACCAACGGATGTGTGCCAAAGTGTTCGGTGGTCAGGTGTGTGACCAAGGCTGTGAGTGGAATGGGTGTACCGAGGTGTGTCAGGAAAGGTACGAGGAGAATGGGAACAGCTGCATGTATGAGCAAGAAAGGGGTAGCGTATGCTTGTAGGAATCCAGGTGAAGCGTCGACGATAACTGGGTTAAAGGTTAGAACGACTTATAGCCGACTCGGGCCCTCGGTGCGCGTCGGGCAGCTTCGCGTGCCGCGAGGACCAGCGGGGATCCGAACCACGGCGGTTTCGAAAGAACCGCCGTGCGCGATCCACGCTGGGCCTCGCTTTGAACGGCCGCGTCCAGGCTCCACTAGGCGGAGCTGGCAGCCCGATAGGAAGGGTCGTTATGGCGACCACGTTTTGTTGAGACGTGCCGGCAGGTCGAGATCGGGACATTGGATGGCACCACGCCGAGGGGGTGCGTGGGATCTCGGCCCGGGTAAGCCCCCGTCCCTGCCCCGAATGCCGGACGCATCCAGCCGCAGGCACAAAACAACCAGCATCCATTGCTTGGCTTTACGAAGCCGGGCTTTGGACAGGAATTGGCGCACCGAGAGGTATTAGTGAGTCGACTGGGTGATGAGGTTAGTGTTTTGGACCCAAAATTAGAGAAAAACAAAATTTGATGATTGGCAAGGGATTGGCAGTAGTGATTGGCAGATGATGGGCAGTGATTGGCAAATTTTTAATTTGTTGAAATTAGATGTGCAAAATTGGTAGTGAGAGACCCCCGATGTGGTGGGATGGCAAATCCACCATCCCTCACAGGGGGGGGGCAAAGGAGCACTAGATTATGGGGTGTATGGCAGTGAAAACTAGCCCGGGTGGGTTAGGATATGGTGTGTAGGGATCTAGCGAAGATTGACATTAGGTAACGTTAAGATTAGTTAGTGACTGATACCTGTAGTGGGGACGCAGGTAGATTAGTGTGGATTATAATGACGAGGGAGCGCAATAGTTAAAGGGACGACTGGGAAGCGCAAGTTTCAGAAGGGAGTAGTTAGCTGAGATGATGCCGTGTGTGTGAGAATTGAACAGGTGTGATTGCACAGGTGTGCAACTGGACAGGTGTGTGGAGCCGTGTATGAGTAGTGAGTGTGTGGATCAGCGCGAATGCGCTTGGGGAGAGAAGGGTGCAGGTGGCACCAGGTGTGAGAGGACAGGGTGCAAGTACAGGTGTGTGGAGAGAGTTGGAGTAAGTGGTATGGAGTGGTGTGCGTGGTGCGAAGGTGTGGATGGGGGAAGAGTGGACCCCTTTCACGAGTACCCGGGGCGGGTAGTGTAAGTGTTAGGTAGAGGGTACAGGTAAATTGTGGTTGGATATTGGCATTTGTGGTGCGGTTGCAGAATGGTGTTGTGGATGGGTGCATTAGTGTTGTGGAAATGGCTGGGCGTGTAGCCTGTTAGTGTGTGTAGTTGGTTGGGCACTCCACCACTGTGAGGATGTCGGCCAGGTGAGGCCGCAGGTGGGCTCTGGGAGCCGGTAGTTGTGAGTGGGTGCCTGAGGATCCCGGGTGTGGATCGGGCAGCCCAGTGCCAGAGAGGGCACGGAGTGGGGAGAGAGCCAGAGGGCCTTCCCCTGGTAGTTAGGTTAGGGTAAGGAGCAGGTAAGCTCGGAGGCAACTGCAGTGGGGGAGGTGTGCAGGTGGGTAGACCCACTGGGAGAGGTACACGTCGCAGCCCAGAAATTGTACGAGGGCACCGGGAGATGAATCGGGGGAGTGAGACCCCAAATTGAAGAGCACCACAGTTTGGCCAATGGGAATTGGTTTTTAGAACCCATAGCGTAAGAGGGCCAATGGTTTGGCCGGAGAAAGACCCCGGGTAGTGTAAAGTTGTTAAAGTCATTTAGGAGATAGTTAGGATTGATGAACCTGTCGCACCATACGCAGCCACTTACCTGTGGTGATGATGATGACTCCACACCTGTGTTTTCTTTGTTTTGTGCAGGAAATGAGATTGCTGTGAGGATTTGTGAGACGCATCACGACGTGGATGAGACATTGGGGTGATTCCATCTCTCCCTCCCTAGGAGGGACTGATGATGAATTGGTAATGGCAAATTATGATGTTGAGTTGGAGATGGCAAATTTTGATGAGAGTTGAAAATGGCAAATTTGATTGGTTAGGAGGGAGAGAAGACGAATTTGGTTTATGGGAGGAACGGGGAAGACAGTAGGGATGTTTGTTGATTTGTAAAGTAGATGTTTATGAGTAGTGTTGTGTTTTGTGGATGCAGTAAGGGGTAAGGGAGGGGCCATGTAGGTTACCTGGTGGGGGGGGGGGCGTACGATAGGAACGTACCTGTCTCACCTGGTTCCCATGTGCCCCCAGTGTGCATCACCTTACATTGCGTGCACTTTTGCGCCCTTACCACCTTACTCACTTGTTTCTTCTTTTGTCTCCCACCTCCGAGGATCTGGCTTTGGGGTAGAGAGAGAGGAGAGAGAGGTGCTGGCTGCGCAGTTGTGGGCCTGCACTTTCGCTGTTTGCTGCCGGGATCGATACACCATATGGACCGCAATGTTTGTGGCCACCCACAATGGACCGCAGTTCGTTTGCGGCCAAGCACCACCCGGGGATGGACCTATGGATCAACGTGGCACCTATGCCATACAGGTGAACCACTAATAGTTAACACCACCAAGTGCACCACAAGAAGAGCAAGAGACACCTGCAGGGTTAGGGGTTGTCGAATTTATTTTTATTCCAATGAACAATGGTGACTGCACCGATTGGTGGTGGGGTGGTGCTTTTGATGCTCGGGAAGGGTGCTCTGCACGTTATTAAAGGCCGTCGGCCACAGAGCACTCGTGGGTTGGTGTATCGATGTTGGCAAGCGCGCTCTCTCTATGCATAACATCTGCATGTGTTCCTCCAAAAACAGGTCCTGGATCGTAGTGTAGATATCAGCGTAATCTTGTAAATAATGCTCCCTACCGGCTGTATGTTTAGTTTGAGAATTCTTTCCGGATTCGGTTATCCTGTGGGTGTGTTTCTGTGAGGAGAAGGGTGCAACGTCGCAGGGGGACATATTTACTCATTTGTGAATATCTGTAAAACTGTCGCACTCAGGGTAGAGTTAATAGTAGAGGGAACTACATTGCGTGCCACACTAAAGTAGGTAAAAATTTATCGGGTCGGGACGCCCCGAGGGTAGAGAAGGGTGCAATGTTGCGAATATGGAATTTGGCCTCCATATCCGCTTGTAAATATTCCCCTATTTTTTCCAATACTCCCCAACTTTCCCCAGTCCCCCATTCCCTAGTCCCATTGCATGTAAATAACAATCAGTAGAGCCGACCTTCCCCTTATTCCCCCATTAAATGTCGTGCCCAGGTCCACCGCACCACACGTAGACAACTTTCGGACATCTTCCTAGTTATTCTTAATCTATGTCAGTTAAGGCCTCGTTTCCATTAATTATGACTCTTCGTTGCACCAGAATGTGATTATATGGCACCAGTAGTGAGTTTAGGACCTTCCCATACCTCCTCCCATCTTCTTCCCCAAACAACAACAACAACAACAACTACAGCTACAACAACAACAACTACAACAACGGCGCGCGCGGGGAGTGTGCGTCCTCCCTCCGGCTCGGTTAGCCGCCATTATCCATGCGCCCCACGGGGTTACCACGAAGGGGCTGGCTGTCAGCTCCTCGTCAAGGGCGGAGCCTGGTAAACCCCCCCCGCACCCAATAAGAAGGGCGGACCGATTCCATCTGGGCGGAGCTAACGAGCCGAGGGCGTGTCACTCCCCGCCGGATATACGCAGCCGCTTGCCGGACGTGACGTCAGATGCGCCCCCAGCTTGAGACGACAAGACGCCACCTCGAGCGCTGAGAGACCTCCTGCATCTGTTGGGCCGCGCCATCCTGTCCCTGAGCACAAGGTGCACCTTGTGCTGGCCATCGAATACCCGCTTTCCTAGCCATCAATCCCCGTGTGAGTCAGTTTTTGTCCTGTTTCTCTGTGGTCTGTCGGGAATAATATAAGGTTGTGTCTAAGTGCCCACCTTCCTATGTTTCCCTCTTGTCCCTGTAATCTAACCTTCCGCCTTAATATAACCTCCTCCGGAGGTCTTGAGAACTGAACCCCTGGTGTCGTATTGTGTCATTATAACCCAGCCGGGTGTCTTCTCTTTTCCTATTGAGCCAGCGTAGCGCGGCTTCGTCGACGTTCGAGTACAATCGGGTAATTTGTGCGGACACGACCGCCATTCCGCTCGGCCCACCTTAACATCAAAGTCGTGTCTGTAACAATATATATACATATATATATATATATATATATATATATATATATATATATATATATATATATATATATATATATACATATATATATATATATATATACAGTATATATTGTTGCGGATATGGGATTTGGCCTCCATCCATATCCGCTTGTAAATATTCCCCTATTTCCCCAATACTCCCCAACTATCCCCAATCCCCCATTCCCTAGTCCCATTGTCTGTAAACAACACTCTGTAGAACCGACCTTCCCCTTTTTCCCCCATTAAATGTCGTGCCCAGGTTCACCGCATCTCACGTAGACAACTATAGGACATCTTGCTAGTTATTCATAGTCTATGTCAGTTAAGGACTCGTTTCCATTAATTCTGACTCTTCGTTGCACCAGAATGTGATTGTATGGCACCAGTAGTGAGTTTAGGACCTCCCAATACCTCCCCACAACCTCATCTCCGCATCCTCCCATCATCTCATGGAACTACAACAACAACTACAACAACAGAGGGGGGCGGCGCGGCGCGGCGCGGGGAGTGTGCGTCCTCACTCCGGCTTGGTTAGCCGCCATTGCCCATGTGCTCCGACGGGGTTACCACGAAGGGGCTGACTGTCAGCTCCTCGTCAAGGGCGGAGCCCGGTAACCCCCCGCACCCAATAAGAAGCGGCGGGCCGATTCCATCTGGGGCGGAGCTAACGAGCCGAGGGCGTGTCACTCCCCGCTGGATATACGCAGCCACTTACCGGAGGTGACGTCAGATGCGCCCCCAGCTTGGAGAAAGAACGTCACCTTCTAGCGCTGAGAGAGACCTCCCGCATCTCTGGACCGGACCGGGTCGATTCTGCCCCTGAGCCAAGGTGCACCTTGAGCCATCGACTACCTGCCCCTCCTTGCCATCAATCCCTGTGTGAGTCAGTCTTGTCCCGTTTATCTGTGGTCTGTCGGGGCTAAGATAAGACCGTATTTAAGTGCCCACCTTCCTATGCTGTACCTCTTGTCCGTGTAATCTAAATGTTCTGCATACAAATATTATAACCTCCTCCGGAGGTCTTGAGAACTGTACCCCTGGTGTCGTGTCATTTAATCCCAGCCGTTGTGTCCTTTCCTTAATTGATTTAGCATAGCGCGATTCGGCCAACGTTCGAGTGTAATCGGGTAAACTGTGCAGACGCGGTCATACCAAACCGCTCGGTAAACTAACATCCAAAACCGCGTCTGTAACATTTGGTGTCGGGTAGTGGGATTCGATCCGGAGCGCGTTTCACGCGCTCGAAATTATAACGGCGAAATTTAATTGTGTTTTACAAAAAAAAATAAAAACCCGAATTTTGAAAGTCGCGCTATGGCAGACCAAGACGGCTGGGTTCCGGTAGAGGAGAGTGAGGCAGGGTCGATCCAGGACCAAATTGAGGGACATGAGGGGAGCGAAGCAGTGAGGGTGGCAGGTTCGCAAAATAGCGTCGTCGCGCACGAGGTTACGGGCGCGCAAAATGGCGCCTCGCACATGGCCACGGCGCCCACGCCCGCGACCGTGGTAGCGCCGCTGGTGGATTCGAACCTTTTCCTCCTGCAAATGAGGGCCCTTATGGAACGAATGGGAGACCAAATTGTGGGAATGAGGGCTGATAGTGAGCGGTTGGGAAACCAAATGGGGGTAATGGGAAGCCAAATGGGGGTAATGAGGGACGAAGCGAGGGGTACCGGTGAGGAGTTAGACAATAATTTTAAGGGATTAGACAAGAAATTTGGGAAGTTAGACAATAATTTTGAGGAGTTAGACAAGAAATTTGGGAAGTTAGACAATAATTTTGAGGAGTTAGACAAGAAATTTGGGAAGTTAGACAATAATTTTGAGGGGTTAGACAACGGGATAAAAGAGGTAAAGAATGGGTTAACGGGGGTGGAAAACAGAATGGCTGCCCAGGAGAATCAGTTAGAGGGGGTGAAAAATGGGTTAGAGGGGTTAGAAAACAGTATGGAAGGCAAATTGAGGGACATGAGGGACCAAGCGGAAAGGGAAGTTAAACAAATGGGGCAGCAGATAGAGGGGGTTAGAATGGGGGTAGAAACTAAACTGGATGCTCACAGGGAGGAAATGGAGCAGATGAGGGTGGCATCTGGGCAGGAGATGCAAGTGATGGGAGAAGAGATCAGAAGAGGAGTGAGTGAGGAGGTCGGAGGAGTGCGCGAGGAGGTGAGGCACTGTAAGGAGCACATGGAGAAGGAGGTGAGAAAGGGGACTGTAAAGTTACAAGGGGGCATAGAGGACCTGACGCAGGAAGTAGAACAACTGACAGAGGGACAAAAAGAACTAACGGACCAGGTAAAGAAGAACACAGCGGTAATAGGAGGGTTAAAAGCGACACAAAATGACCTAAAAAATGACTTGGTAGCGACGAAGAGGGAATGTCAGATGGTACGTGAGGGACTGACAACGAGGTTGGACGAGGTGATAGAGGTAATGGAGACGAAGGACCGGCAGGTGAGGACGCACATGGAAACGGTCAAGGTAGCCTTAGAGGACGAGCTTGAGGAGACGTACCGGGACATAAAAGAGGCGAAGCAGAAATTAGAAGAAGTGGAAGAAGGGGTGAGCGAAATTAAGAAGCGACGGAGAGAGGATAAGAAAGAGATAAAAGAGGAGATAAAAGAATTGGTCCAAAGTTTGTGTTTGGATCGTGATGATGTGCTCATTAACCGGATGAGGGATTCGCAGGTGATGGAGGAGAAGCGAAGAGGAAGAGGACCCGGTGTAAGTGGTGACCAATATGGTCGTGCGTATGATGCGCCAGGTGATTTAATAAGCTTGGGGGTCGAGATGGACCCGGGTGTTCGTGAGAGGCCGTTGGTGAAGTGTGCGACAGGTCTGGGGTGCGAAAAAGGAGGTGTGCGAGAAAGTCCGACTCTGGGGTGTGTGAGGAAAAAGTGTGTGCCAAGGAGTGAGGGTGCTGGCGAGAGTGAGTCGGTCGTAGCGCGTGTGCGAGGGAGCACATGGAAGCGCGGTGTGGTAAGTGTTACAGAGGGTGTGACGGGAGAGTGTGCGCAAGAGTGTGCGCGAGAAAGGTGTGTAACGGACAGGTGCATGGGGAAAGAGTGCGCTGTCAAGAGTGAAGGAGAATGCACGCCTGTGGTGAGTGTTACAGAGGGTGTAACGGGAGAGTGTGCGCGA
The DNA here is from genome assembly GCF_964187855.1 of Myxine glutinosa. Taxonomy (NCBI): domain Eukaryota; kingdom Metazoa; phylum Chordata; class Myxini; order Myxiniformes; family Myxinidae; genus Myxine; species Myxine glutinosa. The sequence goes on along the minus strand of NC_136263.1, from coordinate 42,122,368 downwards.
GAAAGGTGTGTAACGGACAGGTGCATGAGGAAAGAGTGCGCTGTCGGGAGTAAGGGTGAGTGCGTTGTCAAGAGTGGTGGTGAGAGTAGTGAGAGTGACAAGGAGCGTGAGTTGGTGGTGACAGGTGAGAAAGGAAGCACACCTGGAATGGTAGAGCGTGAGTGGGAATGCACGCTGGAATTGGTAGTGAGGCACGTGGTTGGGTGCGCGAGTGAGAGCACACCTGTGATTGTCACAGAGGAGGTGACCGAGGAGGGGGTGCGAAGAGGTGTGTTGGTGAGGTGTGCGAGCGACGAATGTGTGCCAAGGTGTTCGGTGGTCAGGTGTGTGACCAAGTCGGTGAGCGGAATGAGGGTACCTGGGTGTGTAAGGAAAGGTATGAGCAAGCAAGGGGTAGCGTATGCTTGTAACCATGCAGGTGAGGCATCGACGGTAACCGGGTTAGAGGTTAGGTCGACTTTTAGCCGAAGCGGGCCCTCGGTGCGTGCCGGGCTTCGCGTGCCGCGAGAACCAGCGGGGATCCGAGCCACGGCGGGTTCGAAAGGACCGCCGTGCGCGATCCACGCTGGGCCTCGCGTGGAACGGCCGCGTCCGTGCTCCACTAGGCGGAGCGGCCAGCTGGATAGGAAGGGTCGGCATGGCGACCAATTTTTGTTGAGGCATTCCGGCAGGTCGAGATCAGGACATTGGATGGCTCCACGCCGGGGTGGTGCGTGGGATCTCGGCCCGGGTAAGCCCCCGTCCCTGCCACGAATGCGGGACGTATCCAGCCGCTGGCACAGAACAACCCGCATTCATTGCTCGGCTGTACGAAGCCGAGCTTTAGAAGGGAATTGGCGCACCGAGAGGACCTAATAAGTAGACGGGTGATGAGGATAGTGTTTTTGATACGAAATTTAGAAAAGTGAGTAGAATTGGCAGTAAATGGAAAATTTTTGATTTGTTGGATTTGGATGAGCGAAATTGATAGAGAGACCCCCCATGTGGTGGGATGGCAACTCTGTCATCCCTCACATAGTGGGGCAAATGCGCTATAGTTTATGGGGTGTATGGCAGTGAAAACTAGCCCGGGTGGGTTAGGCTATATCGTGTGTAGGGATCTAGCGAAGATGACATTAGGTAACGTTAAGGTTAGTTAGTGACAATGATACCTGTAGTGGGGACGCAGGTAGTTTAGTGTGTTTGATAATGACGTGGGAGCGCAATAGTTTAAAGGGATGACTGGGAAGCGCAAGTTCCAGAGGGGAGTAGTTAGATGAGATGATGCTGTGTGAGAGCTGAACAGGTGTGTGGAGCAGTGAGGGACTAGTGAGTGTTGTGGATCAGCGCGAATGCGCTTGGGGAGAGAAGGGTGCAGGTGGCACCAGGTGTGAGAGCACAGGTGTGCAAGTGCAGGTGTGGAGAGAGTTGGAGTAAGTGGTACGGAGTGGTGTGCATGGTGCGAAGGTGTGGATGGGGGAAGAGTGGACCCCTTTCACGAGTACCCGGGGCGGGTAGTGTAAGTGTTAGGTAGAGGGTATAGGTAAATTGTGGTTGGATATTGGCATTTGTGGTGCGGTTGCAGAATGGTATTGTGGATGGGTGCATTAGTGTGTGGAAATGGCTGGGCGTGTAGCCTGTTAGGGGGTGTAGTTGGTTTGGGCACTCCACCACTGTGAGGATGTCGGCCAGGTGAGGCCGCAGGTGGGCTCTGGGAGCCGGTAGAGTTGTGGATGGGGCCCGAGGATCCGGAGGACGGACCCGGGTAGCCCAGTGCCAGAGAGGGCACCGAGTGGGGAGAGCGCCAGAGGGCCTTCCCCAGGTAGATAGGTTAGGGTAAGGAGCAGGTAAGCTCGGAGGCAACTGCAGTGGTGGAGGTGTGCAGGTGGGTAGACCGGCTAGGAGAGCTACACGTCGCAGCCCAGAAATTGTGCGAGGGCACCGAGAGATGAATCGGGGGAGTGAGACCCCAAATTGAGAGGCACCACAGTTTGGTCAATGGGAATTGGTTTGTAGAACCAATAGTGTAAGTTGGCCAATGGATTGGCAGGGAAAGACCCCGGGTAATGTAAAGTTGTTAAAGTCATTTAGGAAATAGTTAGGATTGATGAACCTGTCGCACCATACGCAGCCACTTACCTGAGGTGATGATGATGACTCCACACCTGTGTTTTCTTTGTTTTGTGTTGCAGGAGATGAGAATTGCGGTTGGATTTGTGAGACGCATCACGACGTGGATGAGACATTGGGGTGATTCCATCTCTCCCTCCTTAGGAGGGACTGATGATGAATTGGTAATGGCAAATTTTGATGTTGAGTTGGAGATGGCAAATTGTGATGAGAGTTGGAAATGGCAAATTTGATTGGTTAGGAGGGAGAGAAGACGAATTTGGTTTATGGGAGGAACGGGGAAGACAGTAGGGACGTTTGTTGATTTGTAAAGTAGATGTTTATGGGTAGTGTTGTGTGTTGTGGATACAGTAAGGGGTAAGGGGGGGCAATGTAGGTTACCTGGTGGGGGGGGGGCGTACGGTAGGAACGTACCTGTCTCACCTGGTTCCCATGTGCCCCTAGTGTGCATTACCTAATGTTGCGTGCACTTTTGCGCCCTTACCACCTTACTCACTTGTCTTCTTCTTTTGTCTCCCACCTCTGAGGATCTGGCTTTGGGGCAGAGAGAGAGGAAAGAGAGGTGCTGGCTCCGCCGTTGTGGGCCTGCACTTTCGCTGCTTGCTGCCGGGATCGATACACCATATGGACCGCAATGTTTGTGGCCGCCCACCATGGACCGCAGTTCTTTTGCGGCCAAGCACCACCCGTGGATGGACCTATGGGTCAGCGTGGCACCTATGCCATACAGGTGAACCACTAATAGTTGGCCCCCTGACGGCCACAATACAGAAATGGATGCGGTTGGTGCCTTTCTTTATTTTTGAAGGAAGCCAGAACACCAAGTGGGCTCCAAGGCAAGACCAGCGGCAGAACATCGGCCGGCTGCGACACCACCGGTGGCTATAAACACTTTATTGGTGCACCGGATGGTGCTGACTGTGTGATGGGGTGGTGCTTTTGGTGCTTGGATGGGGTGCTCTGCACATTATTAAAGGCCGTAGGGCCACAGGGCACTCGTGGGTTGGTGTATCGATGCTGGCATGCGTGCTCTCTCTATGCATAACATCTGCATGTGTTCCTCCAAAAACAGGTCCTGGATCGTAGTGTAAATATCAGCGTAGTCTTGTGTAAATAATGCTCCCTACCGGCTGTATGTTTAGTTTGAGAATTCTTTCCGCGATTCGGTTATCCTGTGGGTGTGTTTCTGTGAGGAGAAGGGTGCAACGTCGCAGGGGGACATATTTACTCGTTTGTAAACATCTGTAAAACTGTCGCACTCAGGGTAGAGTTAATAGTAGAGGGAACTACATCTGAGTGCCACACTAACGTAGGTAAAGATTTATCGGGTCGGGACGCCCCGAGGTAGAGAAGGGTGCAATGTTGCGGATATGGGATTTGGCCTCCATCCATATCTGCTTGTAAATATTCCCCTATTTCCCCAATACTCCCCAACTATCCCCAATCCCCCATTCCCTAGTCCCATTGTCTGTAAACAACACTCTGTAGAACCGACCTTCCCCTTTTTCCCCCATTAAATGTCGTGCCCAGGTTCACCGCATCTCACGTAGACAACTATAGGACATCTTGCTAGTTATTCTTAGTCTATGTCAGTTAAGGACTCGTTTCCATTAATTCTGACTCTTTGTTGCACCAGAATGTGATTGTATGGCACCAGTAGTGAGTTTAGGACCTCCCAATACCTCCCCACAACCTCATCTCCGCATCCTCCCATCATCTCATGGAACTACAACAACAACTACAACAACAGAGGGGGGCGGCGCGGCGCGGCGCGGGGAGTGTGCGTCCTCACTCCGGCTTGGTTAGCCGCCATTGCCCATGTGCTCCGACGGGGTTACCACGAAGGGGCTGACTGTCAGCTCCTCGTCAAGGGCGGAGCCCGGTAACCCCCCGCACCCAATAAGAAGCGGCAGGCCGATTCCATCTGGGGCGGAGCTAACGAGCCGAGGGCGTGTCACTCCCCGCTGGATATACGCAGCCACTTACCGGAGGTGACGTCAGATGCGCCCCCAGCTTGGAGAAAGAACGTCACCTTCTAGCGCTGAGAGAGACCTCCCGCATCTCTGGACCGGACCGGGTCGATTCTGCCCCTGAGCCAAGGTGCACCTTGAGCCATCGACTACCTGCCCCTCCTTGCCATCAATCCCTGTGTGAGTCAGTCTTGTCCCGTTTATCTGTGGTCTGTCGGGGCTAAGATAAGACCGTATTTAAGTGCCCACCTTCCTATGCTGTACCTCTTGTCCGTGTAATCTAAACGTTCTGCATACAAATATTATAACCTCCTCCGGAGGTCTTGAGGACTGTACCCCTGGTGTCGTGTCATTTAATCCCAGCCGTTGTGTCCTTTCCTTAATTGATTTAGCATAGCGCGATTCGGCCAACGTTCGAGTGTAATCGGGTAAACTGTGCAGACGCGGTCATACCAAACCGCTCGGTAAACTAACATCCAAAACCGCGTCTGTAACAATATATATATATATATATATGTATGTATATATATATATATATATATATATATATATATATATATATATATATATATATATATATATACATGACTTCAGAAAGTATTCACACATTTTGACTTTTTCACATTTTGTTGTTTTACAGCCTGAATTTAAAATGGAATCAATTGAGATGTTTTCTCACTGATCTGCATATAATACCCTATAAAATTACAAAGTGAAAACCTGTTTTAGGAATTTTTACAAATTTATTGAAAATGAAACACAGAAATATCAAATTGCATAAGTATTCAGCCCCCTGAGTCAATACTTTGTAGAAGTCCCTTTCGCAGCGATTACAGCTTTGAGTCTTCTTTGAATGTCCGTGTCAGCTTTGCACATCTGGATTTTGGGACATTCTCCCATTCTTCCTTGCAGATTTGTTCAAGCTCTGTCAAGTTGGATGGGGAGCTTCAGTGAACAGCAATCTTCAAGTCTTTCCACAGATTGAATCTTCACATCTTTCCACAATCTTCAGCAAATGGTATTTAAGTCTGGGCTTTTTCTGGGCCACTGAAGGGCTTTCACGTTCTTCTTCTGAAGCCATTGCAATGTTGCTTTGGCTGTATGCTTGGGTTCATTGTCCTGTTGGAACATAAATCTCCACCAGTCTTCGGTCTTTTGCACTCTGAAGGAGGTTCTCCTCAAGGATTTTCCTGTATTTGACTCCATTCATTGTGCCCTCTATCTTTACAAGTCTCCCAGTCCCTGCCACTGAAAAGCATCCCCATAGCATGATACTGCCACCACCATGCTTCATGGTAGGGATGGTATTAGATGGGTGATGAGCTGTGCTCGGTTTCCACCAGATGTAGCACTTTGCATTCAGGCCAAAAAGTTCAATTTTCGTCTCACCAGACCACATAATCCTTTCCTCATGCTCTCAGAGTCATTCACACACCTTTTTGCAAACTCCAGGAGTGCTGCGTTTTTCTCATGAGTGGCTTACTTCTGACCACTCTCCCACAAGGCCTAGATTTGTGAAGTGCTACAGAGACTGTTGGCATTATTGCAGGTTCTTTCCTCTCAGCCAAAGAACTCTGTAGTTCTGTCAGAGTGGTCATTGTATTTTTGGTCACCAAGGTCCTTCTTGTCTGGTTGCACAAATTGGTCAGACGGCCAGCTCTAGCAATTGCCTGGGTAGTTCCATGTTCTTTCCATTTCCTCATGATGGAGCTCACTGTGCTCTAGGGAACTTTAAACACTGTATAAATTGTGTTATACCCTTTCCCAGATCTATGCCTCCTCACAATTCTATCTTGGAATTCTACCAAGAGTTCTTTGGACTTCATGGTAGAGTTTCTGCTCTGAGATGCACTTTCAAGTGTGGACCTTATATAGAAAGGTGTGTTTCTTTCTAAATCATGTCCAATCAATTGAATTGGCCACAGGTGGACTCCAATCAAGTTGTAGAGACATCTCAAGATTGATCACAGGAAATTGGATGCACCTGAGCTCAATTTGGAATGTCATTGAAAAGGAATTTGATACTTATATTGACTCAAGACAATTCCACATCGACCTTCCACACTGTACATTCATAGCTCCATTATTGTATGATAATGATAATGTAAAGTCAAGCATGTCTGCAGGACAAACCTTGACACTTTTTGCGAGTTCTGGTAAAAATCCCAAGTCCTCATCTGCCAAAGTATCAGCAACGCTTGGCACAATGTCTGCAGGAATAAAATTTAAAAAAAGATTTATTTCAACATTGATTCCATACAAGACAATTTGGTAACTGGATGAGATAACATTAGAAAAGAGGGGCAATACCCCCTGGGCGCTCACCTGGTAGAATAACGCAGTATACTACACCAAATAAAGGTAATTTAAACAGTATCACGGTATTTTAAACCAATTTCAATGGTTGTTTGGAGACAGGGCAGCATGTAGAATCATACTACCGTAATCATAAGACCTTAAACAAACAAAAAAAAGCTATTTTAGGGGGCAATCCCTTCCCTCCCCTATAGACCACCTTAGACCCCGATTTTTCTAATGCTGTGAACAAACATTGATACATCACGGGTGATGAAGGTTGGGATGAAGTTCCATCGAAATTGTGTGTGTAGTTTCAGAGAAGAAAGCAAATACATATTTTGAGGGCTAGGGGGGCTGGGGGGGGGGGCGTGGGACAGTCAAACCTGGACCCAATTTGACCACCCGTAGATCCCCTTAGACCCCGATTTTTTTTTTAATGCCGTGAACAAACTTGAGTTGAATCACACCAAATATCATTTTAGCCAAGTTTTCTCACCATCCCATCAGCAGTTTCAGAGAAGTTGCAAGTGTTTACCAACTGACGGAGTGATGACTCGCCATCCCATAAGCTCCCTGGAAATACGTTCCAGGTGAGCTAAAAAGGATTGAAACATTAAAAAAACTTAAAGGTATTAAATAAACATTGGTGTAAACAGTGAAAATGGTGGGTTTGCTTATTATGTATTACAGGGTACATTTCCCATTTTTACCAAAGTCAACCACAACCAGTTTTTTTGACAGAAAATACTTCGGATAACAGAACCAATTCACCATTGCCAACCCTGAGACCTTCTTCCTCAAATATTCTCAACACAAGAGGTAGCACTTTTTCACCCAATTCAAAACATCTTCCATGAAATGAACTGAACTGATTAAACAGGTAAGTGAAAACTGAGCCATTTTCATGACAACTCACCTGCTACTTCTTTCAAAATATTCAGTGCTGGAGTTTCCAGTTTTGCGATATGCTCTCGGGCCAGGTTTTCGAACACATGGTAACTCACAAAACCTGGTAGCTCTCGACCTGTATTCTTTGTCATAAAAATTTTTGTATTGTCGTAAAGGTCAACATTGACTGGGAAGAGAGAGAGAGAGAGAGGGGAGGGGGTGGGGGGGAGGATCAAAGCCTTCATTTATTTTTTTCATCAATAATGATTTCAAAACAAATCAGGATTGCCCAGCTGAAAATTAAATTAATAAGAAAGATTTAACATTTAAAATAATAAAAATCAATGTGAAGTCTTCATTCTGACAGAATTCATTCTGACAGATGCCAAAAGTAAAGTAGAGCTTCACAAATTCAGCACCACTGGATGCCCTCCCACCCCCTCCCCTCTACATCCTCACAAAAATACCACCGCCATTGTTTAGCTTTCATCCTTTCCAAACACAAACTGCACCTAAAGATAATTCAAATTAATGTAAGGTCTTCATTCCAACAGCGGCCAGGAGGGAAGTAGAGCTGACAGCCATTTCAAAAGGGTTCCTTCACAAACTCAGTACCACTGGACCTAGCTCAATATCCTCTCCCCCCCTCCCTCCATCCCCTACCTCCACAAAAAACCCAAACTGCGCCATTGTTGAACTTTCATCCTCGCCAAGCACAAACTGCACCGCCACGGCAATATGTCACGCGGATACCTGCCGACTCACAAAGCCAATGCCCTGCAGGCAAGCTAGAAAATAAGTATACGATGGAAGCAGTCAAAGGTGAACATCGATGGCACTGTCATGGGATGTAAAATGGCGCACAGCAATACTGCAGATGGAATAAACTCGAGGTTGTTGTTCATTCAGATCAATAGAATAAAGAACAGTGGGGTCTTATGACAATTCGATCTTGGACTATCTGAATCAGGATCCCACATCATCTGATGATTTACTCATTCTACCTCTATTTTGTTCTTCCCTTCTGGAATTGTAAAAATCCGTTTTTATAATGGGCCATTTAAAAAAGTTATTGATGTGGAGAAAATCTTTGTTAATGAATCCCAACTCAAAGTATATCGGTACGTACATGTTTCCTCATGTTGCTTCACAATTCTGAGCCATTTTGCAAAGCAGCGACGGGCTTTGGCATACATCATCACATTCTCCTTGAAGGTGCGATGATAGTCGCCCAGGGCTGAGCTACGGAGATCAGTAGTGTATTTCATAATCAGCTGCAGATAAAGGTAAAAAGGAAATTCAGTGTGAAATTAGTTTTAAAAATAATGAAGGTAATTACAGATTTACAAACATTTTGGAATGTCCTTTAAATTTTAAAGGAGCAAGGATTTCTAACAAGTGACTCTATTTCTGCTTTCAGAAAAAGAAGAAGCAACACACAAAAAGGGGTATTACAAAACGAACCCCATTAAGAAAGAAGAATCGGCTCTTCTTCTCGGTCGGCACTGCACACGGAAGTTTATTCAGCTCCTCATTGGTTTCATCAAATTTCCTATTGACTTCTTTTCGCAAACCTGGAAGGAGATGCTGCAACCAAAGAAGACAAACACCGTCTTATGAATGGACAAAAAAAATTTCAAATAAGTAAAGATACATTCAAATTACACCGCCCCCATGCCAAATAAATAAATAATATCCTCCAGCACGCAGTACCTCCGCGCAGCACATGGAGACGGAATTGGGAGGGATCAGTGCACGATAATTGATTGATTAACTGATGAATTGCGTAATTCAAATAAATAAATAATTATCGTAAAGTAATTAATTTCTTAATCAATTAGCTAATAGCATTCCTTAACCACTACCGTTTCATCCATATCTGTATCTTTTTGAAAATTAACCAAGCAATTGATCAAAAAATTAAATAAGTAATAGATTAATTGATTAATCAATAAATCAAAAATATCCTTCATAGGCAAATCCCCGTTATACCAAATCCTTCTACCCCCGTTAATTCACCCCAAATCCACTTTTTTTTTGGAAATACCGACTTTTTTCTTTCCTGGAAGTTCCAGCAGTGTCCATGTGTTTTATACTTTCTCACCCCCCTACCTTCCCATGCCTCCTCCCCCCAAACCCCTCCCTCCCACAGATCTTCGGTGTCCCTGTTCTCTGCTGTTGTACTTGTGTGCTTCCCTCTCTCTTCCCATATTGTCTCCCGCTCCCTTTATTGTATGTTTTGTGTTTCCGTTTGTTGTTGTTTTTGTGATTGATGTTAGCTCTTACACGAGCCTCGATCTTGTGTACAAAAAAACCCCCAAAAAACAATTTGTCATTGTTGTGTCCAAATATCAGCTTCGTAGCTCAAAAGGTGCCTGAGATATTGCCGAGATGAGAAAGAAAATAAATAAGTACTTAATAAATCGATAATAATTAAGTAAGTAATCAATTAACTGATTAATCACCAAAAAATACAGTTTTTGTCAAAGCACGTGTTCACTATTGTGGCCAAATTTCAGCTTCCTAGCTCAAAGGATGGCTGAGAATTGCCCAGACAAACAAGAAATATGTCGTGCAGAGCACGATACTTGCGAGATCCCTGAAATAATTTTTGACCTTTTGGCCTATGTTGACCTCAAAAATAATTGGTGGTTGAATTCAGTGATATATACAAATCCTCTTCAAATTTCAAGTCAATCAGATGAAAATTGAGGATTTTAGAAGTTTGACAAAGTTGTTGACCTTTGGCCTATTTTGACCTCAAACTCAAATAGACTTCTTCTTTATGGCCAACTCTATCATTTGGTGGAGTTTCGTAAAGATCGGTTTGAAATTGTGATGTGTAGGTGATTGACATACAAACAGACAGACAGAATAACGCACAAAACCAACCAATATACTTGAAAAATCTTCGATTTTCGTAAGTACCAAGAAAGAAAACAAGCAAGAAAGAAAACAAACAAATGGAATGGAAACTGAGTACTCCTTCCAGGCTCACGTCATCGCCGGGCCCCCTTTGGTGCCCGGAGGTGACGTCATGCAGCTTCTGGAGATGGAATAGGAAAGAAGCGGTGTACAACATGAAAACTATTTCAACTTCGATAATAAAAAATATTATATTTTCATTCCCAACTATACCACATTTCAACTTGTCTGATACATACTCAAATAAACAACTTTTTGAGATATCTTGCAATACTGTACATCGTTTTTTGCCCCGTCTCTCAAAGGTGAAGAATCACCTGAAAGAAAAAAAAGAATAAAGTAATGCATCCGGTTCTGGATCCGGATTTTCACCAAATCGAATCAATTTGTCCTTGTTACACATCCAGACTATCCACCAAGTTTTATCTGAATATGTCCTTAACTTTTTGAGATATCGTTCTCACAGACAGACAGACAAACAGACAGAATGACAAATGTGGGTGAAAACATAACCTCAGTCCACCTTCAGTGGCAGAGGTAAAAATACATTAGCAGATATCAATGCACATTTCCACAAACTTGCATGGACATTGGTAGACAACTGGGAAACATTTATCCATGGGGTTTGAACCTGGGTTCCTTGCATCATAAGCCGGGGTAAATATAAATATTAACCAGTAAAAGTAAGTAATTCTAACGTGCATTACTTACGTTTATTTGTTCAACGAGCTCTGTGGTGAGCTTGTTAGCGAGCACTGGTGTGGTAGATTTCTCTTCAATACTCCTAAGGGGAAAAATACAAAATACGAATTACATGCAGTGAACATTGGAAGAGATGACCTTTTTATCCCACGCACATGTAGCGAAAAGCGAGGTTAAGCAATTGTTTCATGTCCGTCCGACCATCTGTCTCTGTTTGCCTGCAAACGTCAGTTTATGATCGAGGAACAACTTATTTAAATTGAATGTCATACAGTATTTTTAAAGCGAATCGGAACAGGAATCAGACAAAAACCTGCCACATTACCGTAATTTGGCTCTGAATTTGTCCCGATCACATGTGCAGAGGAGTGAGATATTTTTTACTCTGTCCGCCTTCCTTCAAGTCGAACAAAATTGAAAATAATTCCAAACAGGAAACTCACTGTTTTTAAGGATGTTATAAAGTACACAAACAACAGGCACGAATAACTAATGTACATGTTAGATAGCGTGGTACAACAGAAACTGCGTCAATGGTGGTAAATTCTGGAAATAATTTAGTTTTACGACTTTTACAATTTTTGTGCCTTCGCCGACGAAGTCGCCGGAGGCATTTTGTTTTCAGGTTGTCCGTCCGTCCGTGATATGTTTTCGTTACAGCGATAAATTGAGAACGGCTGAAGTGATCTTAGTCAAACTTGGTACAGGCATGTATAATCATGTAAAGATTAACTGATTAGAATTTGGGGGCAAGAGGTCAAAGATCAAAGTCTGTTATAGGTCTATAACTTGAGAACGACTGAAGTGATCTAATTCAAACTTGGTACAGGTATCTTTATTACAACATATGGTTATGTCAGACGGAAGCCAAAAAGTTCAATCTTGGTTTCATCAGACCACAGAATCTTGTTTCTCACAGTCTGAGAGTCCTTTAGGTGCTTTTTTGCAAACTCCAAGTGGGCTTTCATGTGTTTTTCACTGAGGAGAGGCTTCCGTCTGACCACTTTGCCATAAAGCCCAGATCGGTGGAGTGTTGCAGTGATGGTTGTCCTTCAGGAAGTTTCTCCCATCTCCACACAGGATCTCTGGAGCTCAGCCAGAGTGACCATCGGGTTCTTGGTCACCTCTATTACAAAGGCCCTTCTCCTCCGATTGCTCAGTTTGGCTGGGCGGCCAACTCTAGGAAGAGTCCTGGTTGTTCCAAACTTCTTCCATTTAAGAATTATGGAGGCCACTGTGCTCTTGGGAACCTTCAATGCAGCAGAGATTTTTTGTAGGCTTCCCCAAATCTGTGCCTCGACACAATCCTGTCTTTGAGCTCTGCCGGCAGGTCTTTCGACGTCATGGCTTGGTTTTTGCTCTGATATGCATTTTCAGCTGTGAGACCTTATATAGACAGGTGTGTGCCTTTCCAAATCATGTCCAATCAATTGAATTTACCACAGATGGACTACAATCAGGGTGTAGAAACATCTCAAAGATGATCAAGAGAAATGGGAGGCACCTGAGCTAAATTTCAAGTGTCATAGCAAAGGGTCTGAATACTTATGTAAATGTGATATTTCAGTTTTTTCTTTTTAATAAATTTGCAAAACTTTCTAAAATCCTGTTTTCTCTTTGTCATTATGGGGTATTGAGTGTAGATTGATGAGGGAAAAAATGAATTTAAACGATTTCAGCATAAGGCTGCAACATAACAAAATGTGCAAAAAGTGAAGGGGTCTGAATACTTTCTGAATGCACTGTATGTATAATGATGGAAAGATTAACTGATTAAATTTTGGGATCCTGAGGGAAAAAGGTCAGAGGTCATGTCAGGTAAAAATGTCATAACTTGTAAACAGCTGAAGGGATTTGAATTAAAACTTGGTGCAGGTATGCATAATGATGTAAATATGAACTGATCAGCCAACATTATCTCTTGACACAAAAAAGATGTAAAAACAGATCCTTGCAACAACAGACCAATCAGCCTGCTCCCAATCATCAGCAAGGTCATGGAATCAATCATCGCATCTGACATCAAATCCTTCCTCTTCTCCAACGGCTTGATCTCTGATCATCAATTTGGTTTCAGACCAGTTCTCTCTACTCTGGACATGCTGCTACTGCTGTCTCAACAATGGATGGAGGTCCTCAATGCCAAACAGGAAATCTGTCTCCCTTGACATATCACGTGCCTTCGATATGGTCTGGCACCCCGCCCTGCTCACCACACTCCCCTCTGATGGTATCCACTATCCATGGAAATCTCCATGCATGGCTTGCGGTCTACCTCTCTGGTCGTAGTCAAGTGTGGCCCTGAATGGATTTCTCTCATCTCCCCGTCCTGTTCAGGCTGGAGTTCCCCAAGGCAGTGTTCTGGGCCGTGTGCTTTTTCTGGTCTTCATCAATGATCTCTCTGACTCTCTGGAAAATCCTCTCTATCTCTTTGCTGATGACTCTACTCTTTGCCGCTCCATACCTCATCCCTCAGATCGACAGTCTGCTGCCTCCTCCTCTGCAGACCTGGACAAAATCACAGACTGGTCAAACAAGTGGAACATGTCTTTCAATCCTGACGAATCTCACACTCTCACTATGTCTCTCCGAAAAGACCGACTGAACAACCCTCCCATCTACTTTCTCAACAATCTTCTCCAAGAAGTTTGGTCACTCAAGCTTTTGGGTCTCACTATCTGCCATGATCTTTCCTGGGAACACTACATTTCCAAGCTGGCCTCCAAAGCCAGTCGCCAACTGGGCATCCTCCATCATGCGAAGTCCTTCCTTGGCAGCCCTGAGCTCCTCACCACATGCAAGGCTTTCATCCGCAGCTCAAAGGTATACTGCTCTCCCCTCTGGGCTGGTGCTCCTGCCTCACACCTATCTCAGCTTCACGCTGTTGTAACCAAAGCTTTCAGGATCAATGGCATCTCCCGCGATGAAGCTAACTTCGAGGGCCTTTCACTCACTCACCGCAGGCAGGTTGGTGGTCTTTCTGTCTTCTACCGACTCCTCTCCGGCATAGCTCCCCCAGCTCTGCCTGTGCTCTGTCCCCCAAATATTCCTACAGGTCGCGCAGGATCTGCCAGCACCTGTCTTCTGGTGAAACTGCCAAAATCACGACTCTCTGCTCACCTTCACTCTTTCATCCCTCTTTTCTCCCGCCTCTGGAACAAACCCGCTCACTCTTTTCAATCCCACTCTTCCCTCCAGGTCGTTAAAACAGTTGTTCACCACCATCTCTTATTTTGCCCCATCCATTCCCCATTTTCTCCCCCATTTTATTCCCCATTTATTTTATCCATCGTCCGTTTGTTTTTTTGTGATTAATGTTAGCTCTTACACGAGCCTCGATCTTGTATCCTCAAAAAAAAAAAGCTTGGTGACACTCAGATTTACCAAGACTGAAAAACTTGTTCCATTTCAGGGAAGTAATCAATTCTGGACATTGTTATGCAGCTGCTGTTTGAATGTCAGTGGGATGGGGGTACTGTACGTCACTACATGGAATTTGCAAAAAGGTAGAGTGAGTTTTCAGGAGCATCCGAGAGATAATTAATGTTGGTAAAGAACAAAACTGGTCCAGAGACATTGCTTTAGGATTCTCCAGCCTCCACTGGGAAAGGCTAAATGAGGGTTGTATTGATAGCAACACCTTGACTGATGATGGTAGGAAGTCAGAAATCCAGGAATAAAAATGGCCTTGCATACCACATTACCACAGGTAGAGAGCTTGGCAAGCAGAGTAATATGTCAGACTGTAGAAAGCCTGATATATTTTGTTACTGATCCGTCACTTCCCCCTTTGTTGTTAGTATATACTGTTAGGATTTTTAGTTTCAGGTAATATTGTTGTTAAGATTTTTGTGCGATTATGGAGATGACTTTAGTAAAAGGTAAAAATAAATGTTTGTGAAGGAAAAAGGAAGATGCGGCAAACAAATCGGAAGAGAGAGAGACAGAGAGAGAGGAGACGGCCATCAGAGAGATACAGCTGTGAGTTGCATCGAGGCTGCGAGCGGACTTTTTTTGATATTAGTCACGAATGAATTGAGGCTTCCCGAGGGAGGGATTGCCCGTGACATCGTCCTATATTGTGAGTGCAATTAAACCTGCGTCTCAGGTTTTATCACCAAGTGTGAAACATTGTTGGAGGGAGCAAGCGCCTCCATTGCAGGCCTATACGCCATTTTGTCCTCGAAGAGGCTGTCAGCTTGGTGCATCTTGTTTTGTCATTGGGATTCCCATATCGACCTCACCATGTGGATTGCCATTGGTTTACATATCGGCTCAATTCCCATATCGACCTCTCACCTCGTAACTCCTCATCCACAGCCGTGCCAATACCTACCTGCCTGTTGTTTTACCATTCTGCATGGCTTCAACCAGTGTGGAGATCCGTGCACGGACTTTGGAGAATGTTATATTCCACTCACGTTTGGCGTGTCGTGAGTTCATTGCTTTGAGAGCATTGGGGTATGATGGTACCATCACTTGTATTGTTCATTTGATGCAAGTGACATTTTCATGGTACTTTCTTTAAATGTGTTATTATTGTGTATGTGAGAGTTCCTAATACAATTACTTGTTTTGTTCTACAATTACATTGGTGTGGTTTTACCATGGCTTATTAGATCACTCAAAATAATACATCTTTCTGCCGTGTTCCCTCTCGAGACTTTGAGGTGCACCGTAACCGGGGTTCGGGGAGGAACACGTATAAATTTCTAGGAAGAACCTCTTGTTTGACATCAAGTACCTCCAACCATTGACAAGGTGACAGCATGGCATTGAGGAAGGAGAACGATTTAGAGTTCAGCCTTGAGATTTGCAAGGTGATGTTTTCAGACTTATTTAAGGAATGTTGCATCCTCTTACATAGTGAACGATCTTTCCTTCAGTCAGTTTAGCCTTTCATTTGAAGAACCTTCAGAGAAAGAGAGAGAGATAGCTAGAGAGTAGGCTTTTGGGGAAGTATTTTCTATAGCAGCTACCTTGGCTATGGCAGCTACCACGATGGAAGAGATTTTGAACTTGTCAAAAGCCTTTCATACCTCTCATATCTACATGAGTGTTTACCATGGTTAAAAGTGTAGTACTGTATCCATAGGTGGGCGCGATTCGGAAAATTTTAAGTCCGCTTACCGCTTATCCGCTCCGCCAGCCCGTGTAGTCCGATTCGCTTATCCGCTTCAGCGGCCGAAAATCTTAGTCCGCTTACCGCTTATCCGCTTATCCGCTTCGATTCGATTTTTTAAAAGCGCTTCGACGTTTTTAAAGCGATTTTTGACGTTTCTAAAGGGAATTTAATGCTTTTTAAGCCTAAATAGCCATTTCTAACTACTACAAAGACAAACAAAGCTTTTAAGATCAAAAATATACATTTTTATTTAAATAAAATTTATTCAAAATTTATTGAAATAAAGTTTTCCACTCGACTCTACTCTACTCTACAGTTAATTTAAATATAATTTTAATATATGCAAGTTACATTAAAGAAAAATCAATTTGCCCGTCCTTTCTTTGACAAGAGAGTCTACTAGTCAACAGACTAGCAGTCTGTTGACTAGTCCTCGTCTTCCTCCTCCACCTCGTGGGCCTTCTTGAGGATTTGGAGGTTGCCCTTCATGAAGACGAGGGCCTCGAAGTTCGGTGCAGCCAGGGCCGACCTCTTAGGCCTGAGGATGTCCGACCCGTAGCTGAACACGCGCTCGACCGAGGCAGAGCTCGGGAGCGGCGTGTTATGCCTGAGAAATAGAGTTACCCAAGCATCACGGAACTCGAGCGGGAAGAGATTGGGCGAGAGCTGTAACGTTTGGTTATTCAGACACAAACAAGTCAACAAGATGGCGGGCCAACGGACTGCCGTTTATTCGTCATGGTGTCGTGAACATGCCGTAAACCATGACGTGAACATAACGTCATGATGTAATGCGTTATGTTACAACCATGTCGTAAACCATGACGTGAACATAACGTTATGATATAATGCGTTATGTCGCAAGAGCCGAGTTGTTAGGGTTTCACTTATTATTCACTTAAATAAATATTCACAATTCTAGAGTAACGGCTCAGGCTAACAGCTGATTTGGCGAATCGCGATGCGCTTTAATTTTTCGGTAGTCCGCTTACGCTTATCCGCTTTGGTTTCCGGGGGTTGTTCCGATTCGCTTATCCGCTTCGAAAACGTTAGTCCGCTGCAGCGGATAAGCGGATAAGCGGACTTTCGAAGCGGACCGCCCACCTCTGACTGTATCTCATGAGTCAGTTGACATGTTTTAGCCATTTATAATATTGTTATGAATTTTGGGGTAGGGCATATATAGATTTAGGTAGATCTGAATAGGTATCATGCTTCATCTGTCGTGATAGGGAATCTTGATTCTGTTAGCCCGGTGATAGGGAATAAGTTCTGATAGCCCGGTTTGTCGGATTAAGTGTGTACCTGTGATCATACGAGGATGATCCGGTGATAGTTAGACTAGGGACTAAGCTAATTCCCCTGTGTGTCAGACCTGGTGAACATCCCGGTGTCTCTTATGGCAATACATCCCATAGACATTAGATAGGCCCATTAGCACAACACATTAATTAATCTCCCGCCACCACTCTGACTGACCAAAAAGCCCAACAGGAAGCGGCCACATACAACGGCGCCATGGCAGGCAGACATCGTGCAAGGCAGGCTGAGGCCACGCCCGTCACGCGATGGAGTAACACCAGGGTTTTGATGGGCAGATGACATGACTGGAAGGGAGGGCCAATCGGCATGCAGCTGAAGCCCACAGATAATAAGGAGCGAGCTGATTGGGCGAAGGTTTTGATAAAAGTGGAGAAAAGCCGACATTTTCTCTCTCTTGTTCTGGATGTGAAAGCAAGTGGTCGGAGATCGACATTTGAGCTCTTCCCTTTGTCCTTCTCGCTTTGATTTCGTTTCTGCCCAGACTTCCCTTCTGCCCGTGCCTTTCGCCCCGTTTGGACCTTTTCCTTTTGCGAACCACGAATTACCTGCTGGACGTTGGAGCAACGTTGGAGTGCCATCGATTCTCCTCCCAGGCGTTCACGTGCGAGCGAGACTTGCCACTGGAGCGGGTGAGACCGGGGCGAGCGAGTGGCTCGGTGGCCGAGCAGTATGCGAACGGGGGCGCAGCGAGGCCTGTCTTCCCACCGACCGGAGTTGCGTCGGACAACGAGCTCGGAAGCCGACGATTCCTGACGGACGCTACATCTAGAGACAGATAATCACGCATTCCACAACACGACTAAACGTTTATTTTATTATCCTTCCCATCCTGTGTATTTGAAGTCTGTGAGTGGGATCCCAACCTAGGGGGTTTAATTTTTACCATCGTGTTCTCTGTTATCGGGTCCATTAATAAATATTACTGTTTGTACATTTCATATCCGTTTTTGGTTGAGTAATTAATTTGCAGGTGAAGACTGCGCGGACCGACAGGTAAGCCGCGGCATTTCCCCCAAACCCCCCTTCTCATGTATGATCCGCCATTGGATTGATTGTCGCCTCGTTAAGCTCGATTCCATCCGTGGACGTTCTGTCTTCACAGAGCCGTCTACACAACAATACCTTATATATTTTTTATAATAATACCATAATTATACCAAGACATTAATAATACCATTATTTATAATAATGTGCTTTTGCTAATACCTTATATAATTTGTCTAACATCCCAGTAGGCACACAGACATTGGATCCACGTTGAATGAACGTCAAGATTCGACGTGGACCCGAGGTTTAAAACGAGTTGGATTTGCAAATTGGATCAGTCATTTTTCCAATGTTGAATAAACGTCGTTTTTCCAACATTGATACATTTTCCAACGTCGAATAAACGTTGATACAATGTCACACTTTCAACGTCGATGTAGGGTCAAACAACCAACATTGAAACAATGTCATTTATTCGATTAAAAAATCAAGCCAAGTTGCCAACGGTGAAACAACGTTGAATGACTGTCGGGTTTTGATGTAGGTATTGGTCTCAGGTTGGGTTTTTTGGTCTCAGGTTGGGTTTTGGTTGTCCGACGTCGCGACCTCATTCCAACCATTATTCGACGTTGAAACAACGTCGTGTGCCCGCTGGGATGTAACTGTTTCTGATAATTCACCTCTGAGACTGCTCATCAATTTCAAAATGCAAGACCTTGGCTTGCACTCAATCAACAGAATATTTATATCCTGAGTAGCACATCAACATATTGCAGTCAAAACCGATGATACATCAGGGTACCCTGTTGAAATAATAACCTTGAGAAGCACAAATATGGAAGCAAAATATTTTGTAAACAATCTATTTTACCAACAAACTCTTCTTCTTCTGCATTACTATTCGCCCACTTCAAGTTGGGTCGCTACCATGGATCCTGCTCCACCACTTGGGTCAATCGTATACCCATTCTTTATCCAAACCTTTCTCCTTCATGTCCGCTTCCACACAATCACTCCATCTCCTCTTCAGTCTGGCTCGCCGTCTCTTTCCAAGTGGTATCATTCTCATCATGCTTCGACGCACATACTCATCTCTTCGCATCACATGCCCATACCATCTCAATCTACTTCTCTGTACCTTTGAAGATGCTTCAACTACCTTAATAGTTCCTCTGATGTATTCGTTCCTCATATGGTCTTCTCACATTACACCACACAACCATTTCAGCATCTTCATCTCAGTCACATCTAATCTTTGTTCCAACATTCTTATCATCGGCCATGTCTCCACGCCGTACAACAACGCCGACCTCACCACCTTTCTGTACACCTTTCCCTGCAGTCTCATCGACATTTTTCTTTCACAAAGCACTCCTGAATCCTTTTTCCAGTTACTCCATCCTGCATGTATCATGATGATCATCTCCCCACCTAACCCACAATCATGATGCAGTACTAACCCCAGGTACCTAAACTTCTGCACCTCCTTGATCGTTTCCACTTGCATCACCACTCTGTTTCCCTCTACCAATTCACTGCTCACTGTACATCTCGTGTACTCTGTCTTTGACCGACTAATCCTCGAGCCTCAATCTTCCAATGCCTTCCTCCATTCTTCCAATTTCAATTTTCCCTCACCCTTGCTTTCGGCATGCAATACTAGGCCATCTGCAAGCAGCATGTCCCATGGTGCAAGTGTTCTCACATCAGCTGTCAGAACATCAATCATAATAACAAACCGAAATGGGCTCAATGCAGAGCATTGATGTACACCGAGTTCCACCATGAAACACTCCAACACTGCTCCTCACTTGCATAGATCGCCCATTGTGCATATCCTGGATCAGCTTCACATACTTCTCTGGCACCGATCACTCTTTCAAACATTTTCACAACTATTGGTGTGGCACTCCATCATAGGCCTTTTCCAAATCTATACACACCAGATGTAGATCCTTCTGTCCTTCTCTATACTTCTCAACCGTGTCTAAGGGCAAAGATCGTGTCCACACTGCTCCTGCCTGGCATAAATACAAATTGCTCTTCTCTGACCACCACTTCCTCCCTCAATCTTCTCTCAATTATTATTTCCCAGATCTTCATTGTGTGCAACATCAGTTTGATGCCTCTGCAGTGGTTGCACACTTGCACATCTCCTTTCTGCTTGTAAATGGGGACCAATATATTTTCTCTCCAAGCATTTGGCATTTCTACTTCCTCATAAATGTCCCTGAACAGCTGTAGGAAGAAGAAGGCAACACCCTCTTCACCCAACATCTTCAACAGGTATCCCACAAGTCCCTCACTAACCCTGTCCTCCCAATACGCTCTCCAGTTGAGAGTATTGGGGGTGGGTAGTGGGGGCCTTACTATTCTTCATTCTCGCTAATACCTTCTCCTTCTAGATGGTTCTTGTTAGCCCTGGGGTTGCAGCAGATTCTACTCTGAATTATTGGGTGCTCCTCATTTAGCAGTTTCCCAAAGTATGTTTTCCATCTCTTCTTTATCTCCACATCATTTCTCAGCACTGTGTTGTCCTCATTTTTAGCTCACCTGGAACGAAGTTCAGGGGAGCTTATGCTATGGCACGTCGTCTGTCCATCCTTCAGTCCTTCAGTCCTTCTGTCCGTCCGTAAACAGTTGAAACTTCTTCTCTGAAACCGCTGATGGGATTGCGACCAAATTTGGTACAAATGATATTTGCTGTGTTGTGACTAAAGTTGTTCACGGCATTTTAAAAAATCGTGGTCTACCGGGGGTCAAATTGGGTCCAGGTTTGACCCCCCCCAAAAATAGGAATTTGCTATTTCCTCTGAAACTACACACACAATTTTGATGAAACTTTATCACAACCTTCACCACCCGAGTTTGTTCTCGGCATTAAAATGAGTCTGCCGCTTTGGCGGTCTACAGGGGGGTTGCCCCACAAAATAGGTATTTGCTTTCTTCTCAGAAACTAAACACGCAATTTCGATGAAACTTCACCTTCATCACCCGTGATGTATCAATGTTTGTTCAAGGCAGTAGAAAAATTGGGTTCTGAGGAGGTATACGGGGTTGGGGAAGGAATGGGTTGCCCCCCCCCCCCCAAATAGGTATTTTTTTGTTTGTTTGTTAAAAGTGTTATTTTGTTTAAAGTCAGACCATGTTAGTATGAGCTGCACAAGCTGCCCTGTCTTCTAACAACCATTGAAATTGGTTTAAAATACCTTTAGTCAGAGCAGTATTCTGTTTATTCTTCCAGGTGAGCACCAGGGGTATTGCCCCTATGTTTGATCAGTCTTATCTGGGAGATATCTTTGGATGCACTGTCTCTGGCTTTCTGAATTCCAGATATTCTTCTGTCCCGGAATTGTAAAAACATCATCATACATCATTCTGCCAGCTTGCCTTTGCCACCACTTTCTTCACTTTCTTATTTACTATCCTAAACTCATCTCGACTCTGTTAGTCATCAACCTCATCCAACTTCTTTTTCGCTTCCTTTTTCTCCCGGATCACCTCTTGTTATTCCCTAAACCACCACAAGGTCTCCTTATCACCTTTCCGCCTTCCTGTAGTCATCCCCAAAATCTCTTTTCCAGCCATCCCGATCTCGTTTGAAATCTTCTCCCACCCAGAACTCCCTTTTCGTACTTCCTCCTCTCTTCTCTTCTCTTCTCTTCTCTTCTCTTCTCTTCTCTCTCTCAAGACTCGTTCAGCAAACACTTCCCCTGTACACTTCACTTGTCTCCCAGTTTTATTTATTTCTGACAATTGATCTGATTACAAAAGACCAACTGAGCGCCTTTATCATGACTGGAAATTAATTCATGGCAAAGAACCCGGCTGTGAAGATTCTTTGGAGTAAAGTACAATAATATGTGGCATCTCCCACACTTAAATAAAAGGACAGTTTCTGTTTTCACAAACTCCTCTCTCACCATTTTGTTTTTCTACAAAACTTTGTAGGCAACATTAACAATGCCTTAAAATTCTGATTTTGACTTCCAAGTTCACTTACATTCCCTGTATTTATTCTGTTCAGCCCAGTCAAAAGTAGACTTTTTTTCATGCTGGATAACGTCATGGCATTCCGCTGGATGGTGCTTCTAGCTCCATTTATTCACGGCTTTGTTTTACCCTCGCTCGGGGCTTGGGTCTGTTTGTTTGTTTGTCTGCACATAATGTGCCAATGTAGACCACTATCTTTACACGTTCTCCTTTTTCAACCGATTACCTCTATAAAGTATGTACTACTAGAATGTGAGTATGTCTATAAAATACGTTTTATAAAACTACACAAACACCACACAAAAGTCCTGGACTGGTGAGAGACTGCAATCTTT
This sequence comes from Myxine glutinosa, assembly GCF_964187855.1. Classification (NCBI taxonomy): domain Eukaryota; kingdom Metazoa; phylum Chordata; class Myxini; order Myxiniformes; family Myxinidae; genus Myxine; species Myxine glutinosa. Next base: position 42,099,713 of record NC_136263.1, on the reverse strand, counting down.
GATTGCTCTTTGTGGATGTTTTTGCTGTTCAGGTTTTTCTATGGCCCACTCACCCTATCAAATCTCATACCATCCCTTCACACATCATTGATGGATATATCAAATCGTTGTAAAAAATGGAAAATACAACTCCAGAAACATTTTAAAACTCACTTGAAAACGCTGTGCGTCTCGAAAAAGGATTTCTCTGCCTCAATAGCCTCTTCCAGAGTTATCTTTCGCTCAATATCTCGCTGGCTTCGGCATTTAACCATGATATATCCCTTCTTCAGAACAATACTTTCGTTATTGAGAACTTTGATGACACCAAATTCTGTGCCAGGGTCCATCAGATCTGGCTTGGTGAGAACACCTGTTGGTCACAATTACAATGTTAGTAAAAAGGCTTTTACAGAAATTGATGTCTTCAATACTTTCATGAATGCAATTTCATGAATGCAATGCAATCAGATTCCAGTTGAGAGTATTGCGGGGGAAAGCAAGTACAATTGTGGAAGACTAAGGCCTTCCAAATAATTGGAATATCCCGTGAGGAAGCTAAATCTCTGGACCTGGGACTGTTATTTGTTAATTCCCGAATTGAAGACAGGTTGATTATCTATCTGCCTGTTGTATATATATATATATATTATCTGTTGATATATTCCCTGAGGAGATCTGTGTGACAAGGTTGCGGCCTGACATTGTCATTTGGCCAGGTGCAACAAGACAGGTCATCTTAGGGGAATTGTCTGTACCTTGGGAAGAGAACATGGAGGAGGTGCACGAGAGTAAGAGAGGAAAGTAAAGTGAGCTGGAGGCAGAGTGCCGGGAGAAGGGTTGGCGAGTTTCGTGTCAGCCATTTGAGGTGGGGTGTAGAGGGTATATTGGAAATTCCTTTTCTGCATTTCTTGCTCGGCTTGGAGTGTGTGGGACAGAAAGAAGGAGGATGTGTGACAAGGTGGGTGGCCCAGGTTGCCTTGAAAGGCTCATTTTGGATTTGGAGGAAGTTTATGGAGGCATGTAGAACGGTGTCGGTTGAGGTTACGGAATAGAAATGGAGGTGTGTGTGTGTGTGTGTGTGTGTGTGTGTGTGTGTGTGTGTGTGTGTGTTTTGCAGGAGTGGGTCATGAGTGGGTGTGGTTTTGCATGAATGGTTTTGCATGTTTGCATGAGTGATGCATGTTGGTATTGTAAGGGTAGGTGGTTGGTTGGTGTTGTGTGTGGATGTGTGTATGAATGATCTGGTGTGTTTTGTTGGTGAGTGGTGAAGGGTATAAAGGTGGGTGTTTGAGTGTTCCACCATGTTTGTTTGGTGCTGTGGATTCTGGATGCAGAGGTGTTGTTGTTGTAGTCTGCGTTCGCACTGGCTGGGGTGGGGGTATGTACGCATCTGGGTGTAGTTGCTGCATGTGGATGTGTGTGTGCCCCTGCTGGCCCACCTTGGCTGACCATATCGAAGTTGAAGGGCCGAAACGGGATGATGCTGAGGACCTCGACTGAGGACCCGGTCAGTGCAGCACACTTGTGACCAGGTGTGTTTTGAACATATATATATATATATATATATATATTTAAACACTTAAACACACACACACACACACACACACACACACACACACACATACACACACAGTGCCTTCAGAAAGTATTCACACCCCTTGAATTATATATATTTTCACATTTTGTTGTGTTACAGCCTGAATTTAAAATGGATTAAATTGAGATTTTTTTGTCACAGATCTATTCCATTCATTGTGTATTTGGCTCCATTCATTGTTCCCTCTATCCTTTCAAGTCTCCCAGTCCCTGCCGCTGAAAGCATCTCCATAGCATGATGCTGCCACCAACATGCTTCACGGTAGGGTTGGTGTTGGATGGGTGAGGAGCTGTGCCCCATTTCCGCCAGATGTAGCGCTTTGCATTCAAGCCAAAGAGTTCAATTTTCATCTCATCAGACACAGAATATTTTGCCTCACGCTCTCAGTCTTTCACGTGCCTTTTTGCAAACTCCGAGTGTGTCGTCATGTGCCATTTTCTCAGAAGTGACTTTCGGTTGGACACTCTCCCATAAAGCCGAGATTTATGAAGTGCTGCAGAAACTGTTCTCCATCTTGCAGGTTCTCCATCTCAGCCAATAAACTCTGTAGTTCTGTCACTGGTCATTGGGTTCTTGGTCACCTCCTTAAACAAGGTCTTTCTTGCCTGGTTGCTCAGTTTGGTTGGACGGCCAGCTCGATGAAGAGTCTGGGTAGTTTCCTATTCTTTACGTTTCCTCATGATTGAGCTCACTGTGCTCTTGGGAACTTTCAACACTCTAGAAATTGGTTTATACCCTTCCCCAGATCTATGCCTCCTCACAATTATATTTTGGGAGTTCTACGGACAGTTCCTAGGACTTCATGGTAGAGTTTTGCACTTGATGGTAGAGATATATATGGAGCACTGTCAACTGTGGGACCTTATATAGAAAGTTGTGTTTCTTTCTAAATCATGTCCAATCAATTGAATTGGCCACAGGTAGACTCAAATCAAGTTAAAGAGACATCTCAACGATGACCAAAGGCAATTGGGTGCACATGAGCTCAATTTGGAGTGCCATTCAAAGGGGTTGAATACTTATTGACTGAAAAATTTCAGCTTTTCTTTTTTAATTATTTTGCAAAAATTTCTATGAAAAAAAATTCCACTTTGACATTATGGGGTATTATATTTAAAACAGTGACAAAAAATCTCAATAATCAATAATAAGATCAATATAATCCATTTTAAATTCAGGCAGTAAAAACAGAAACCTTATAAAACCCCAACCTCACCCTCACCACCTCTCCCACTTACCCTCGTGCCCCTCAACCCCATTCCATCCCCCACCCAATCAAAATATGCAACAATTTTACCAATTTCAAGGCAAACCAGAAACCTGCCATTTGGCAGATATCTGGCAGGACTGAATGATGAATTGCAACAAAACTCAAACATACATAAAATTGAGACAAATCCTAGGAGTGCCAAAAAAACAGAGAAGGAAAATTGTGGGAAATCTCACCCACTGTCCTCTCGCCATTGGGGTCACATTGCTGTGCCATGCTGAGGGCTTCTGTTGTAGCAATGTCCACATTACAAGGGATGGCCACGAGGATGATGGTTTCCTTCCGCTTGATATAGGACATGATCAGCTGCTTAATCTGCATCCAAAGGTAACACTGTAAACTCGAAGTGTCACGTGATCTTCTGAGTGCTTCTTTGACTGATTGTGCAGCAGATAAGTGAATTATATGAAAGGATTGTGAATTTGATGATAGAAGCATGAACCTTGGCACATACAGTGCATTCAGAAAGTATTCAGACCCCTTCACTTTTTTCCCATTTTGTTATGTTGCAGCCTTATGCTGAAATTGTTTAAATTCATATTTTCCCTCATCAACCTACACTCAATACCCCAAAATGACAAAGAGAAAACAGGATTTTAGAAAGTTTTGCAAATTTATTAAAAAGAAAAAACTGAAATATCACATTTACATAAGTATGTAGACCCTTTGCTATGACACTTGAAATTTAGCTCAGCTGCCTCCCATTTCTCTTGATCATCTTTGAGATGTTTCTACACCTTGATAGGAGTCCACCTGTGGTAAATTCAATTGATTGGACATGATTTGGAAAGGCACACACCTGTCTATATAAGGTCTCACAGCTGACAATGCATATCAGAGCAAAAACCAAGCCATGAGGTTGAAGGAACTGCCTGCAGAGCTCCGAGACAAGATTGTGTCGAGGCACAGATCTGGGGAAGCCTACAAAGAAATTTCTGCTGCATTGAAGGTTCCCAAGAGCACAGTGTTCTCCATAATTCTTAAATGGGAGAAGTTTGGAACAACCAGGACTCTTCCTAGAGCTGGCCGGCCAGCCAAACTGAGCAATCGGGGGAGAAGGGCCTTGGTAAGAGAGGTGACCAAGAACCCAATGGTCACTCTGGCTGAGCTCCAGAGATCCTGTGTGGAGATGGGAGAAACTTCCAGAAGGACAACCATCATTGCAACACTCCACTGATCTGGGCTTTATGGCAGAGTGACCAGACGGAAGCCAAACAGTTCAATCTTGGTTTCACCAGACCACAGAATTTTGTTTCTCACAGTCTGAGTGTCCTTCAGGTGCTTTTTTGCAAACTCCAAGTGGGCTTTCATGTGTCTTTCACTGAGGAGATGCCAACCGATGGGGATTGTCCGTGCTCTCTCTTTTTCAAGCAAGGAAGCAGCACGTACCATTATTAAAGTCTTTGGTATGACTTGAACTCGTGCAAACCAGTTTTTTGTTTTTTTAGCAGACACCATCTCCTTACTGGATGGCCGTTGTCAAAGTAAATGTACGGGAGGTCATCCACCCTTTGCCAGGTGTTGTTTTTGGTCCTGGCAGGGTGTCACAGACACCCTCCCCACTCGCGTTTTTGTGCAAGCCACCTCTTATGTTTTTTGGGGTTTTTCTTTCTTTGATCCAATATGGCCGCCAGACCACGTGACCGATGACATCATAAAATTACATTCTCCAATATAATTGTTGCGTAGATCATGCTTAAGAAATTTCAAACTGATGGACCAATCGTTATACTTGTCGAATTATAACGTCGTAATTGAGGCACCATGCAATGACATCATCATTAACAACACTTATTACCCATGCGCAGTTCTTTAAGGTGCAGTCACACTATGACGTTTTAGAGAAACTTATATCTAGCGTATGAAAAATCATAAAATAATGTCAACACGTCGGCATACGCCCAAAAAAGCATCAAATTCTACAGCATGAATAAATTGGGCGTATGCATAATGTATTGAACGTATACATAGCGTATGTCTAACCTATTAGTAGCCTATCACTAACGTATATATAACTTATGACAGCGTATCACAGCGTATGACCAGCGTTCTCGACTTATGCCCAACGTATGAGTAACTTATGAGAAACCTATGCGCAGCGCGCTTGGCGTGTTGCCGACGATAACGTGACGTTTGCATAAATACGGCGCCGATCTCTACAGTACCGCGAGCTATCAACATTAACATGGCACCCAAGAAAACGAAGAAGACAGCAACCGAGACGTCTGCCAGGGGCCGAGGTAGAGGCAAGAAGAGGCCTCTTCTCCTCCTCATCCTATTGGCACGGATCTGGTGAAGTGCCAATTCGATGATGTCATACTGATGTTGGAGAACGACTAGTTGGTATTCTTGTCGAAGCCTCTCAGGATCCTCCATCTTCTCTGATGATGGGTGGAGAAGTGATGGTGAGCTACTCACAGGCTCCCATATATACAGTGACCGCAAAACGCTGGCAAAACGCCAATAATACGCTAGTTGTACGGTAGAAACACGTTCAATAAGTTACTCCATCGTCAGACATACGTCTAATACGTCTGAATACGTCAATATGCGTTGCAGATACGTCAGATATAGGTTAGATATAGGTTAGAAGTAAGTTACTCATAGGTTATCAATAAGTTAGCTGTACGGTACACCTGCATGCCAACGTATCTCGACGTATGAGTAACCTACCTCTAACGTATTTAACGTATGTCTAGCGTATGTCTAGCGTATGCCTAACGCATGCCTAACCTATGAAGAGGATGTCGGCATACGCCCAAAATTTTTGTGCATGCACAAAAATTTATTTCGGCCTCTGCGTACAACAACGTATGCCAGCTTATACCAGCGTGCTTTTAACGTATACAACTTATACCAAACCTACCCCTAACTTATGTCAACGTACACCAGCGTGTTGGTGAAAATGCACATACATCGGCATAAGTTACTGCTATACGTTATAGTGTGACCACCTTTACAATGAGCCACATTTCATTTTTTTCCATTGAGCAGTTTCGGAGATAAAGAGGTGCAAATATTTTTCCAAGATGGCGTCCATACCACGTGACCTATGACAACAAAATTATCACGAAAAAATTCTACAGGAGGAGGTGCTCCTATGGTGCAAAGTATCGTGTCTATCGGACCAAGAATTGCAGAGAAAGTGAATTTCTAAAATGCATATATGTACGTACGCACGGACGGATTAGCCTGGCTCTTCGCTTTTTCTCGGTGTTCGAGGCATGGAGGCCAAAAGACTGAGGCCCATACGTGTTATGACCTTCTCAAGGCCAGTGATGTTTATCAATCTCTGTGGAGATGGACCGAATGATGGCGATATTATGCTCGCACACACGGACTGAGTAGAATCACGAGGACTTTAGAGCTTTTATAAAAACCAAACGGGTTGATTCCCAATCAAATAACAACCAGGGAAATTGAATTCAATAATAACTATATATAATGAGGTAAACAATGGTGAAATAAATACTATAAAAACGAAGGCACCTCTCTCTCCTGTCACTAGCAGAGACGAGGTGAGGGACACAGCTGGGTGGCAGCGGGGAAAGGGAGGATGGGCACGGAGCAGGCGATGAGATGGGCAGGACGACAGTAGGATGATAAAGAGGTGATGAGGAGATGAGCAGGACGATGCGCAGGGTGATGAGGAGACAGTAGGACTAGTGTACAGGCAATGGGGGACAATGAGGCAGGACGACCGCCTTAAATGTCCCCACCTCTCAGTTCTGCTTGGAATCCCACATGTATAACAGTTTTCCTGCCCACCTTACCACCTGCCCCCTATACAGACCACCTTCAGAAGCCGGCCTCTTCGACGTAGGACCAGAGACGAGGGCATGGCTGCACGACACTGAGCTGGCCATCTGATGATACACGAAAGAAGAAGAACAGTTTTCCTCACAAAAACGCGATCTCATCACGCTGTTCCCGTTCCTCCATCCAGACTCCGACCCCTTCTCTCAGAACTCTCGCAATCCTTTTAGAACTGTTCCAGCTCAATTATCCTCAGTTTTCACCAAACCGCCTCAGTTCTCACTTGTCACCAAACAGCCTCAGTTCTCATTTGTCACCAAACCGCCTCAGTTCTCACTTGTCACCAAACCGCCTCAGTTCTCACTTGTCACCAAACCGCCTCAGTTCTCACTTGTCACCAAACCTCCTCAGTTCTCACTTGTCACCAAACCCCCTCAGTTCTCACTCGTCACCAAACCCCCTCAGTTCTCACTTGTCAACAAACCGCCTCAGTTCTCACTTGTCACCAAACCTCCTCAGTTCTCACTTGTCACCAAACCCCCTCAGTTCTCACTTGTCACCAAACCGCCTCAGTTCTCACTTGTCACCAAACCGCCTCAGTTCTCACTTGTCAACACACCGCCTCAGTTCTCACTTGTCACCAAACCTCCTCAGTTCTCACTTGTCACCAAACCCCCTCAGTTCTCACTTGTCACCAATCCTCCTCAGTTCTCACTTGTCACCAACCCTCCTCAGTTCTCTCACAACAAACAAGCTTTCCTCAAATCTGTTGCCACTCTCCACTAGCAC